>NW_024723050.1:3020049-3190049 GCF_018991925.1 Homarus americanus | reverse complement strand
GCGTAATAGAAATAACAGGGCTTATGGAGAAAATAGGGTTAGGTGCAGATTACTCGAAATCGAAAAAATTTAGTAGTTAGCCTAACACAAAGGATAGCACAGTCTAAATAAATGTTACATTCATATCTAATAATGAAATCATACAGTAAATGTAACACTTTACTTGATGGGGGAGAAGGGTGATTTTGAGGTTGATAAAATCGAGCTTCTCTTCAAGTGTTATATCCTTTCTTTTACGATCATCACCGGGAATTCTATCACCAGAACGCTTCTTGTTGACATTCTTCTTTACTATATTCACAGTTAATACTGTTTACCACAAAATTGGAGAAATAGTAAGCAAAAATCGCGTTATACAATTATCTTTCCTAATTCATAAATCGCGTTAGAGCAAATTCGCGTTATCAAAACAGGCGTTATAGCAGAACTCACTGTATATATATATACATACATATATATATATACATATACATATATATATTTTTTTTAATAGCAGCAAACTTCTATTTTCTTCTTTAGTAAAGTATTTGCCAAGATTTCATTGAAATGAATACATTAGCCTACTGAAATATCTGGTGTCGGGTTTAATGGCTAGCCTGCAATTGTGAATGGTTGATAAAATAAAATTTATACTGACACCATCACCCCATGGTAAATATATTAATAAGCGCTATAATACCTCTCTTGCATTTTGGTTAACATTTATTTCAATATTTGAAGACCTTTGCTATTTATATTATTCAAATAATGGTCAACAATTTCTTTCATGTTGAATGCATTTGAAATATAAACATGATTTGCCTTTCGGTCAACAAATCAAAAAATATTGAAGATCTATGGTGCACCATTTACCGAGATGTTAAATTTAAACCTGAACAAAGATTTTACATTTAACTCTTACAGTTAACTTTGAGATTCCTGTTTATAACTCTGTTAATGTACCCCCAGTCATCTAAGATACTAACATTTATTTTAGTTAAATTGAATTATCTTCTGTAAACCAGTTAATATTGTACCTCTTTTAATGTAATAAAATCCATTTAGCACCGAAGTGTGGCCTGTTGGTTTCTACACTTCAATTATGAATTACGAAATCCACCTTCTAGAAGACGTTAGTAAAAATCTTGTTTAAATAGTACACCGGACAATGAGGAGTGAAGAAATTTGGTTAGTTGGTTGGATAGTTGAGGTACAAAAATTCAGATAACCCCCTTCACTGTCCATGTACTATTATGGTTAAACTTGGGATATGATCACCTGTCACATTTGATGTCTTGAAGGTGTAGATTTCCCAACTTTTCTAGACAAATAATGTTTCCTGACCTAAACTGTAATTTTAAAACAAAAGAAATTTCTGGTAGTAGTTTTCATTGTATCATTAGAAATGTGAAAAACATTTACTTTGGATATTTTAGGGTCAATTTATTTATGGTTAACAATCGCCATATATGAACTACTTATCCAGTTTGACCTATTTAGTACTGTACAGTACATTGAAATAATTGCAATAATTGTGAAAATTCACAAATGACTTTATTATACACAGTGATATATCTGTTAGTCAGAACATTTGATGCAGAGCACTTCCGGGAAAGATATTTCTGGGTATTGAGAAAACTCGAAACCGGAAAAAATCCCCCATCCCCGGAAATTTCTGGGGAAAATTTTCTTGGAATTTCTGGAAATTGAGCACTAAATCATCTCTGAAAACCGTAAAAAAATCAACTATCCACGGAATGTTTCTTGGCCCAGAAAATTTTTCTCTTAATTTCCGGAAAATGCGCCCAATTTTCAGTTCTCACACCTGAAAACAATATCCCCATCCCCGAAGTTCTCCAGGCAAATTTCAATTACAGCTATCGGAGATATTACTTGTATATACTGTATATAGTTTTAGTGATTGATGTACCGTATGTCCCATCTCCATAAATTTCAACATCCACACCCAGTGAATGCGAATGTCCTTTAATTAATGTATTATAACGGGGAAACACATGAATTATAACTCTACACTTTGATATATCCTTGAAATTTGAAGCAAAGCTGTCTTGTGAATAGAAATGAAAAAGAAACCGTGATCATACTTGCTGCTGCTGTGTTGAGGGTTTTTCCATTTCTTACTATGATTAGAGCTGAAATCTGCTGAAAGGAGATCGGGCAAAAATGCATATTAATACGAAACTTGTGCAGTTTTCACTTGAAGTTAATGTAACTGGCAATGTCAGAGGCTCAATACCTTCCAAAGGGTGGAGGTTGGGGAAAGTGGTTGGTGGGATACAAGACGAGTTCGGTCCTTGTAACAGTTATTAGGTGAAAATTTGCATGCAAGTAATTATTACAATATAATACTAATTAATTTGTGGGACAATGGGTCACTTCAGATGAATACTCTGCCTAATATTTATAATCAAATGTCAATTCACTGAATTATACATGAATTTAAATTATCAGATAAGGTTATAAATTTATGCACGACCATCCACATTCGCGGTTGTCTGAAATCTGACATCTTATACATCACTAATACCCTGTACTGTATATCCATAAAGGAATTCAACTGAAAATGTATTAGTACAAATAGGTCATAGTTAAGATTAGTCATAAAATATGGATAAGCAGGTCTTCACCTTTCTAGGCTCATGGCAACCATCTTAGACTTCTTTTTAATAATGTAATAATGTCAAACTGTTACATTACAAAATTCTACATGAAAAGCTCACGGAAGACAAATGTAGCACATTAAATAAAAAGAAAGTATTAATCCTATTATTTGTTACACAAAATACTTTCAAACTCTTAAACTATAAATTATATACTGTAGTAGGATTGTATACTATTAATGATAAGACTACTGAGAGAATTACTTTGCCTGTTTTTTCCCCTTTGGTTTAGTCATTTGGTTAAGAGATGAGTTGAGCAACACTAGTGCTATCTGTCAGCAGAATAAGTTGAGTTAGCTTAGAAGGTATAGGTAATGAGTTGTCTACCCAAGGTAATAATTATTTAAATCTTGCCTCTGTAGTGTGCAAGAACCTACATGTTTAGGGCTCCTACAAAATAATTGTGTACAACCTGCAAAACTTTAAAAACTAAATATCTGCAGTGAATACAAATAATACTTTTACATATTTCTGACATTGTTTATCCTAATCATCAGTACTGTCATACCATTCATGAAACATTTAGAAGACATTTATTTTGAAGAAAAATAAGAGCTATTTTGAAGAAAAATAAGAGCATCCAGTGTTCTGATTTATAAAGTTGTTAGATATGATCCGAATAACTAATAAAGAATTTATCTAAAAAAAAAGTCACTAATATGATTTTATCACAGTTGTTATATTATTGGTAATAATAAATCACTAAATCCTTTCACTGTGAGGACTCTGTCAAGGTCACTTGCCTTAAGATTCTAACATTGTTTACATATGCCTCATTTAAAACTATATGACCAACACCAAATGCAGGTAGATGTCTGCATTTAATCATGCATTAATTAGGCCATTTAATTTTTTTTTTTTTTTTTTTACATCACAGTCATTTAAAACATTTGAAAATTGCACAAACTTCTCACTTACAATAACAAGTTCAAGTTAAAAAGAATCAGAGTAAACTATATATTCACATGCTGCATTCATTACAGGCAGTCCTCATTTAACACAAAGGTCCAATTTATGTAAACCCTTGTGGTGTGCAAACTAATTTTTCCACTCGAAACAATGTGCTAAAGGAAGGGATGTAGTCTTGATGGGACTTTGGGGAGTACTTAGGCTGATATTTCATACATGTGAACATTCATGAATTGTTCCTTTACCACGTTCTTATTTAATAATGTCAAATATTACATTTAAAATGACATTTTGCACTCGCACACGATTTTGGGCAATTCTAAATACAGTAAATAACTGCATGTTGTACATACATAAACAACTTGCATTACACACATCTTTGTGTTGTAGGTTCTCAGTGATTTGAGCTTGGTTTGAATTTTTACCTTACAATAGCATTGCAAGAAGCAAAATGTGATAAATCAAATATTTTGGTCATAAAAAATTATAAATGGGATAAATCTAAACTGAAATATGCAAACTTCGATAAATAAGGACTACCTGTAATATATTTAATGACATTTAAAAGTGGATGTACAAAGAAAGTAACTAATAATTTCGAAAACTAAAAAAAATAAAAAAACCCCACTAAATTACACCAACAGTCCAAGTTTTAGGTGTATAGTAACCATTGTTATAACAACCTTGAGTTTTGAACTTTTAAGCAGAAATTATCAATGCCCATTACATAAAAATGGTTGGATTTACAGAATAGAATGCTTTGTGCACCAGTATACACCATCTAGTGTACATTTAGTGCCTGAAGTGTAAAGTTATTAAACAGTAATGAAGCTTTCATGAATCAAGCTTTTTCACTATATGAAACAAGGATCTACATCAGGCACAGTTTATACTTTAAACCTAAATTCCTTAAGGCTGTTTGTAACATAACTAACAATCATATTTGTCTACTTATAGAAAATACAAAAAGTTTGGTGTTGCCGATGAATAAACAATATTAAAAATGAAACCCGAGATAATAAATGGTGAGTTTTCAGGAAGCTGTTTTGGCAAATCTATTTAAGATAAAATAAGCCTCTTATAATGTGACAAGCTTGATGATATGAATAAATTTGAAGACAATAAGTGTCAACATTTTTGCAACAAATAAAAAATAAAGGCTTAAAACATTAATTGCAGCATTGACTTCATACTACTTACCAAATCTTTCACCCACGAAGAAAGTACAGAAATAAAACTGGGTAATTCCTCTTGTAGATGCTCACTATATAGTTTTGTTGTGGAAAGGCTAAATCCATTTTCGTTTAAGTTTGGTTCCTGCACATTTTCATTTTTCCGTTAAATTTTTTGGAGGATGTTATGTAAAGGAACCTTACAGTACAAGTTCACTTCTCATCATTTTTGCTTCTATGGTTCCAGGGTTGGCGGTGTATCATGTTCCTGTAAGTGCTGTCGTATTTCTTTTCTGTCACTGCAGTAATATACTGTACTTCCCACATGAGTAGAAAGAAATTAATGTATGGATTACAATAACTGCAATAAAAACATCATATTAAAATACAAATGTTTGATTTAACTACTTGGCATACAGAGATCTTTTATTTCTCTCTCGATGGCAGAAGGTAGTTATTTTTTTTAACTTTTATTACATGTACATTGCATGAAATTCTCTTTACCATCAGAAAAATGTTCAATTAATATTAAGATACTACTCTTTCCAAAATTCTTTTAGTCTTAATGCAAAAAAAAAAAAAAATGGTTTTGTACTTACAAGTCTTATCATTGTATAGGAAATGAACACAACAATGGATATTAATTGAAATAATTCCCTACAGACCTTACTTAAGAAATGCATACATCTTATGCTCATGTTAAATGATTTTGCAGAATATAAGTACATTTTTTCTAATCTGATTATTAAAGGAAAACAAAAAAGTTGAAGTACAATCTTAAAGACTTGATGCTTTCTGCTAGGCTACTGGAGTAATGTAATCACTAAACTTGGCAGGTCTTGGACATAGGAAATTCTGAGAATTAGTGGCTAGGTAACAACTGTGGATTAGATATATGATCGTGGAAGAATCTCATAGTTACTTCTTTTTGTCACCATCATGTCCCATAAAAATAGGGTGGGGAGCCAAGACCACTATCAGTAGAAAACTGCCCAGTTCTCTCTCACTGGTGTTGTATGCACCCGCCTTTCGACTATTACAGGAGGAAGAATTAATCATGAGAGTTCCAAGGGTAAATCTGATCAGTGGAGGTCACCAGGGCCTGAAAGTTGGGGGATCTTTGGGATTACAACCTGCCAGTTTTGGTGAGCACTATACTGTACAATCCTCGGGTTGGTTAGCTACAGGCTCTATCACAATTGGATTTCAGGATATATTGTTCACATATAACTGTCTAGCCCAGTGGTGTCAAACTCAAAACCTTTCGAAGGCCAATTCTTATTTTAGTTACCCTCTTCAGGGCCAACACAAGTGCTATATCACATATTTGCAGGATTGAAGATTACAGCTTCACACATTGCCATACCTGGCTTACCGGGAAAACCTCATTTGTGTTTGTCTGATCTTAAGTGTGAGAAATTCATTTTACTTAATAAACATGATTATATCTATTTCTATCGTAATTTCACGGGATGATAAATTTTACCATCATCCCGCGGGCCACACCTGACCATGGGCCACATTTGGCCTGCGGGCCATGACTTTGACACCCTTGGTCTAGCCTCTCAGAAATACAGTATAGCATACTGTATGAGTTCCCTATTCAGGAAAAATTAAAAATGTCAAATTGAAGATTTTCAGCTTTGAAAGATATAAAGCATTAAACTTTCCTTAGTAAAGTTAATATAAATATGACGGGTAAAGATTTTCAGCTACCTACATACCCTTCTCACAACTCAGACTCCATTCCCAATTACATGGAGAGAAACAGAATTCTGATAGTCTTACCAGTTGTGCTGCTAGAATGATTGTGATGCAAATCTAATGTTGGCTTAATAGAAGTATTTAGAGTAGTTTTGTTGTGCTTGCAAGACACAATGTGCCATGATGGAATTTTTAGCATTTAGTCTAGTTTTCTCTGTATAACAAAGAGGGAAAAAAAGAAGATTGTTAGCTATAAACAAGTGATAAAAATATAAGATTATGTATATGTTCACTCTACACCCACCATACTAACCTACAGGAGAGGATGAGAGGACCCAATTATGATGTGATATTACTGTGTGTCCTTGAGTGTCCAGGCACAGATAGATGTAAACCTATACTGTACTAGAAATGAGCACGACTAATGGCAAGTTCACTAGGTACAAGAATTCGTAAAGAAATTTATTCTTAAAGCTATATTGCAGAAATATATTTACTGACTAAATTAGAAAAGGATGAAGAATGTGGATTTAAATATACAGTACTAGCATTAAAATGCTTATCTTCCATATGAAAGCTCTGTGTTTCATTCCTATCTGTATAGTACTGCTCACTACTGAGACTAAATAATATGTACTGTACAAGTAAATACACAGACAGTAATTCTAAGTGATGGCAATATCCATTCATCACTATAAAGTTAGCAAGAAAAAGTCTGTAATAACAAAATGGCCAAACATTAATGCTGCTTAAACATGATACAGTATACAACTGATTTCATAACCAGCATCTTCACCTCCCACCAACAAAATACCATTACTTGCCACCACCTGGTATTGTAACATCCTCCATTTCAGTTACATGCTGCCATGACTACAGGTTCTTGTGGTCTTGCTTAATTAATTTCCCTGAGATGTTAAATGTTTGGTGGCAGGATAATAACAATAATTTATCATACTTACAAATCTCTTCTCTGACCTCATCGTTGTCATCTTCAATGATGAGGTAAATTTGAAGTTAAAATTATCCTTGACAAGACCACTAATAAACTGCTGGAAGTACAGAGGCATCAAAGTTTTCATTCTTTAGATGTTGTAGAACAATATTCTTAATATCATCATTGGGTAGCCTTAACAAAGTCAACCTTGACTTTTAATTAAGTCAAATAAAGGAGAAATTTAAAATTGACTTCAGAGTAGATGACACAATGGGATTCATGGTTATCACTGGAAGATGCTGTATGATGAGTTGTGAACACTAAAATTATACCAGCTTATCTACATAATTAACATATATATAGTATTTGTCTCCCAAATAAGAAAAATTCAGGTATTACCTTGGATTTTGTTACTTAAAGCTATTTGTGAAGTATAATATCTAAGCATACAGTATTTCATATTAGGCTAAAGCAGTATTTACTACAGTCCCCACAGATAAGCCAGAGGTGTTTAAACTCCATCCATCATATCCCTGGGGGTCTAGTCACTGGTTGGAAGCTGTATACTTGTGTCTAAATATTAAGGTTTATTTACACTGTCATCAATAACTCATTATTTTTCTTAAAAAAAAAAAAAAAAAAAAAAAATCTTATTTGTCTAAAGAGTTTCAATGTTTTTCCTTTGAAGCACTCATAAATATGAGAAAAAAAACCTCTACATCCAGTGAACATATAATGTACAGCATTTACCAAGACACATGGTAATATGGACAGTGTTTAAACTCCCCTGGCTTACCTACATGGATTATAATTAACTACAATATATAGTCAGGAGGCTTGTAATGGTAAGATAATTCACTATAACACTTATGGTTACTGAGACAAAAAAATATACTTCAAATATACCAAATGTAATTAATATCTTGAAATGATCATAAAATAACATATACAGTACTTCAAATGCTTCATGTAACATTTCAAAATGAGATGGAGTTCCATTCAGATAAAAAGTATTAGCACAAGGTGGCTTACTATTTATTTTTCTATGACTGTAAGAATGAAGTGAAATGGATTTTTACAACATCCTGGTACATCTTCTATTAGGACTAATAAAGGAAGAAACATTTCTGGAGTGTAACTTTGTCTCAAGTATACAAATTAATACAAAAGTGTGCATTACTAATGTCACTTAAGGCAGTAGCATGTGACCAAACTCCCATTGAGTGGGCAACATGTAATGAGTAAGGCCCATTGACCTTGATGCTCCTTTAGTGAAATCATTATGCACAAACACCCCTGTTATGGAGGGACTAAATGTAAGGTGAGCTTGATTTCTAGCTGACCCACAATACTGTGCTCAGATAGTGTATGTGGGGTGCCAGTAACTACTAGTAAATTCTCCTTTCCATCTATTGTAGGTAACCACTGCTAAATATTTGGGCAGAATCATTGTTCTTACTGACTAAAAAGGGATAAAATATTTAATGCCATCCTTGCAAAAATAGGAATATTAGATAATATTTATCCTCATACTCAAGTATAATCTTTATACATAAATAAGCACTATTTGTAATAAGACGATGCAGGAAGAGATCCCACAGCTTTTCTAGAGACACTGAGGTGAAGCGAACATCATCATGAAAATTCAGGAATATCCTCGCCAAACTTATCCAGATGAGCTGCTCGCTTGGCTTCGTGTAAGATCTACAAGGAAATAAATAAATAGTCGAGTACAGTAGAGTAAAATGTAAATCTTATGTATGGTACTGTATAATGATACAGGAATCAGACACACCCAAGCTTGTTCACACACACACAAAAAAGAGAGAGAGTGAGTGTGTGTGTGTGTGTGTGTGTGTGTGTGTTCCTCTTGGTTTTGGCCAACATGTGCCATACAAGGAAGAGGTTGCAAAAGAACAAAAAAGAAGAAAGTTTTTGTAAAGAAGATGGTTGCATGGCTCCTGTTGTGTTGCTATTACCCCTGTACTCGATAAGATATTTATGAAGAAAGTTTTTAAATACTGTACTGTACACATGTGACTTATAAATTAACTTTCATATTGCATAACCTTTTTTTTTTACATTATTTTATCAATCCATTTGCCATCACATCTTTCCTATTTTTGTGTGGCATGGGAGTGTAAGCACCTGACCAACACTGTCACATGTTCAGGTAGAGTCTATACATGTCCAATAATTGCCATGTGTATGTAATAAAGAAGGCAAGAGAGTTAATCAGTGGCAAAGAGGATTGTCATGTGCCCATAACCCTATAGCAACAAGCATGTCGTGTGGCATCTGTTTACGCCTCCACTCCACACAAGCTATTAATAACTTGTTATTTTTACTATTATCTTATTGTTGTTCTTAGTTACTTAGGTTAATTGTATATCTATATATGTCATTAATATGCATCATTTGTGTTACTCTGTTAAGTCAAACCAAGAGTAGTATTAATTAGTTATAAGACTATTTGGCAACTGTCGTGAGTCATGTGATCTAAGACTCTCCTCACTCATATGCTGGGTGGGCAGAGACTCTCTCTCTAGTAACAGTTGGTATAAGCTATAGGTAGGACGTGTCCACACCAACCCAGTACAGACGTGCCTTGTTCAGTCATCTACAATACCCTAGTGGTATCTGGTAATTAGTGGCACGTTAACTTAGGCCTAGGAAGGAATCCTGGTGTTAAGGAATCTCCTATTTGGTAGGAATTAACCAGTTGGTTGTGATTGCTGTGTATATATTGTAATGTCTGTGTTTAATATAGTTAATGTTAAGTAGTATTCATTTGATTTAACTCCTTAACGGTATATTTTCACCCTTCCGGCATCACTCTTATTTTAATATACAATCACTTATTCCCTTAAATTCCATGGTTGCTAGACAGTACTCCTTTAAGAACATAAATTGAATTATTTAATTATCTTCCCATTTGTGACTCATTTACTCCAACTTATTCTTATTTATTCAAGTACATTCAGTTGAGTCGGTTTTTGTGGGGATAATTATTGCCGTGTTCCCTGTTTGTTCCTTTATTTGATGATAACTTGGGGTAGGTTTCACTCCCCAGGTATAAAGGATATTGGGATCATGACAAGGATCAAATTAAGTAAATGGGCACTAAAACTTCAAAGAAAGGTGGGAAAACAATCAAGAAGAGCAGTGCAAGGCATGTGTAGAAAAACAAGAAAGGGGTATGGCAACAAGTCAAAATGCCGACACACTTATGTACCCAAATCCTCAGCCTACATATCAACTTCCTGGTTTCTTATTAGACTAATTGACTGAATCAGTCTTTTTTTTAGTATATGTTCACCAAATTATCCTTTCTTTCTTTTTACACTGGTTTGTACTATATAAAAAGCTGAGTTTAATTTCTTCTTCCATATTTGCCAGGCCTTTCCAACTCCAGCACAAGACACCTGAAGTCACGAGTAAGAGATTTCCTCAAATGACTGTCATTATCTCTTTCAAACTGTCTTGTCAGATGCATTGTGAGGTTGCTAACTCTACCTTCTTGTACAGTTTCCAAAATAGAATAAAGACAAATAATATAATTTAAAGAAACCTGATCCACTTCATATTACTGATACATGAAATTAAATAAATTTCTCCATTCTGGTAATATATTTGAACATGTTACTGTAACACCAACTCCAGTGCTAACCATTACTTTATAGTACTGCTAACCATTACTTTAGAGTACTGAAGTAAAAAACATTCAAGGAAGAAAATTGGTTACTGAAAATAGGATAATGGAGCAGTAATGAAGTTTAGCAGTTCACTAAAATTTTAAAATGTCTTACTTGGTGGTGGACGTAAACATCACAGGCGTAGCACCACACAGACAGGTCAGAGAAACTTAGCACCATCTTGTGTTCCTCCATCAGCCCATGCATCATCATATGCTCATTCACAAACCGTCCACACAGTACCTGTTTTAATGAGTAATTACTGGTAAATACAGTAGTACTCATATAATACAACCTCATGAAAATGCTGGGATGAAGGGCTCACTATATTAAAAGTACACACAAATAAAACTATGTACAATCCATGTCACTTATAAAATTATAAGCCACACAGACTGGTAGCTTCGCAATTCCTAACCGGCAACTTCGCTGGGTGCATCCCTTCCCCACCCTACCTCCAGAAACACACAAACCAGGCAATTAATCACTGGTCAGCCAAGATGTAAAAATTAATGCTTACCCTCGAACATGTTAGCATGGATTAAAATTTTTCTTATCGTGTTTCTATAATGCATTTGTTTTACTTACGAACATGATAGAATATATAATATGATACAGTATTGGAACTTCGAATCAGGCTATTGCTCGTGCACCAGTTGAGATGCCCACTGTGCCTCGAGGTTCACCTTCGCTCGACGGTAAGTTGAAAGGAGATGTCATAATTGTCAAGGTCAACCAGAACACAAAATCACTTCACTTTAGCAAAAATGTACAGTAGCTTCACCAGTTGTTTTGTCCTCATAACTGGCATCTTCACTAATGCTCTCCAATGTTTTCATAATTTCTGTTTTTTCATATGAAGACACAAGAGTACTATGTACTTGTAAAGATGAAGAGGATATTGGTAATTAAATGATAAGAAGAGGAAGGAAATTAGCAGTGTGGTTAAATGAAGAGAGAACTTAACCTAAATAATATGGGAATTATGGTGATATTTATACTGTCATGTTAAAAGGGTCTTATGTAACACTGGCATGTGCACAGCCTTCATACAGGAAACAAGCACTTGTCTGTTCTGGTGATATCTTCCACACATAACATGCCCATACACTCTTTATTTTTTAAATTTTATTTCTCTATATTACTGTACAGTATACAGTACGTATTTTCTTTATCCATAAGGCACACTAGCACATTGAAATGACTTTTCTGCAAGTTCTGTGGCTACTTACACATAATAATGGAATAAGTGCTAGTCATGTGAGAGGTGACCGATGTATTTTGGCGTGGTAGAAACTTAATATTTGTAGGGCACTTTTCTTACTTATTATATAAGATGCTTTCAACACTATTCATGCATCATATTCAGGTACACACAGACACAGTATAAAACGGTGGATGATGTAGACAACGTATTTGTGAAACAATTGACATACAGGTACAATGAATATTTCTCGCCATACAGGTAACTCGCGTTTTACGTGCGTTTGAGTTAAGCATTTTTGGAACAATGCGATTGTTCAATTAATACCAAAAGCTAACTTACGCGCACCTATTTTTGAAATAACGCGGTCAAGACAGTTTAAATTTGCCGCGCATATTTGCCTGGTAGTGGATGTTGCGTGTGATGCCTGGTGAGGTGCTTGTAAGTTATTACTATAAAGTTGCAGTCATATCAACATCAACAATTTTAATATTATTATTATTAATAATAATAATTATAATAATGTAATAATAAAGATTTTTACTACTAATGATGAAGATAATGATGACAATGAAGTATTCTGTACTAACAACTGTGACGACGTCCAGAAAGCTTCCTGTGTATCACTTACTCAGTTCACACCAGCACTACTTTTTCTCTGTGCTCTCATTTGCATTGTGTGTTTATCACGTCCCTTTTTAGTGTTAAACGCTGTTTTCCACATTGAGCATGTCTGGAAAACACTCATCTGCCTCCTCTGGGACGCCTAAAGCTAAAAAGGCACGAAAAACAATCGCAATGGCGAGAAATTAAATGTGATCACCCGCCTTCAGATAGGGGAGCATGGGTCAGAGGTTGGTACCCTGTGCGGTATATGATGGTTCCCCTAACCTGTACCATTTACATGTAATTTTATGGGAAAATTATGTTTAATTTATGCATTTTTTAATCTAGCGGTGGTTTTCTAGAACGTAACTCCCGCGAAAAATGAGAGGTGGGTGTATTCGTTAGCGACATACTGTACTGTATATGAGGCGCCTAGCGTAGGAGGGACGAACTCGCCAGTCCCCCCAAAAATCTGTTTTCTATGGTTTCGGAATTTTCCAGGCTTTATCTTTCCAATTGTGATGTCAGGAAGTGGCGAGTTAGTCTCTACTCCCTGTTGTTTTCGTATAGATTTAGGGGTGAAATGAACCACGCGGTCAGGCCCGAAAACGCGCCAAGCGTGAGTGTAGGAGTGACGAACTCGGCAGCCTGGCTGGGGCCGCACAACCAATGGGAACACAGGGAGGCAGCTATACCCACCCGCTCAGCCTGTGAGTGTCGATTACCCACCCCAGTGTTAGTACACACGGTGTCGTGCATGTGTTTCTCATCGATAGTGCTCTTATTTTAATGTTTTCCCATTATGTAATAATCACCTGATTTTATAAAAATGATTGTTTGTCTTGTGAAACTTTTTTTTTACGTGTACATTGGGAAGAACAATATTTATTTTACTGGCTATTTATAATATTTTTTGGTACAACAGACTTGTCATTGTATTATGCACACCTTCTACACACAAAAATTATCAATATAGAACATAACTGAGGCAATTCTATCAATATTCCATGGCGCTGTGTGATATTACAATTTTAAAACTTTGACGTGCGTTTACTCAAAACTATGATTTGGTGAGTTCGTCATTCCTACGCTAGATGCCTTATATATATACTCTGTACCTATATGACATATACCGGTAAAACGTACATCTCTGATCCTCCAGTGGTTAAGACACAAATATGTGTACCGGTATGTGAGTTCTATGTTCTTTGTAATACTGAAATACTGTCTATGAATTTGTCAGTACACTTGTGTCTGAGCAAGTGACCTCGTAGTATTCTCTATAAAATTATCAAATATTAAACTGAAGCTCAAACTACATGAGTATGGGGGGAAAGAAATCATGTAGGTAACTGAAATGTTAATGCAGAAATTTCCATTAACCATTTGTTATTACAGTGTAAAACTGTGATAAAACCTTTAATCAAGTTATATACTGTACAGTCGACCCCCGTTAATTCGGACTAATAGGGGGGGGAAGGGTGTCCGTTTTAGCCGATTGTCCGAATTAACCGATTTAGGGGTTAATATTGCATTATATTTCAGAGTTATTGTTTTCATCACAATTTTATCCCACTTTCCGCTGTAATACGTAAGTAATTTCAGCAAAAATATTACATTTCCGTGAATGTAGTACAGTGGGGTATGCTATAACGAACGGATCCTACTGCGAATATTCCTATAACGAACGGTTTTACCTATAAAATTGAGATTGCTATAACGAACGAAACTCCTACAACGAACATTATTTAGAAACTAAAATTCTTTTTTTTTCTTTCTTTTTTTTTTACTAATTTATTGTTTTTTTATTACAAGTATTAATGATGTTCTTTATTTCAGGGGTTTAGATGCTTATTTATGCACTTTTTTAAAATTTTTACAATTTTATATTATATTTTTCAGTGTTAAGTGGTTGTATTTGGGGGCCTGGAACGAATTAATCCTATAACGAACAAATGCTATAACGAACAAGGTTCTAGAACCAATTAGATTCGTTATAGCATACCCCACTGTATATCAAGCACAGTATGAATAGAATATCATTGTAATATAACAGTATTTTAACCGAAAACTATTAAAAAAACGAGTAACATCTCAAGAACATCGGAAGCCTAGGTAAAGTCTTTTGTTTTCGTCATGTATTTTATCCTATTTTACATTGAAATACATCACGTTTCAGCAAAACTACTATTTATTTCCAAGAATATATTCATTCAGGCGCAGTTTAGGTAAAATATACATGTGATGTAACAGTTTTTTAACTGAAAACGATTAAAAAAACACGTACCCTCTAGCACTGTTCAAGGAGAGGACTGGGAGAAGCTGTTTGGTGCTGCAAACGATGACAAGGAAAATGATTTGGATGGATTTTAATGAAATATTCAGAAATATGGTATCGTAGTATTTATTCAAGTCAATTAGGATAGAATATTATTGTAATACAACAGTTTTTTAACTGAAAACCAATCGAAAAGCGATTACGGTAACATCTTTTGAACGAAAGAAAGCGAAAGTCATTGTTTTCGTCACGATTTTATCCCACTTTCCACTGTAATACATACGTCATTTCAGCAAAAATATTACATTTCCGTGAATGCATTATATCAAGCACAGTATGAATAGAATATCATTCTAATATAACAGTATTTTAACCAAAAACTATTAAAAAAATGAGTAACTTCTCTTGAACATCGGAAGGTTAGGTAAAACCTTTTGTTTTCGTCATGTATTTTATCCTATTTTACATTAAAATACATCACGTTTCAGCAAAACAACTATTTATTTCCGAGAATATATTCATTCAGGCGCAGTTTGGGTAAAATATACGTGTGATGTAACAGTTTTTTAACTGAAAACGATTCGAAAAACACGTGTGCCGTCTAGCTGATACTCACAGCTGGTGGTGCGTCATTATAAACAATAGGAGGTTGAAGTAGATTACCGGGTATTATAAGTGTGAAATATCGAAAAAGTTTTTATTACCGGTATTTTTTGTAGATCAATGAGAACTGTGATACCGTATATGATATGATAAGTTAGCCTGTGCTAAGAACTTCAACATAGACTACAGTTGTACCCCACTTAACGCGGTCAATTGAACCCAGAGGGTCCCGTGTTAAGTGAAAACCGCGTTAAGTGAATAACAGAACATATGGGATTAATTCCAATAGAACCCAGCCCGACCCCCAAACTCCACTTTTTGACGACAAATAACTATGTTGTAGTAAAAATAACATCTTAATTTTATGATGGTACATGCACACAATTAATACTTAAGAGAAATAGAGAAATACAGTCGCCAAGTTAATGTCCATTCAAATAATGGACTCAACTCCCTCCCCCTCTTCTCACACTACACTCACTGGCTCTTCCCTCTGAGAAATTTTTGGGGGAAAACCAGGTATAGTAATAAATAATTCCTCAAACTAAAGTTAGGATAATATAATTGACATTGCTGGATTCCTTGTAAGACCAGGAATATTTTGAATATAAATGTCATATATTTTTCACAAAAGATAACATATTTACTCAGAATAAACTTTACATCTAAAATTTGTATGTCTAATGCAAAATCTATGATGTTTATATTCAAAATGATCAGCAAATTGTAAGAATTCCAGCAATGTAAATTATATTCTGGCCGGATAATTTGTATGAATTTTATGAGCTAAAACAAATATCTTCAGTTAATAAAAAAAAAAAAATATTCTTCGACACTATCTGTCAATCAAAGTACCCCACCTTGCCTTCCCCCCCTCTTCCAACCGCGTGGTCAGTCCCAACCCTCCCCCCACCCCCACCAATCCTCCATTCAAGAGTTTTTAACATTTAGTATTAAATAATACCTCAGATTAAAGTTAGGATAATATAATTGACATTGCTGGATTCCTTGTAAGACCAGGAATATTTTGAATATAAATGTCATATATTTTGGACAAAAGATAACATAATTACCTAGAGAACAATTTTTATCTAAAAATTGTATGTTTAATGCAAAATATATGTTGTTTATATTCAAAATGATCACCAAATTATAAGAATTCCAGCAATGTAAATTATATTCTGACCGGGTAATTTGTATGAATTTTATGAGCTAAAACAAATATCTTCAGTTAACAAAAAAAAAAATAATTCTTCACGGGGTAACAGATGGTCGGTCGGTCGGTCGGTCCCTCCCTCCCCCCCACCCCCCACCAACCGTCCCAAGGAGATGTGTGGGATAACCACTAAATTTTAATAAATAATACCTCAAACTAAAGTTAGGATAATATAATTGACATTGCTGGATTCCTTGTAAGACCAGGAATATTTTGAATATAAATGTCATATATTTTGGACAAAAGATAACATAATTACCTAGAGAACAATTTTTATCTAAAAATTGTATGTTTAATGCAAAATATATGTTGTTTATATTCAAAATGATCACCAAATTATAAGAATTCCAGCAATGTAAATTATATTCTGGCTGGGTAATTTGTATGAATTTTATGAGCTAAAACAGGCAGTCAGGCAGGGTGGCGTGGTGGGGTGGTGCGAATCTAAAAATAGCTCTCGAGCCGGACACTCACTGCGTATATGATGAAAAATGCCGCGTTAAGTGAAAGTTCAGCTTTGGCAAGGCACCGCGTATATGCGAAAACGCGTTAAGTGAAAGCGCGTTAAGCGGGGTAATACTGTACTGAAAACACGTTGTAAGGTAATTTAACCTATTGTAAGTTGGTGAGCTTCATTTGCTGAAGGCACTGCACAACTTTTCATTACTAATTGTTACATATTTTACGTTTCCATTGTTTACTGGCAGTAAATGGTAAATATTTTTCATGTCTGAAGCTAAAAGTTGCATCCCCCCCCCCACACTAGTGGTGGAGATGTTACATTTAACCAAAAAGACGCTGGTGTTTTATCCCAGCAGTGGGTGGACCAGCATTTTAGCTTAAGGTCCGCGTAGGTAATATTCCTACAAATCTAAAAAAAAAAAGTTCAGATTTTGTCCGAATTATCTGAAATCCGGATTAAAGGGGTCCGAATTAGCGAGGGTCGACTGTACTTAACTACATAAACTGGTGAAGTGTAAGAATGAATGGTAAGTGTTGAAGCGTGCATCTACTGTGCTCGTGTTCTGGGTAATAAGTTCTATCTACAGCAGTGAACACAAACACCTGGATAGTTTCGTAGGTTCTATTTACTGGATAAAAGATATGTACACAAGGGTGGGTAGCGCTCCTTACTCTGTCCGCTGGTCAACTACTCTCTAGGCGACCTATGGGAAGTGATACATTAACAGCTTCCATATGTCGCCAGGCACATTAATTAGGCATGTGGGACATTGATAAATACATTGCCACACGCTACTAGCTAGGCTGAATAAATAGTACATAAATGGAGCACATACATAATATACATAGCATACAGAATATTCATACATACTGTATGCCTCAAAGCTCTATGCACCACCAAAAAGAAATAAAGCTAAGACAGCATTTACTGTTTAACCAAGCAGACATCATCAACACCATTTTCCATGCTTGAATGAATTGGAATAAATTTTACCTTCATATGTGCCTGTAGTTACTGCCCAGCTCCCAATGACCCATTGTTGTTCCTACACTGTAAAAAAATTTCTATACCATATGGGAGGCGAGATAAGCAGAGTTGCATACCTTGTAGCAGGTAAGACAGATCCAATTCTCAGTAGGGTCCTGACACTCTTCACAGGGGCTGGAAGTCTTTAGTCCATTACGAGGTACAGGTTTCACTTCTTCCAGGTGGGGACACCAAGTTGCTGGAATTACCGCAAACATCTGAAATGAAGGAAATTGTTGTCACATACGAGTACTGAGTATTTACACGTCTCTTTATATATACAGTCGACCCTCGTTAATTCGGACCCCTTTAATCCGGATGCCCCACAGACCACAATTGACACTTTCTTTAGTAAAAGGCAGAGGGAACAAGATGCTATCCCTCAGCCTTCCACTTCAAGAAGGAGAGAGGATGATGCTAGGCCTCTGGCTTCCACTTCAAGAAGGAGAGAGGATGCTCATGGTGGAGAAAATGTCAGTCCAGAGGTTCCTGACATTTTCAATGGAAGGTGACTCACCTTCCAAGAAGCAGTAAAATGCTTCTCCTCCACCTCCACTTCCTTCTCTTCTCTCTTCTCCTCCTCCACCTCCCACTTCAAATTCACATCATCATCATCATCATCCAGGAGCTTTCTACATACACACCTCAAGGTAAGTGTCAATTTCAAAATTTTTTGTTGAATTTAGGCAATGTTCGGTGAGCTGGAAACCATTACCCAAAAACCCATTGAAACAATGGTTTCGGTTAACGAGCAACCTGCTGGAACGGATTGTGCTCGTTAATCGAGGGACCACTGTATTCTGAAGGACAAGGAACGTATTCGTGAAGTAGTGAAAGGAACAACACCTATAAAGGGAACTATAATATCAAAGAGAAGACAAGGTCCTATTCACGATATGGAAAAATTATTGGTGATATGGATAGAAGACCAGATACAGAAGCATGTACCCTTAAGCCTTCTAACCACACAGGCTAAAGCAAGAAGCCTGTTCCAAAGCCTGAAGGAGCAGGCAGAAGATGAATGTGATCAAACCTTTACAGGAAGTCATGGGTGGTTTGATAGATTTAAAAAAACGCTACAGTCTACATCATGTTAAGGTGAGTGGAGAGGCAGCTAGTGCCGATGTTGGTGCTGCCGAATCTTTTAAGGAGGAGTTAGATGATGTTATTGTGGAAGGGAATTATTTGCCTGAGCAAATATTCAATGTGGATGAGACTGGATTATGCCCGGATTCAAGGCATTCAAGGACAGAATTACACTTCTGTTGGGGGGGAATGTTGCTGGTTTCAAGCTAAAGCCCTTCATGATCTATCATTCAGAGAACCCCAGGGCTTTTAAACATAACAGCAAGCACACACTGCCAGTGTTTTATCGCAGTAATAAGAGAGCCTGGATGACCCTAGTACTGTTTGAGGATTGGTTCATGACTTGTTTCATTCCACGAGCCAAAGAGTATTGTCTGCAACAACAGATTCCATTCAAGATTTTACTGATTTTGGATAATGCTCCGGGACACCCACCACACCTGGACGACATGCACCCTGATGTTAAGGTAGTGTACATTCCACCTAACACTACCTCTATCATCCAACCCATGGATCAAGGTGCTATTGCTGCCTTTAAAGCGTATTATTTACGCACGACCTTCGCTCAGGCTGTTGCTGCTACTGAAGGTGAGAAAATGCTCAGAGAGTTTTGGAAGGAGTACAACATTTTGTCATGTATAAAGAACATTAGTGCAGCATGGGATCAGGTTACAAAACATTGCATGAATGGAATATGGAAGAAAATCCTGAAAAGATATGTGAACAGTTTCAAAGGATTTAATGAAAATGAAGTTATTTCGGATATAAGTAACAAGATAGTGGAGTTAGGTAAACAGCTGGAGTTAGAAATTGATAATGAAGATGTTGGACAGTTGGTTGAAAGTGTAGCAGAAGAGCTCAGTAGCGAGGATCTTATTGAACTAGATGCACAGAAAATTGCAGAGGAAGAAGAGAGACAAAATGTAGAAGAAGAACCTGCACCCCCCAAAAAGTTTTCAGTGAATCATATGGCAGAGGCATTTGCATGGATCAAAATTATGAGCGTTATGCCAAAGTTGACAGAATGATCCAAGATGCACTTGCTTGCTACAGAGAAATTTATAATGAAAAGAAAAAAAACTGAGCACTCTAAATTAGACATCTATTTTAAGAAGTCCCCCAGTGCTGTCTCCTCACGCCCCACCAGTGCTGCCTCCTCACGCCCCAGCAGTGCTGCCTCTTCACTCCCTCAAGATGATCCAATACCTTCAACCAACAAGTTTTCACAGTACATAAACCTGTCTGTAGAAAGCGACATTGATGACCCACCCAGCCCTGTCTCCTCTTCTGCTTCTTCCAATTAATATAGTCTCCATGTATCCTGTAAATAGAAAATTATGGGGGCCCTGTGTGCATTCAGCTGACTACATTTAAGGTATGTGCTCAGTCACACTGTATCCATTCCTCATTATTTATTACGTTTAGTGTACTGTATTTCATTGTACATTTTATTAAAAAAAAAAAAAAAAAAAAAAAAATTGATTTTTTTTATTTATTTTCTTTTTCTATGTCGGACTTACGACCTGGATTTGGGTCCCTAACCCCATCGTAAGTCGGGGAGCACCTGTATATGGCCGTATAAAATATTTTTCACATTATGCATTTTCGAGTCCCGACGTTAGTGATTGCGCTGTGTACGTACTGACAAAATTTTCCTTTGTAATTCCCTTTAAAATGGCTGGTAAGCGTAAAAGTGAGAGTTCTCGTGGTGCTGAGAAGAAAAAGCGACACCCATTTTAGAATTTATATCTATTATTTTCTCTTTTTCGACTTACGAGCTGGTGGTCGGGACGGAACCCCGTCGTATGTCGAGGAGAGATTGTATATATATTCCTGAAGTGTAATGGTCACATTGGTAAATAAAGTAAAAATAAAAACCCACATTAGAGAAATAAAAGACAAAATATTGAAGCTGGTATTTTTTGGTTCAAATACTAGGACCCTCTTCAGCCAACTAACAGAATAAAGCAAGGGAGAAAAAACACAGACATGAGAATCAGGCCAGATGACCTGTCTCCCGAGTTGAGGAAGGCTGGGGACGAGGAGTAATCTTCTTGATGACAGTATTCAGGATCAGGTCTGGGGTCCACTGACCATATGCCAGGTTAAAGTTTGGTCTAGAATTAATAAATGAAGATTAAAAAAAAATTCTACTGATGCCACAATTGGACTTATAAATCACAGAAGAATTATTCCATCTATTGCATGAGCTTCATTTTGTACATGGTTGGAGATAGCATAATTCTCCTGTCCATATCTTACGTGAGCACGTTTGTGTTTAATTATTCAGGTATTTAAATTGTGGCCAGTTTGACCAATATAAACTTAGTTACATACATTGCTTACAAGGTAATTTATGCATTCCAGGATTACCTTCCAGAGACAGTCTTTGGTACACATTGATAAGGTTTTTTCCTATGTTAGGAAACCTGATTACTGTACAGTGGTCCCTCGGTTAACGAGCACAATTCGTTCTAGAAGGTTGCTCGTTAACCAAAAAATTTGTTAACCAAAACCATTGTTTCAATGGGTTTTTGGGTAATTTGTTCCAGCCCACCGAAAATTGCCTAAAGTCAACAAAAAAGGTAGTAAAGTACACTTACTTTGAGGTGTGTATGTAGAAGGCTCCTGGATGATGATGATGATGATGGGAATTAGAATGGGGGTGGAGGAGAAGGGAGAAGAGAAGGTATTTGGGTGGAAGAGAAGTCATCCCATGGTGCCATTTCACCAATAAAATTTTAGTTCACTTGGTGTAATTCAAGATTATTTTCTTTAAATCAACACTGCACTGCATTATATATTGTCAATATGAAAAATAAATTTCAAAATGACCAATAATTTGACTAGAAACACAGAAAAACAGCGTTTATGTTGAAGAGAGTCTGAAGCAAGATGTTACCTCCACTGAAAAGACAGAGACTGACACCTGTATGGTGTGTTGACAGGCTGTTTGGCACGCTAAAAACTAGTTTTCCTGTAGGTACTTAAATTATGTTAAATAATTGTTATAATTACTAAAAAATTTAATACAAGACTTTGAAAATTTTTGAATAGTACAAACTTCTTGATATTTACTAAAATAGTAAGGAATTTAAGCCCTAGAACCGATTACTATATTGGTGGATTAATATGACAGCTAGTGTGCAAGCGAAAACCTGTTGAGGGGGCGCTCGTAAGGAATTCGTTAATCGAGGGAATGCTTGTTAACCGAAGTTAAGAATCTTATGGAAGGTAATTCGTTAACCGAGGGATCACTGCAGTGCATTATTTTGAGTACATGTACAGTACAGCTTTGCCCTTAGGACAGTGTAGCGTGACCAGAGGAACATTAGGTGCGAATTTTATAATATGATGCGCCAGATTGACTCGCGCAAAATAGGAAAAAAAAAAAACGCTTTTAATTAAAACATTGTCCTTAAATGTGGGTCTCGCTTTAAATCAATAACCTTAAATTGAATCGCTTTAAATTGACGTTCTTCTGTAATGTATTATTTTCTTTGGATTTTGTTCTTCAATTTTCAGATTCTTTGATAATGAGGATGTACTTTTATTCTATGATAAATATTTTTGGCTTCCACGTTCCTGACCACAGGGTGGATTATTATTATATACAGTACTATGAATCTTTCTACCCATTCACTATCTTTACTTCTTATTCACATTTGTCTGGAAGGCATCAAGGGGCAGAGACTCTTCAAATAAAGATGTGAAAAAGAAATACAGTGGTCCTTCGGTTAACGAGCACAATCCGTTCTAGAAGGTTGCTCGTTAACCGAAACCATTGTTTCAATGGGTTTTTGGGTAATTGGTTCCAGCTCACCGAAAATTACCTAAATTCAACAAAAAAGGTAGAAAAGTACACTTGCTTTAAGGTGTGTATGTAGAAGGCTCCTGGATGATGATGATGGGAATTAGAATGGGGGTGGAGGAGAAGGGAGAAGAGAAGGCATTGGGGTGGAAGAGAAGTCACCCCATGGCACCATTTCACCCATAAAATTTTAGTTCTCTTGGTGTAATTCAAGATGATTTTCTTTAAATCAACACTGAACTGCATTATATATTGTCAATATGTAAAATAAATTTCAAAATGACCAATAATTTGCTTGTAAACACAGAAAAAAGCATTTAGTTGAAGAGTCTCAAGCAAGATGTTACCTCCACTGAAAAGACACAAAGACTGACGCCTGTATGGTGTGTTGGCAGGCTGGATGGCGTGCCACAAACTAGTGACCCTACCTTCAATTATGTTCAATAATTGTTAAAATAACTAAAAAATTTAATATTAAACTTTTAAAATTATTGAATAGTATAAACTTCTTGATATTTACTAAAAGGGTAAGGAATTTAAGCCCTAGAACCGATTACTGTATTGGCGAACTAATACTACAGCTGGTGGACCGCCAAATGCAAGCTAAAACATGTGGAGGTCGGCTCGTAAGAAACTCGTTAATCGAGGGATTGCTCGTTAACCGAAGTTAAGAATCTTATGGAAGGTAACTCGTTAACCGAAATCTCGTTAACCGAGGTGCTCGTTAACCGAGGGACCACTGTACCACAAATGAAAACCTTTTTTTTTTCTAACCTGTTATTTATCTTTGTCTAATGAAATCAAAGCCTAAAGATCTCATATCTTCATCTGCTCTCTTGTTTCAGTCAATCAATAAACATGCTATCTAGTGAAAGAATGTCAGACACTGACATTGCATACCTCTTCGGCAGCAGCCAATTCAGATAGCAGGAAGGTGTTTACATTATCACCTGCTGAGCCTCCACATGCTCCACCCTCAGCAACAACATCCTCTTCCATTTCCTCATTGTGTGATTCCTCTCCTTGTACCTTATCCGAGGAAGCCCCTACACCTTTGTCTGTATCAACCAGCTTCACTCGATCTAAGGTCTCTGTCAGCTCGTCCAAATCTGGTGGATGGATACATGTTACAATGACAAATAATCACCGGTGTTAATGATAATAAGTTGCTGCATGTTAAAAAATGACATCTAAACAATAACTTTCAAGTATGTCACTTACCAGAATCAACTTTGTTAGCATATCCAAGAACCTCTCCCATAATACACAAAAAGACTACTTCACATGTTTACCCAAGAATTCTTTTATGTGTTTGCCATATGCTGTACAAGCTAAGACTATACAGTACATCTTGATGCATTTGGCAGTTGACTGAATCTCCAATTTTAGTGTGAAAATTATCACTTAAAAGTAGCATGGGGAGGTGCACATGACAGCAAGAGCAGTGCCATTGTTGACACTACTGTACAGTACACATTTGTACACTTACCATCAAATTTCTTGTTGGGAGATTGTGAAACTGAATTGTCAGTTTTACATTTAAGTTTGGGTGATGCTCCTCCCGTATCTCTTCTGGATGATGAAATGTGACCTAGAGGTGATAAGGCTTCATTCTGCAACATAATGAAAAATGCATACTGTACATTGCTTTAAAAGTTTTGGGATGACACTTAAGGCAAATTTACACAGGCAATGACATTAAATAGTCAAATATATATAATTATTATTATTAAACATTTGATGCTCACCTTCAAGTTTAGTGCAGACCAGAATTTTTTATGTACAGAAACAACATTGGTCAGAGTCTCTATGGCACTTATACAAGGCGTCAAATTCTGGGCCAGAGGAACTAGGGGGTCACCCAGCAGGGCCTTGGCACACATGGTCATGCAATAGCTGATAGAGGCCAGGTTGTAACCGCCTTCCAGGGCCAAGATGACACGACCCTCGGCTACGCACATCAGTAACTTGGTCATGTGTCCATAACACTCGGGAGTCACACTGCAGCCTGTAAGACAGAGAGAAGATACTGTACAACACTACTTGATGACAATGATGGAGACAAATGGATGGAGGTTGACAGGTGCTACAACTATACAACACTTTGTATTACAGTACCTCCGAGTTCAATTCTTGCAAATTCAATTATCCGCGAAACAACCTCAAAGGTTTTTATCTATTAAAATAACATAAAAAGGTAAGATGCTTATTTTAAAAACTGTGGGCATCCTCCATGATGTGACATCATGGCGGCACTAACTGGTGGTAGTGCATCTGGTGTTAAGAGAGTGAAGAAAGTCACGACTCTGACACAGAAAATTGAAGTGTTAGATAAACCTGATCGTGACATGAGTGCGTCAGTGCATTTGAAGTGAATGTGTCAACTGTTTGTTCCATAAAGATGAAAGGCAAGGAAATTAGAATAGTGTTGCCTAAGTTACACATCAGATATATGATAAAGGTATGTGAGAAGATGGAGGTGTTAAGTGGATGGATTGAGGACATGAGTCAGCTGTGCCAAAAAATTTAACATATATGATGTACGACTATGACCCATCAATGGAATTAAGCATCAAAATGAAGCGGAATATTGAGAATGTTTTACAACCTTATCAAGAAATTTATAAAGAACTAAAAAAGAAAGCCAAACAACTGCCAATAACAATGTTTGTAATGACGAGATCCATCCCCCCCTCACTCTAGTCTCTCTCCTCACCACCCAGCCTGGAGTCGTCTGCATCACCCCTCCCACTCACAGCCTGCCTCTTCCCTTCACTCCACCAATACGGCTTCCTCACCTGCCAGTCCTTCATGGACATTCTGGATGATTCCAGTCCAGAAGTCTTAAAGGAGGAGCAGTAATATCTTCAGTATAATTACTGAGGCCTCTACAGCAGCTCATTATGATGTAAGTAAAGTACACGTTATATATACATAAGTAAAACTGCTAATTATTTTGCTCCCTGTGTCGATATTATGGTTATGACTGGGATAAATTATATATTCTTGCCAGTCAAAAGCTTGTTACAGGAAAACTTAATATTCAGTATGTATGCATGTTTTATACACAGCAATGCATGTTGGGCGTGCGTTTGTGTGTGTGTCGATGACGCAGTGGTGGTGGTGGTGGTACAAGTATGGGCCGTGTGAGGCAGGCAGCAGACGACGCGTCGCGCTACTGCAATCCAGTTGACTTCCGTAACGTCACACCACATTTACTTGTTTCTCATTTAATTTATTTTTGATTAACACATAATACAACTATATAAAGTAACTGTACATACCTGTATAGTATTTAAAGGGCTTAAATAACTTTTTTTTTTTCTAACTTTATTTATTTTTTGTCACTAATTTATGGTACACTATAATATTAAAAATAGGGTACCCATTAGAGAAAGTTATTCGCGAAATTCTACATGCACGGGTGTCCCAGAAACCTATTCCTTGAGAATGTTGAGGTACTAGTGTAAAAAACTGTACCTCTTACTGTACAGCTAAACTACGGTAGTTACAGTAAGAATGAATGGTGGCAGATGCATAGATTAACAGACGAATAAACTACTCGGGGAAATCTGAAGTAGAGTACAGTACAGTGGACCCTTTGTGCAGTCTAGCCAAGATTCTGACCTTGCTCCCGACTCCAAAAGACGAACAAACATCTGTCAATGGTAATGATGACACACACCAAGTTTCAAAACGATTCATCCAAATTTATAAGACTACAGTAATTATGTCATTAAGTTTTGGGTTTGGTTATATACCCACCTGTAGATGCCCTGACACAGCGCAGGTGATAACAATACAGTGCTCCTTGTAAGCTGCTTTTGAAATTCTCAGGGATTGATATCAGAAAGATTCCATTCAGTAAAACCAGAGTCTTTGTATTGAATGATTCTCTTAATGATCTACTACTTAAATAATGACTATGAACTGGGAAAAATATACAAGGGTCCACTGCAGCTTGTGAGTCAAGCATCATGAAAAACACTGGTCACTGATGTAAAGAAATAAATAAAGAAAAAGGAAAACAATTATGCACGTTTTGTGAAACATCATTGTGAATGTACGTGGACGTAAATCTTAATAGCGTGTTACATGAGCCAACAGATGGTTCAGTGTTGATGTGTAGTTCCCTGTGTCCTCTTACACTATGCATGTACAGTCGGCCACAAGAATAAGTATACACCTATGGTTCGTGTTTGAGACAAAATATCTGGAAACACTGTCCTGAACAGAACAGACAAAATTACAAAATGATCTGTAATTTATGCTTTATTCCTACATATATTTTATAAATACATTTGTTGTGAATGTTTTACTAATGTCTTGTGTTTATATTACAAGTAATATATTGTATCCAATGGTAGTAAACTTGTTGCCGAATGGGATTGTCATTATTGTACAGCTCCATCCTCCTGCCCGACTTTTTCTCTTACCCTACTTTTTTTTTACTGATGTTTGGATTAGTAAAGGAAGGAAGAAGAGTAAATAGAAGAATAAAGAAGAGAAACAGAAAATAGTTAGAGATAACAGGTGGGGGGAGCTGAGTTTCATCATGCGTCTGGATGCGCAGTTTCAACGTTACCTGACCATTTTTGGACCTTACAGCTACAGTGTGAAAACTTATTCCTGTGGCCGATTGTACACATTACTGACTAGACCTGTGGACTTACTGTAGTTTTCAGTTTAGATTAATATACTGTGCCTTAGTTTGAGTCCTACCTTCATACATATTATATCAAGGCGCCTCACCTTGCTACGTACACTCATTTACGTGAGCTTTTATGGAGAATATATGTAGAGAAATTATGTAAATACCTATTTTAAGAAATGTAAAAATGCTGGGAGCTGGAGGGAGACAGGGCATTACTGCATTCACTAGGTTTAGTTATTGATTCAATACAATGCAGTACAGTTTTACCCCGCCTAACGCGGTTTCACTTAACGCGTTTTCGCATATACGCGGTGCCTTGCCAAAGCTGAACTTTCACTTAACGCGGATTTTTTCCACATATACGCGGTGAGTGTCCGAGACGCTATTTTTAGATTTGCCCCACCCGCCACCCTGCCTGACTGCCTGTTTTAGCTCATAAAATTCATACAAATTACCAGGCCAGAATATAATTTACATTGCTGGAATTCTTATAATTTGGTGATCATTTTGAATATAAACATCATATATTTTGCTTTAAACTTACAATTTTTAGATAAAATTTTTTCTCTAGGTAACTATGGTATCTTTTGTGCAAAATATATGACATTTATATTCAAAATATTCCTGGTCTTACAAGGAATCCAGCAATGTCAATTATATTATCCTAACTTTAGTTTGAGGTATTATTTATTAAAATTTAGTGGTTATCCCACACATCTCCTTGGGACGGTTGGTGGGGGGTGGGGGGGAGGGAGGGACCAACCGACCATCTGTTACCCTGTGAAGAATTATAATTTTTTTTTATTAACTGAAGATATTTGTTTTAGCTCATAAAATTCATACAAATTACCCGGTCAGAATATAATTTACATTGCTGGAATTCTTATAATTTGGTGATCATTTTGAATATAAACATCATATATTTTGCTTTAAACTTACAATTTTTAGATAAAAATTTTTCTCTAGGTAACTATGGTATCTTTTGTGCAAAATATATGACATTTATATTCAAAATATTCCTGGTCTTACAAGGAATCCAGCAATGTCAATTATATTATCCTAACTTTAATCTGAGGTATTATTTAATACTAAATGTTAAAAACTCTGGAAGGGAGGATTGGTGGGGGGTGGGGGGAGGGTTGGGACTGACCGCGCGGTTGGAAGAGGGGGGGAGGCAAGGTGGGGTACTTTGATTGACAGATAGTGTCGTGAAGATTATTTTTTTTTTATTAACTGAAGATATTTGTTTTAGCTCATAAAATTCATACAAATTACCCGGTCAGAATATAATTTACATTGCTGGAATTCTTATAATTTGGTGATCATTTTGAATATAAACATCATATATTTTGCTTTAAACTTACAATTTTTAGATAAAAATTTTTCTCTAGGTAACTATGTTATCTTTTGTGCAAAATATATGACATTTATATTCAAAATATTCCTGGTCTTACAAGGAATCCAGCAATGTCAATTATATTTTCCTAACTTTAGTTTGAGGTTATCCCACACATCTCCTTGGGACGGTTGGTGGGGGGTGGGGGGGGGAGGGAGGGACCGACCGACCATCTGTTAGCCGGCTGTGTAGTGTGAGAGGGGGAGGGAGTTGAGTCCATTATTTGAATGGACATTAACTTGGCGACTGTATTTCTCTATTTCTCTTAAGTATTAATTGTGTGCATGTACCATCATAAAATTAAGATGTTATTTTTACTACAACATAGGTATGTGCCTTCAAAAAGTGGAGTTTGGGGGTCGGGCCGGTTTCTATTGGAATTAATCCCATATGTTCTGTTGTTCACTTAACGCGGATTTCACTTAACGCGGGACCCTCTGGGTTCAATTGACCGCGTTAAGTGGGGTACAACTGTACAGTATTATATTCTCATATTATCAGCCGCAGAGCAGTGAAAACAGTTGTCAACAACCAAACTTATGTCTGATTTTCTTGAAACAGTCCAGATTGGTTATGTCAAAATTTCACTTTTTTCAGACTGGAGTGTGGCCCAATTGGTCCAGTGTATCGAGGTATAGTATTACTGTACGGTGTACGCGTATTTGTGGATGAACAATAAGCAGTTGTTGACTGTAATTAGATGAGCTGTCAGGCTAAAAACACAGTGGTCCCTCGATGAACGAACGGTCCAATTAACAAAATTTTGGTTAACGAATTAGCTCCCATAAGGATTTTCAGTTCCATTAACGAACAAAACTTTGATTAACGACAGCCTTACGAGAAACACGCTTTGTTGTGCGCATCAGCTGATCGGCTAGTCCGCCAATACAGTAATTGGTTCTATGTTTACATTTGTTTCCAGTGGAGTAAATATCAAGAAAGTTGTGTTCTTGAACATTTTTTATATTGAAATTATTGGTCATTCTAATTTAGTTAACATATTGATAATATATACAGCCAGGGTTGTTATGATTTAAATCAAATGATTTAAATCACATGATTTAAATCAATTTAAATAAGAGTAAAAAAATCATGATTTAAATCAAAATGATGTTTTTACTAATAACTGTTTTCTCTTTTTATTCTACATGATTGAAAAGTATATGCAATGCAGCAGGCTAATAACATTATTTGGATTTACATAATTCTGTACTGTACTGTACTATAGTCTGTTCTCTCCAGTTTTGCAAAACTTTGATCATATCATAAGGTCTCATTATTAATGTATATATTTACATGACATATATTGTTAACTAAGATAATAAATACAACTGAAATTCAGAAGAACTGTAGTATTCTCTTCTCCCGGCATTATATATCAGTCAATAAGGAGCAAGGGGCTGTAAATTTTTGCAAAGCTAGAGTGAACAGGCTGTAGGCACTAGGCTATACATATTCAGATATTCTATTTTTATTACTTAGTATGTTTTTTTTAACAGCGGACAACCGTATTTATCTTGTTGACTCTATAGACACAGAATCAAGACACAGCTGAATATCTGTTGAAATTAGCTGAATGTGCTACAAAAAAGTGTGAACACAAATTTGGATGCACAGTAAGAAGCTGTGTAACAGATAATGCTGCTAATATGGCAAAAATGAGAAGTGAATTTGGACAAGATAAATCCATTATAACATATGGTTGCTCTGCACACCTGTTAAATTTGCTTTCACAAGACCTGCAAATCAAGAACATTAAGGAGCACATTACTGAAATCATTAAGTACTTCAGAAATCATCACATCCCAGGATCTTTGTATAGAAGAGCAGGAGGAACAATGCTAGTAATGCCATCACACACACGATGGAACACAGTGACAGATTCTATTGAATCTTATTTAAAGAACTGGGAGACTCTTGTCAAAGTGTGCAAAGAAAATAGTGAAGACATTGATAAGAAAATTGAAAGGAAAGTTAATGATAATGCATTAAAAAGAACTGCAGAAGACTATTTAGAGAGACTTAAGCCTATTGCTGTGGCATTGTACTGTGTCCAGAGAGAACATACCCTATTAAGTGATGCTGTAGAAATCTGGGTAAAACTGAAAACTGATATTAAGGAGTATTTAACAGAGAAGAAGGATATGGATAATTTTGAAAAAAAGAATCAAAGTAGCATTGACACCTGCCCATTTTCTAGCTAATGTGATAGATCCAAGGTATCAGGGCAGACATCTGACTCCTGAGCAGCGAGACATTGCAGAACAGTATGTGTGCGAGTCTCTTCCACATTTCCTTTCAACATTAATGTCCTTCCATGGAAGAAGTACACCATTTAAAGAGGTCTATTTTGGTAAAGATGTTGTAAAATCTCTCTCACTCCTTGCTTGGTGGCAGTATTTTGCCAATGATATGACAGAAAATGTAATGGATGTTCCTAGGCAATTATTTACAGCTGTCGCATCATCAGCAGGGGTTGAGAGAATTTTTTCCACATATGGATTTGTACACTCAAGGGTAAGAAATCGCCTGGGACAGGAAAAGGCATCTAAGCTTGTCACAGTACATAAGCATTTCAATGTTCAACTAAGCTAATTTAAATGTTTTGAACTATTTTTGTTGTTTACAGAATGAGAATATTGTGTTGACTTGAAGTTATTACCGGTAATTCTTAATACACTATAATCCTACAAATGTAAGAAAATAAACTTGTTTCCAGTATTATTTTTTTTTACAAAATGAGAATATTATTCTGTTGACTTGAAGAAGTTAAGTTATTAATTTTTGAAACACTGTAATCCTATAAGAGCATTTATGTTAAATTTCATTATTATGTTTGGATTTGTGCACTCAAATGTAAGATATGTTACCAGTTTTCTTTTATTTTACAAAAATAATATTATTGTGTTAGCTTCCATTGGTACATCTACTGCATAAATATCTTAATGCCAATTTTCTGTTTATTATCCTGAATAAGCTTTGGTTGAAAAATACTGTTTTTATGGTTTAAAAATACTATTTTAATGCAATTAGTAAAACAATAAAAAAAATTGATTTAAATAAAAAATCCGATTTAAATCAAATACTTGTAAATCGATTTTTTTTATTAATAAAAAAAAAATCATGATTTTTTTCCAACCCCTTTATAATACAACACAGGGAACAGTTTTTGTGTGCCCATCAGCTGATCAAATCACCCACTAACGCTTCTCAATTTAACTTTGTTTACAGTGGAGTGAACATCCAGTTTGTTGGTCTCTTGAATATTTTTGCATTTTTACATTAAAATTAATGTTCATTCTGAGATTAAGGTAACATATTGATAATATACAGTACAGATATTATTATGAAAAATGAAGAAGGCATTAGAACCAATGCACTCTGTAAAGAATATGGCATTTCATCATCGACTGCCTCTACAATCAGCTGTTTGATATGTAAACAAGGCTGCTGGGAATACGACATACACACCTCAAAGTAAGTTAAAATACAGTATTCTATTATTTTTTTAGTTATTACTGTACAGTATACTGTACAATAGAGTACTGTATTTAGTTTATATTAAATGTTTTGTTAATTCTACTACTGGTATACAGTACTTTGTATGTACAGTCGACCCTCGTTAATTCGCACCCCCTTTAATCCGGATTTCGGATAATTCGGGCGAAATCTGAACTAAGCGAGGGACTGTCCGTATCAAATTTCTGGTTCTGGGATTGTCCGATAGATGGCGCGTGCGCGCCAGACCGCCAGTCAATGTTGACTTAACGCCATATTCAAGTATCAGTGTTGTGTTGCCCTGCAATTTTCGTTGATTTTCAGTGATTAGGCATCTTTCAGCCTTGTATTTTACATCATGTAAAGTATGTGACCCTTTCTGTGAACCAGAAACTGGAACTTATAAGGAAGTTAGAGGCTGGTGCTTCGGTGGCTAGAGTTTGTGACGAGTATGGTGTTAAAAAGCAAACAGTTTCGGACATATGCAAGGCTAAGGACAAACTCACTGCATTTTCCTTGAAATATAATGCAATATTAACCCCTAAATCGGTTAATTCGGACAATCGGCTAAAACGGACACCCTTCCCCCCCTATTAGTCTGAATTAACGAGGGTCGACTGTATACTTTTTCTGTGAGTTGGAACCAATTACCCAACATCCCACTGAAATAATACCCTTTTTTAAATCTAGTTGTATACAAAAAAAAAAAAAAAAAAAGTCACGAATATGATGATTCTTTAGTGGATAAATCACGCTCCTCACACTTTCTGCTTGCATTCACCAGTTTGAATAAGTGTTTGTACAGTATTGGTTATCATACTAAAGTTTAACAATACCGTCTACTCACCACCAAGAGGATCTCCAACAGATGCATCAAAGCCAGCTGCGACGAGCACAAGTTGGGGTTTGAATTCATATGCAATGGGCAGCACCACCTCCACCATGGTCGCCACATAGTCACCGTCACCCATGCCTCTCTACAGATTTGTGCATTTGAAATAACCATATTATAAATAAGAATTAATTCAACTTGCTGTATCCAGTAAATCCTACCACCTCTAGTAGCGGTGGCTCTCAGGGAATTTTTAATGTCACAGAGATTTTACCAAACTGATACTGCACACGAAAGAGGTGAGTTTTGTTTTGGATAGTTAATTGTAAACAAGACTTTCACCATTTATTCAACTTGTAACATTATATGAGCAGCCCAGCACCAGAATGGAATAAGTGTAAAAAAAAAAAAAAAAAAAAAAAAAAAATTCACACCCAAAGCTGCGCCACAGTAAAATTGATATGTAATGACAAATTAACATTTCAAAACTGTTTTCTGCATTATTTTAGGGGAAATTGTGTACACTTTCTAGGCAGAATATAATAAATGCACCATTCAATCAACAAAAAATACAGTACTGAACTGTATCACTAATACAGTAGTACTGCACCAAAAACAGAAATACACCCAGAAAATTATACCAACAATAAGTGTTTGATGGGTTAAACATTAAATAATAAGCTTTTAATAGTGATAATGTTTGTCAGTTATAATCTTTCAGTGAGAACTACTGTCCTACGGAAAACCTGCACTGGTGAGCATGCCGCTGCTATACTGAGTTCAGGGTCATCAGCACCACCCTATAACAATACCATTGATAATATTACTGATCTGTTGTTGTTTTCAAGGTGTGTGTGTGAGAAACATTCCTGTGAGACTTATCTTCTTTTGGTGCAACACATTTTCCACCTTGAGCACCAAGACAAGTTTGGGTCAGTAAGGTTGCATCTTAATAATTTTTTCAATGGATTACCAACCATGTTTGCAATGTCCTAAAGAGATATCCACCACTTGTACCTGATAGGGGAAGAATGAACTATGCATTTCACAAAGAAAACGTGTTTGATTGATGATGGCACTTATCCCATTCTGGCGCTGCACGACTCATATACAGTAGTAGTATATAATGAAGATACTTTAGTGATTAAGTGAACACAAAATAAATACATAATATCTAAACTAATTATGAGTAACTTGTGCATGACTAGTGACCTGTTCCCATCAAGACTATTAGACAATACAGAGTACATGAGACTTTGTCTTCCAACTAAAACAACTTCTTAAAATTTACAGTAGGCTAAGCAGGGTGATTACAAATAAATTTTCCATAGAAACTGTCATACATAATTCTTTACTATTTTTAAGTGCCATTTTAAGAACACAACTTCACCACTTCACAGTTCAGTCTCACCCCAACATACATCACTACACCACCAGTATCAGTACAGTAACTTATAAACTCTTACAGAATAACTTATACACTCTAAGCAACACTACTACCCCACCACAGACCTCATATCTGTCTTTCACTCATAGTTTACACATACAATACTGTCCTGCCAATCTTACATAAGAGCACTGGTTTTCTTTTAAATCATCCCACTAATAGTTGAGATTCATCTAGAATATGGAACAAATGCACATCTTGTCCAAGAGAGGTGCCACTGGTAAACAGAACAGGATTAAAAGAAGTTATAAAATAAATTTATTACTATACCATACCTTGTTCCAGGGGATGTTCACATTATATCCCTTCCCTTCCTTGGTGCCTACTCTGTTATAGTTGCCCTCAGAGCTGGCCGGGAAGAACTTTCCATTGTCATAGCGGTGGACAGATATATACAAGACTTGTGGGTCGGACTCAAACATTTGCTGGATTCCATTACCATGATGGACATCCCAGTCCAAGATCAAGACTCTGGAAGATACAAAAAGCAAAATTATTACCTCAAGTGAAGGCAGTACATATTCGTATTAACATTTATGTAGAAACATAATTTTAGAGTTGGATGTTTACATCTACTGTACTTTATCATTTCAAATTACAAGTTCTTGTTGTATAGTCTGAAAGCTTGATCTTCTACTTCAACATGACATGTCAAGTTGTACTGATGAAGCATCAAGGTAATTAATATTAACTAACCTTTGTAGACCATGGGTGTTAATGGCATGTTTGGCAGCAATGGCTACATTGTTGTAAAAGCAGAAACCACAAGCATTGTCCCTCTCTGCATGGTGGCCAGGGGGACGCACTACTGCCATGCCACGTTGACTCTCACCGGACATAACACTGTCCACAACCTAATGATGGAAATTTCACTTCACTAAGGTTACACCTAAGCCCAAAATATATTTAAGTACAGGTTGTACCTCTCTAGTCCGGCAACCTCGGGACCTGACCGGTGCCGGATCATGGAAATTTCCGGACCATGGAAATTCACCCTTTTCCTGGATAGATAGTGACTTGTGCTTACGCTTGGAAGCACTAGCACCACTTTCTCTGCATCATGGTCTCTTTGAAGACATATTGAAGGGTTAAATGTCATATAGTAGCTTCTCAAAATTCACGAGTTTTTAATTCAACAAATTTTATTGGAAAAAAAAAAAAAAAATAAAAATAAATAAATAAAAATTTTGACGGCGGAAACTTGAATTTCGACGGGTTTGAACGGCCCGCCAACGTGCAGACGACGTGCATAATCGTGTAAACAGCGTCATTTCTCTTATGTACAAAAGATTCATTATTGTTTATTACTGAATGTCTTTTTGATTGAATTAATGTTTATGTGTGCAAAATGAGCAATACAATTCATTAATAATACGTAGAATATTAAAACACGAGGAAATGACACAGCATTGTTTTCGTTGATTACAAAACCAGTGACTGAATGTTTCTACATATAAAACTGAAGAAAATAAGACCTTGGTTGTAGCTGTAGTAAAATTAATATGGTTGTTTGAAGTAATGTTTTTTAATGTTAATAAATGGAACAATAGAAGTAGCTAACGATAATGGTAAAGAAAAAAGAGAGATCACGTATGTAAGTGTGCACACGTGAAAACATACGTGAAAACATATCGTCATTACTTTACATAAGAATATGAAAGCAACACTTATTTACTGTTCATATATATTTTAATTAATGCTTCTGAATTTGTTTATATTGAATTAATGTTTGTGTGTGCAAAATTAAGAATACAATTTATTAATAATACGTGGAATATTAAAACACACGAGGAGACGAGACGGCTGCTGGCATTGTTTTTGTTAAAGCTTACAAAACCAGTGACTGATTGGTTCTGCATATAAAACTGAAGAAAATAAGACCCTGATTGTAGCTGTAGTAAAATTAATGTAAAAAAATTAATATGGTTGTTTGAAGTACCTGTAATGTTATTTAGTGTTAATAAATGGAACAATATTAGTAGTGAAGCTGCCTATCTACCTATTGGACAAACTAAAATCGTTCCGGACCACGGGAGTTTCCGGACCACAGAATGCCGGACTAGAGAGAGGTACAACCTGTATAAGTAAATCACTAGTCTTCTCCTTACCATATCTATAATAAGGCAACTAAGTTAAACAGCTCATGTCTATCAACCAAGAAAGGATGGAAAATAACAGAGAAGTGATCCAGTCCATCACCAAGACAATCATCTAATGTGGAAAGCAGGGATTGGCACTGAGAGGACAGAGATGATGACACTGAAGAATCAGGAAACAAGAGGAACTTCCAAGCTCTCCTTAATTTCCAAGTAGAAGCAGGAGATAAAGTGCTGAGTGAGTATGTACTTCAAGAGGTGCTCCTACAATGATACCTACCACTCCAAGATCATCCAAAATGAACTTATAAATATATTTGGTCAATAATTCAGAAAGAAATCACAGAGGAGGTTCAGGAAAGTGGTAGCATATTCCCTGTGATAGCAGACGAGGCTGCTGATGAAAGTAATAATGTGCAGCTGCCATTGGTTATCAGACATGCTGATGGTGGCAGACAGATCAGGGAGGAGTTTGTGGGGTACTGTATTATGAATGCAAGTCAGTTTCAGGAGAGGCCATTGCAAGTACATGTATAATAAAAACAGCAATATCTGACCTTGGGCTTGACTTAAACGTGTGTCGGCCAAGGATATGATGGGGCAGGGAATATGGCAGGACCTTGCAAAGGTGCTACTGCAAGGATTATGGCAGATCATCCACTTGCAAAGTACAGTATAGTCTGCATTTACGCGGTCAATTGAACCCGTGGAGGTCCGCGTAAAATGAGAAATGCGTAAACGAAAGAACAGAACATATGGGATTAATTGAAATAGAGACTGGGCCGACCCTCAAACTACACATTTTCCGACACAATACCTACGTTGTAGTAAAAATAACATCTTAATTTTATGATGGTATGCACACACAATTAATATTTAAGAGAAATATCAATAATATTAGGGTTTTTAACACTTACGTTAGTAGAAAAGATGGCTGGGCACACGGGGATAGGGGGTTGGTTCCGAGGCAGAGGGCAGATTATTGGCCCTCACCTGTATCACTTGTATCACTATCCACCACAGAGGCTTGCAGGACCTCTTTGTCAAACCCCTCAAAGTCCATATCACTATCACTGACTTGGGCCGGCTGTGGTGGGTGAAGAACTCGGTAATGTTTTGACGACTGGGCGACCTTGTGTGCACCCTGCCCGCGCCGCTTCCAGCGTAAATAATGAAATTTACAGCGTAATTAAAACATTTCATTCTGGCAAGGCACCGCGTAAATGACCAAACGTGTAAACAAACTCCACGTAAATCCAGACTACAGTAGTACCCGATTTACCGCGTAAAGTGAACAACAGAACATATGGGATTAATTCCAAGAGAGACTGGCCCGACCCCCAAACTCCACTTTTTCCGACACAATACCCATGTTGTAGTAAAAATAACATCTAAATTTTATGATAGTATGCTCACACAATTAATATTTAAGAGAAATACAGTCGCCAGGTTAATGTCCATTCAAATAATGGACTCAAATCCCCCCACCCCCCTCTTTCCAGCTCACTAGCTCCTACCTCTCTGAGAAATGTTTGGGTGAAACCACTAGATTTTAACGTTTAGTAATAAATAATACCTCAGACTAAAGTTAGGATAATATAATTGACATTTCTGGATTCCTTGCAGGTCAGGGAATATTTTGAATGTAAACTTCATATATTTTGCACAAAGATAAAATATTTGCTTTGTGTAAACCAAATTATTACATTAGATCTAAAATTTGTATGTCTAATGCAAAATCCATGATGTTTATATTCAAAATGATCATCATATTGTAAGAATTCCAGCAATGTAAATTATATTCTGGCCGAGTAATTTGTATGAATTTTATGAGCTAAAACAAATATCTTCAGGTAATAAAAAAAAAAAATATTCTTCACGACACTATCTGTCAATCAAAGTACCCCACCTTGCCTCCCCCCCTCCTCACACTCACGCCAGCTGGGGTCGGTCCCAACCCTCCCACCCCCACCTTCCCTCCCTACCAGAGAAATGTTTGGGTGAAAAAACTAGATTTTAACTTTTAGTAATAAATAATACCTCAGACTAAAGTTAGGATAATATAATTGACATTTCTGGATTCCTTGCAGGTCAGGGAATATTTTGAATGTAAACTTCATATATTTTGCACAAAAGATAAAATATTTGCTTTGTGTAAACCTAATTATTACATTAGATCTAAAATTTGTATGTCTAATGCAAAATCCATGATGTTTATATTCAAAATGATCATCATATTGTAAGAATTCAAGCAATGTAAATTATATTCTGGCCGGGTAATTTGTATGAATTTTATGAGCTAAAACAAATATTCTTCAAGGACACTATCTGTCAATCAAAATACCCCACCTCCGCCCTCCCTCCCTTCCTACCCCCCACCTTCCCTCCCTACCAGAGAAGCGATAAGGAGAAAATAGTATATTTACATTTTTAGTAATAAATAATAACCCAGACTAAAGTTAGGATAATATAATTGACATTTCTGGATTCCTTGCAGGTCAGGGAATATTTTGAATGTAAACTTCATATATTTTGCACAAACGATAAAATATTTGCTTTGTGTAAACCAAATTATTACATTAGATCTAAAATTTTTAAGTCTAATGCAAAATCCATGATGTTTATATTCAAAATGATCATCATACTGTAAGAATTCCAGCAATGTAAATTATATTCTGGCAGGGTAATTTGTATGAATTTTATGAGCTAAATAAAAAAAAAAATAAAAAAAAATTATACTTCACCGCGTATATGAGTAGATGCACCGTGGAAAAAAGTGAAAGTCCGGTTCTGGCGAGGTACCAAGTAAATGAGAAACCGCGGAAAGTGAAACCGTGTAAAGCGGGGTAATACCGTATACTGTACAGTATTTCCATTGTACAGCTCACGAGTTAAACCTATGTGGTGAATACCTCCAGTCAGCAGGTTATTAAAAACACAATGGACACTTTGGGAGAATAAGCAAGATTTTCAGCTAACAACAAAGATCCAGATGTTTTGAAAGCCTACTAAGATACAGTATACAGATTGTAGGTGATGCAGTAAAGGAAATGCGGGAAAATAAAGAGGAAACCCATAATGAGGTTTATAACAAGGCAGTTGATCATGCTACCCTTCTTAATATACCAGTAGACTGTACCAGGACCTACAGTCACCAAAAGAATAGAGCTAATGCACCAGAGAACTATTACAAAGTAAATGTAACCATTCCATTCTTGGACCACTTGAGTCAGGAGCTTCAGATCCACTTTAATGATGGCCAACAGAACATGGTTCAGGGATGGGCAGCCATTCCTGGGATGATGAAAAAAGCTTCCGGACTGAAAAGCTTAATTCAAGCAGTTCTACAAAACATATAAAGAGATACTTCCCAAATACAGGATGTTGGATGCTGACATGCTTTATCTGCAGGACCCATATGCACTTTATATATTATGTATATTTATATATATGCAAAGATGTCTAGTCACCTTACACTGAAAGAGACTCAGGAGCCTGCTTCTCACTGGACTGGCACTGCATCATTATGGCTTGCAGTTGAAACTAGCTGTATGGCACTTGAAATACAGAATTGCAATGTACCAGCATCCATTTATTGTAATGTATTTCCCAGGCACAAAGGAAATGTGTATTTGATAGAAAAACAAACAGTGTAAAAATGCATAAAATTGAACCCTTTTGCTGCAATTCCCGCACTTGCCATTTTATTCTGGCTACTGCCAGATGATTTTATTCATCTTAGGGTGACCTCCCGCAGCTAAAGGGTTAATAGAGGAAAATTGGAGGCTCAACACCCACTAATTTTATTTTATCTGGCCCTGTCTGGAAGTCGGTCAGTTTTAGGGGCTAGATTCCCCCGAAAAGATACACATATTCTTGGCCCTCCCTGAACATTATATCCATGAGTACAGAAACATTAATTCATGAACTATAAACCTGTCATGTAGATAATAAAGTAGGATATTCATTAGATAAATAAAAGCAGGTGAGAAAACCTCAAAAATTAAAGAGCATCAGTTACCGCTACTAGGGAGCCGGCAGCCATAAGAGCTGCATTATTGGTGCGACGGTGGAGGTAGATGGATTCAAGTTTGTTTTCAGCGCTGAGAAGCTCTTGAGGTTTCTTAGTCATGAGGGATGACATGAACTTGATGTGCTTGGAGCTGTGTACACTCTCCAGATCACTCACTGTTGCTTTCCTTGCCTACAATGAAGGTGAAGAAAAATGAATGAATTAGGATAAAATTCTCAAATCTGTGCATAAAACCTCATCGTGTGTGTGTGTGTGTGTGTGATATTTTCAACCAAAACCTCTGAGGTAACCCCCAAGACTACCAGATCTAGCACCCAAGTAAACAATCTGTGAGTAACTAAATGTTAAATATATGTAAGCATAAGAAGCTTACAATAATGGAGTGCTTTCCTATACAACTATCCCAGTAATGTATAGGGCATTAATGTACTGTGACTCTCTATTGATGTTGAAGAATAAAACCACTAAATATTATAAATAACTTCCCGCACTGTACAGTAATCCTTATTATTGCTAACTACAGTATCCTCCTGTAAGTACTGTAGCATGTAAGACTAGGGGCCTGTGTGAGAAAATGGCTACCCTTAACAAGTATCCTGTATTCATATCAATAATATATGTACTTTACGTATGTGATTTTAACACTGCATAAAACAAGATTTCATTACAATACCTGCACTTGTGAATCATAAACCAAGTGTTTGAGTAGTGTTGCTGTGGAAAATAAATTTACCGGAAGGGGGAGGATTTTCTGACATAGCCCTTTGAATCAAGAAATGGAATACAAGTATAACTATTGGTAAGATCTCGGCACAATAGTGGCTCACAGTTTATTAATACTGCTGTCAAGAGAAGCGGACCTTCCGACAAAATGTTTTTTATACATCAACTGTATAAACTGAGGCTATTACTGTACCTTGATTCTATGACAGCGGCCAACCACACCAAACTCCTGCAGACGCTGATAGATGCAGCTTATTCTCTCTGGCCTCTCAGGATGAGTTTCATCTTTGTAGTTGAAGTGTTCCATCATGGAGTCATCATACACAAGACACACAGTGTATTTGGGGCTTGGGATACTCTCACCTGGGAAGTAAATATACAGTACTGTTATTTCTGCTGGCTTCAGCTACATGGTTCTGGCATTTGCTGCCTTCAGCACCTTCACTCAGCACTGAGTGCAGCTGCCTTCAGCACCTCCACTCAGCACTGAGTGCCTCCCAGCCCTTCAACCGATGTGCTGTCTACGAGTGTCACCTTACCAAACAAATATAAATCTCTCGGCCTACGACAACGTATGCCGTAACCTCCCTTGAAATAGTTTAGTTATGAGAGTATTGAAGTTGTAAGAGAGGGGAGAGGAAAGAGCCGAGAGGATGTTTTACAGCCGAGCAGTCCTGGTTTCTGCTGAGTAGACAGTTCTGCAGGTGGTGGTGACTGTCTAGCCTTCCCTAATGCCCAGACCACCCTTTACAGCCATACTGTGAGCATCTCCACCCTCTGCTGGCAGTAGTGAACACACCAACTCACAATCCTGTCCCTGAGTTTTGTGCCGAGACAATTTACACAGTACTGTTGTCTCTTGGAACACCATACTGATTTACATCGACCCGCACTTGTAAGTACAGCCCATGTGATGACGTACCCTTCAGTACTCATATATTGTGGACTAATTATGCCTACTTATTTCTGCCTTATCTGAAGCAATAAGACAATGTGAAATGAAAAAAACTAAGAAAAATAGAGTTATGTACTTTGTATTATGACACTATGTTTAATGATCTTATGTAGTTAAGATAAAATTGTGTGAGACTAAGAAATTATGTATCAGATGGATGATCATGTAATACTAATGAACGCCTTCTCCTCTGCAGGAGTGCGTCAAAAGGCGGGTTTCAATCATTCCCTTCAACTTGACCGTCCTTAACCAAGGCGGTCACATATACAGTACTGTACATAACCTCATTTTTTCTCCCTACAAAATCAGGGTGATATTTATTACGATATAATTTATTTCATTTCATATCTATTATATATTTAACATCATTCACTCGATCATTTGATAGTTTATTCTTCTTGATACAAATCCTGAATGAGACAGTTCACAAACTGCTTTTTGACAAAATTATGGTCAAATTTGTCCCGACAAACAAATTTTCAATTATAAGTAACATCTCTGTTAGCCAGAATCCCTCTTAAACGGAACTCTCTGATAGCCGAAATTGAAAGTCGCTCATAATTTTCCATAAAATTCTGGGTTTTGGAATGATTTTCCGAGGGGCGCATTTCCTGGACAAATTTGATACAAATTTCCCGGCACTCAGAAAACTCCGGGGATGGGGGATTGTTTTCTGACTTTGAACTACTGTGTCAATCTTGAAAATTTTGGTGCCCAGAAATATTCCAGCTTCTCATTCATCTGCCATTACAAGCAACCATTTTTACTTTCATAACCTCATATTAAAAACTTTAATTCTCTCAATATCATTTACATTCATACTCCTTTATTGTTCACCACACTATTCTGGCCTATATACTGTATATCTAATATATAGTTTAATACATAAAACAAAATACCCTTGAATGATATACAGGTACTCCTCGACTTACGACCACCCGGACATACGACCGCCGCAGTCGTATAAAATATTTTCCAAATTACGTATTTTCGAGTCCCAACGTTAGTGATCGCGAGGTTTACTCACAAAATTTTAGTTTGCAATTCCCTTTAAAATGGCTGGCAAGCGTAAAAGTGAGAGTTCTCGTGGTGCTGAGAAGAAAAAGAGACACCCATTTTAGATTTTCTACGTACTATTTTCACATTTTCGACTTACGACCTAGTCGTCGGTCCCTAACCCCGTCGTAAGTCGAGGACTGACTGTACAGTATACTGTTTAGAGTAAAGAAGAAACTTACTAAATTAACTTATAGAAACAGAAATAACTATACTTTACCAAGTTTTTGAAGGTGGTGGGAGTAAGGGTGCTTAAGTGGCTTAATGACAGGAGAAGAATCCACTTTTGGTTTATAAGAGATGAGTGAAGTTTGAGCATGATATCTTATACTGTCCCAGTTAGTTTTCTGTGCTGTCATGACCTCAGTTATAGCTTTCTTTACTTCTGGTGAAGGATCATTCAATGGCATTGGCATAGGTTCAGACGGTTTATCCAGGAGTGTGCGTAAAGTAGCTGCCACTCCTTCTGCCATGGCTTCTTTGCATTTCCCAGCCTCCAGCACCACTGCCAGACGACCCTGTGCTATGGGCATGAGCATAGCCGTCAGATGTGAGTAGATTCCTGGGTGAATGTTTTCAGAATGCAATGCTAATTCAAAACCAGCAGAGACAATGACCAGTTCTGGAGAAAATTCATAGGCTACTGGTAACAACACTTGGTGGAAGACTGAATAGTAATCTTCATTCTGAAAGACATGGCAGTTAAGTTTAACATTAAAATTATAGCCATGGCCTTCAAGGATTCCTGTTTTATTTTTATCACCTTCCTCTGGGTCCTGGCTACTGTGCAGGAGTACAGAAAATACCAAGACTCTTGGATCACTGTAGAAGATGTGTTGAGTGCCAATCCCATGTTGACCATCCCAGTCAACTATTAACACCCGACTAAGGCCCAAGTTATCTAACGCATACCGGGCTGCTATGGCTGTGTTATTCAAATAGCCACTGGGAGGTGTACTACTGCCTGACACCAAGTGACCTGAAGGTATTATAATAGCAATACCATTCTGAGCTTTGCCTGATACTATTTCCTGCACCAACTCAACAGTACTTCCTGCAGCTGTCAGGATATCATCACCATCTACTGGATGGTAAATACACTTTCTTGTTCCTCTTGGAATAGCCTTTAGCCTTTCTTCACCATGGACTGCCAATATCTCTGCCTCAGTGGCTGGTCTTGGCTTAAGTCTAGTACACTTCTCCAACAATTTCAGTTCTTTACAGCGCTCAATGATGGCTTTTATGATTCCAGGACCTTGCATATACTCCACACAACAAACATTACAATAATCCTCGTTAGATATGACTGCAGTTGGACCTTTCAACATATCAACACTGGCAGCAGCAGCACGGAGCGCTCCATCACTTCGAGGTCTGCCAGGACGCGTAGGAGTCAATGGAAAATTGCTCCGTTCAGGATTGGGTGGCACCTCTTGTCTCTCAGATCTTCTTCTCACCTTTTTACACTGTTCTTTTATTTGTGGTGGTGCCTCAAGAGCTTTGCCTGCTGGAGAAGAACCTGTTTTATTCTTTGTGCCAATCTTCTTTTTTTTTCCTGAGGGGTTTGCTTCATCCTGTGGTTGTGCTGTCACAGAAAATTGTGTGCAAGAATCAACTTGCATTTCACTTGTACAAATTCTAGTCTCACTTTCACCACACGCCATTGGAGCAGCTCTTCCAGGTCCAGTAAGTCTAAACGCATTTGACTTTCCTGGGGAGGAAGGAGCAGAGATATATGGAGGGGAATTTGTGGATGGAGTTGAAACAGGAGAAGAAGTGCAGGAAGATGCTTCTGAGCCTGATGCTCCAGACTCTACAGCTTGAGGTCCTCCCCCAAACCCTTGACAAAGTACATCTTCTACTGGAAGATCAACCTGGAGAGAAGGACAAAAGTAGTTTATGTATAAGCCAAAAGTTAGTAAAACTTTATACATTCATCAGAATTTTTTTTATACAGTATACCATGCTCTCCACTCATCTACTGTATTCACAAAACTGTACTGTTTTCTGGATCCCTATCCCCCTCCTTCACCCCATTCTTCTCCCCTCCATCTTAGTAACTAACTCTAAATTATTCTCATTCTACCAATATTTCACTTTTCATTCTCTCAATATGCCCATACCACCTAAACACACATCCTGATCTGCTTTCTTCCTAACATTCCTTTAATTTCAACATCTCCTTATTTCTGTATTCTAATTTATATCTTCCTCCTCCATCATCATCACTGTTTTATAACCTTTTCCCATGACAGTGTAGGTTAGCGGTGATTACCTGATCGCAGCTCTCCAAGCAACACGGTCGGTTGAAATCTCTCATTGTGTTTTTTGAGGTAATTTCTCACCTCTCCCTATGGAATTCTTGGCTTACCCCTAGCTATCCCCTCCTTCACATTCTAAGTCAAGTATCTCTTAACCCAACTGGTTTTCTCCATATGCCTGAACCATCTTAGCTTACTTCTGCACAAAACCTCACCAATACTCTCATATCCAGCTGCCATCTCAGCTATGAACAGGGTTTCCTCTTTCTCAATGTTAAGTTACACATCCATTGTCAAGGTAATGTTTGGTGTTGGGTATCAATCAGAGCAAAATGTCCCCCCACTACAAACCCACTGACAACCCAGATACCATAGCAAAAGCAGTACATTAACCTCACAGTGACCCACCAGCTTCAGGGACACTTTTCCATGTGCAACATGACATCAAAGCTGACTGCAGTATTTTGTGCACTAGATGAGAGAGCAGCTTCTCAGGGTGCCACCCCTGAGTTCAGGCAGCAAAGTCGATTATTCAAAATTTACCCCTATATAATAATGTTAGATCAACAATTCTCCTGTACATCCCCATTTTGTCAGAAATATCCTGCAGTCTGACATTTACACCACTGCACCTTTTGTGTAACCACTTTTTACACTGACTGCACTTTACTGAGTTACTGCCAACACCTTTCTGATAGACAGCAAATGGCCATTTTCCATCACAGGTCTTTCACCCATGCTACCAACAGTTACAGTACTTCTGTTTTCATCACGTTCATTCTTATATCCGTGACTCTATTCCGTTCTTCCTTTCTTCACTACCTCTCCAATACTCTCTGCTATTAACATTATGTCATCAGAATACAACTCCCAGGGAAGACCAGTCCTAAAATCTTGCATTAGTGTCTCTCACATGATCAATAGAAAAGGGCCCAAGATGGACCCTCAATAGACTTACTGTATACTTTCAACTGAAACTCCACATTTTCTTTGGGAAGGTATGGAGTGAAGTGGTCAAATAGATACAACACTCGCCTCCTGTCGTAAGGGTTGGTGGTTCAATACTGAGGTGTTCCCAGGTCACCCAGGATTAAATGGGTATGTGAAGGCTGCTGAGCACAGTGCTGGCCATGCTGCCTCCTGTGTACTGAAGGCTTAGTATAGTGTGCTGTATCCACACTGTCCTTAATGGACTGTCATGCCCATGGGACCCACTTTCACTTTTCATGGGAGGGGTAATAGTTTACTTTAGTTGTGAGGTCTTTCTCATCTTTCCCTCTATCTTGCTCCAATTGCTGAGGCTCCTTCAAATTTGTTACCCTGTTTCAATATCTCAGCTGGTACAACACGAGTACTCCAGGCCTTTTCCATCATGGTGGCTGTGGTATTATGCACCTTTTTAAATTTGGCAAAACAAAATCAAGGAGACCCAACCTAATCAACTGAAATATACCTAACTGAAGTGTTATAAAAATAAAAGTAGGTTAAGTTAGGCTTGGATGGTTTATTTAGCCTGTTTTAAAAGATGGAAATATATTAAGTCTGTGTCCAACAAGAGATAAAAACTTGCCTTTCTTCATTAACAGTAGAGTATACTGTACACTGAGATACTAAAATGGGGATAACAGTTTTCCTCTAAGAGATAACATGAAGAATAAGAAATAGGAGCACACTGCTAAAGTAAGCTATTACCCACCCAGAGAAGAGATTCTATATATATATGATGCCAAAAGCTGAGTTAATGGTGTCCGTATGCAGTAGAAGTCTTATATTATTCTGGCAAGGCAATTTGTTGTTCCTCAGTAAGATCCATATTCTTTCAACTTATCATATTATCATAAACAAGTCTACCCATCATATTTGCAATTTACCCCTGAAAAATGGTCTATACCTGTACAGTATATGGAAATTTTGTATGCACAGTACTGTACTAACAATGCATAGCAGCTGAGTGTGGTGGCAATCTTATGATGATTACCACAAAAATACTCAGTCAAACAATTACTTCTTTCATTCCCTGCATAAAGTACATATTCTTTCTTTCTTACACACACACACACACACACAAAAGTACAGTATTTTCATCTAATAAACTTGAGACAATACAAGTGTTTTTTGCAATTTTATAACTGGTCAAATATTGAGAACAATCATCCAATGTGTGTAATTTCCAAGTTACTTTGCACTCTTTCACAGTTTCAAGATAACTGACATTCTAAAATTTCACCACACTCTGCTAGTAGGAAACAATTTCGAAGTCACAGAAAACCAAGTAACAGCCTGACAGATCTTATAGTGGACATACAAATACTGTATATTTTTAACATCACAATTATTTATCTAAGTGGTCGACTACTGTACTGGTAACAAGAAAAGCTTGTAATTTGATATGATGATAAGTGTGACACAATGCTTTAAACATGGAACAGCTGACAATATGACATATAAACACTAGGAGGCAATTTATCTGTTTGAGTTTAGGAAATGCTTTGTCTTGAAGTGTGTTAGTGGTTCACCTACTGAAGATCATCTATGGCTCCAAAATGACATACCGTACCTACTACCTACAGTGCCTCGTGTTGCTGCACTGAGCCCTCAACTCAACAGATTACCATGTGTCACTAAAATGCTCAATTACTGATGCTTGTAAATATTTAAATACAGTTCTAAAAAATTTCTGGCATTTGTTTAGTATTCTTTTATACCACAACTAATTTCTGGAGAACAATTCAGTATATAAAAACGAATTACTGTATATTATCTAATTTCTCCAAAAGTCAGGCTGTTTGTAGAGCATCTTATGAAAAAGTGATAATGCCTTGTTAATGGCTTTCTAGGTTTTTTTATTTTCTTGTAATATGTCTCAACAATATTCTTAAAAGGTGGTTACCTTTCTTTTCACTAACTAAACATATTATTTTAATGTATTGCCACAGTTTCCTCTTATTGAGTAGTTCACATCTCAACACCAGCAGCATAGGTGGATACATAACTGATCATAGTTTTCTTCTGTTTTTCATTGGTGCTAAACATGGCACAACTAGCAGGAACAAACCACTCACAGCTATGATGGATCTTTAAGTATGACATGTCAACAACCAAACAAAACAAAATGCACTGAGCTAGTGGCTGCTGCTCAAGATGTGATATAAGATGTAAACACACTGGCAACCTTAGTGGTAGCTGATGGTTGAATAAAACTTTTGCTGTCACTTGGCACTCTGCTACTCACTATGCAGTAGTTACGGCATGATAACAAAAATAAATGTCCACCAAAGAACAGCCATAATGCCACCGAACAAGATACAATAAATCACAATTCATCAAGTATTATCTGTGTTACTCTTTCCTTCTGCTGCTGTGTGGTTCAACTCATTGCTCATTCTTCCACTTACTGACCCAAATGAATGCTAAAGTAAATAAATAAAAACAGCCAAGAACTCACCTGGAAACACAGGGCAGACCAATATTGTGACTGAGTCCTGATAACATCATTGATGGTTTGCACAGCACCCTTGTTTGGAACCAGTGATGCATCCAGCATTGGCAGGGGGTCACCTAGAAGTGCCTTGGCACACATGGTCATGCAGTAGCTGATGGTGTTGAGGTTATAGCCACCTTCCAGTGCCAGCACAATGCGGCCACCAGCTAGACTTGACAGTAGGCGTGTCATGTGGCCATAACACTCCGGGGTGACACGACAGCCTGTATGTTATATACAGATTATTAATAAATTTCTTGACATAGTATAAATTATGATTTATTGTCTCATTTTGAGAAGACTGGCCTAGTAACCTAATCTTTGTGAAATTCTGTTTTGTGGCTTAGATGAGAAAAGAACATAACCCATGAAGTTATCAGTACTCTTACTAGCCATAAAAAATGATGTGAATAACAATACAAATGGTTAAATTTACTGTATGATGGTTTGTTATGCAACCATTGATACTAAATACAGTATTGATATAATGAGAGTAACAATGAATTAACCATAAACCATGCTAGTTGAGGCGGATCAAACAGTTCCCTCAGTCTAAGTTCAGTGAGCAGTGAGTGATGCAGATAACAAGATGGGTTGAACACTCCACAAAAGTATGGTTACATCGTACCTCCAAGTGGGTCTCCCCGGGCAGCATCAAAGCCAGCTGAAACCAGGACCAACTGGGGGTCATACTGGTAGGCTATGGGCAGCACCACCTGTAGCATGGCTGATATGTATTCTGCATCTCCCAAACCACTCTGAAATTTATTGATGATGTATTTAAAACTTAAAAGCTTCTTTATGTGTTATAGTAATGAAGTGGTATACTAAATATAAGCTTTGGAAATTTAAATCCTTTCAAAAGTTACTTTATAAATATTTATGACATTTACCAAATATATCACAACTGCAGCTGACAAAATTATCTATATGTAACAAGAACATTCAACTTAAGGTGACTGTATGAGTTATTGCAGGTGACCCATTAGACATTTTGGTACTAACAATTATAATAATGATGGTATTAATACTGATAAGTGGTAAGTGTTCGTATTCCTAAAGTTAATTATCAGTTAAAACTGTAGGTATATAATTCTTTATAGTACAAATACAGTACAGTAAACATGAAGATATACAGAGAGCAAGCTGGTGAAACATTACTAGCTTATGTAAAACTTGGTACAATCACTAGAACAGTCAACAGTGCACAGATATAAATAGCCTTTAATTTCTCTTACCATACATATGTGAAAAAAAGACGAAAAACCCAGTCATCCCTTAACAGGTTATCTTTGTAACACAGTAATCCCTTAACAAGTCATCTTTGTAACACAGTAATCCCTTAACAAGTCCCAGCAAAAATCCAAAGGGCTTGCCCACCACGAGTCAGCTTGAGCAGCCATCTTGAAGAGATGCACAGAGACGTATTCTTGCTGACTGATCATAAACACCCCCCTCATCCCCAGGCCCACGTCTTTCAATCCACCATTCGTCATATGGGATGTGCTCATTTTTTAATCTATCTGTATTTGTGCTATCCTTTCATTATTTTGTTCAACATGGCATCCAAGCATTGTGCTGACTCTTCAGCTACTCGTACTACACTGAAGAAAATGCGTAAGGCGGTGACGCTTAAGACAAAGCTGGAGGTAATAAAATGTCATGAATGTGGCGAGGGCCCTACTCAGATCAGGAAAGATCTTGGTCTGTCTCCAAACCACAGACAACAACTGCATCTTCAACTTCCAGTCCCACTCCCTCCACCAGTGATGAGGTGGACAGCCCACCCCACCTCACCCCTTCTGGTGAGCCCTGATTGCCCCCCTAAAGGTATGTATCAAAGTTTTACTATATTTTATTAACTTTTTTTTAATGTGTTAGGTTAATAAATTACAGTAGTTGGGAACTATTTTTCATTAGTTAGGTCAGTTTTTGTTGTTCGTGAACCAATTTCACGTTTATGGAGCACAGTATATTGTTGGGGTTTTCTTGTCATTGGGGAACCAAACCCCTTTTTTCCCATATGTTCTATTATTCGCAATATGAAAATTCACCAAATGAATGGTTTTCAAAGAACCTAACCATTTGTTAAGTGAGGGATACCTGTACTGGTTGTTCCAACATAAATATTCAGTTTACAAGTATTGCCCCTTAATGTACAGCAGTAAAAAATGGCTTGAAAACAGTGATAATAATAATGAGTATGTAAACATTCCCAAACAAAGACAGTGCACTGTGTTCTTTTATTAACACTTACTATGTAATTTTTTTATTTAAAATTTTTAAGCTGATGGTACTAGGCTAAGAAGCCACTCCCTTTGTAACTTATTGGCATTAAAGTGAGCCAGAAATGGGTATCCTTAACAGTTATATATGGATGTATTTGCAATATACTGTATCAATATCAATCGATTATGTATGAGCCAATGATGTACAAGGGGAGCAGGGATTCTTAGCCTAGTACTGCCAGCTTAAAAAAATAAATAAATAAACAAAATACAGATAAATACACAAGATGCAGAAAATAATACTGCCTACACATGAGAATTTACTCAACTTTTCCTCCATGCCTATTGGTTTCCTGTCATGGTTACTGTATTTGTTCGTTCAGGGGCCTTCGAGAGAATTGGTCATAATGCATTTACAAGCAACTTATCATGTTACCTTGGGGATGTATTACCATTTATTTTCTGCATTACATCAAAATACATTAAATGCGAGTACTGTATTACAGACAGTGATTACTGTATTGCATTAAGACAACAAATAACTAAAAATGAAGTGTATGTGTTTGTCAAGGGTGTTTTCATGACTCTGACTATCCTGTACGATAGCACAGAGTGATTACATTACATGACAAAATTTTAATACGTACAAGCAGACCTCTTATAGCAGAGCCTTGCCTAACACTTTCATTTATGCATGTGAAATTTTTTTTTTAATATAATATAGTACCATAGAACCAATAAAACGTAAACAAACCACCGAACATGTCAGCAGCCATCTTTGTTTACATCATCTCAGCCAATCAGTGGTTATCTAATCAACGTGTATAGCTCGCCAAAACTCACACTGGTTCTGTCTCTGTATGCTCTCTTTTTTCATATCGTCCTGCACGTGTTAAGTGAATGTTTTAGGCCCATCATGTCTAAAAAACAGTCTGCAAGTGAGAGTGTTGGTAAAGCAGCCAAGGTGACCAGGAAAATCATTTGTTTGGATGTGAAAATGCAAGTGATATGGAGGGTTGAGGCAAACGTGTGTCAGTCGCTTAGCTTAGCTTTCTCTACTATTGTAAAAAGTGTTTTATCGATAAAAAGCCATAATTACATCTACAAAGCCATTACTGTTACCCAAGGATGCCTTCCTGTAGCAATTACTGTATAGGGAACTAATGGACACTCCTCAGGAACATATTTTGTCTGTTATAAGACATTTGCCTGTGTGCAAACAAACACACACACACACCTGTTTGTTTATATATATATATATATATATATATATATATATATATATATATATATATATATATATATATATATATATATATATATATATATATATATATATATATATATATATATATATATATAAGCCCTTTCCTGGTTAATGAAGGGTTGCTGGGCAGATACTAGACCAGATACACACACATTTTAATATTTTCACTACAAGTCCTGAGTTAAAGTAACAGTTTACTGTGTTGTTACTCTACAAATCAGCTTCAGTGGTTACAGGTCCCTTGATGGAGCCCCAAAACATGGGTATGCCCCAAGGTTAGGGCTCCCATGATAGAACTACAGTACTGCATTGCCACTCCTTCAGTTTTAGCTTCCAAGTGTGGTCCACTGGCACTACTTACCACTGGTCTCTCCTGTTTTGGTAACTTTGGCAATGAAAACATATATTTTAGTAAATGTGCAGTACAAGGTGCTGTTTAATTCACAGTATACTCAGAATATAGCACAATATAATCTGGACATAATGCACTGTACACTAGAACTCTGGTAAAGTGTTGAAAGAAAACACATTTTGTTACAGCTGGTTTCGTCGACACAGTGCTACAGTGACCTACAGTCTATCACATTAACCCTTAGGCCCCGGGTGACGTTCCAGAACATCCGCCTATTTTCCCGCCTTTTTTTTTTAAACTAATTTTGGAAATGTTGATTTTTTTTTCTCGATTTAACCCTGCATCGGCAGCACCCTAACCCGGGGCTTAAGGGTTAATGAAAATTTTGAGTCTATTGACATGAAATTCATAAATTTTTGCTGATAATCAATATCAACTAGGCATTTCAGTGCTCCAGATACAAGATAATACAATGCTCATGAACTCTACACATGAAATGGCAGCAAATATTAATAGTCACAAACACCAACACTGATATTAAATGTAGCTTGACGTGTGAAAGTACTGTGCAGGCAGTCCCCAAGTTATGAACGCCAGACTTATGAATGAGATCCCAAAATATTCATCTCAAGAATCCTATTTTGTACTCTACATAATACTGTTTGACATCACTTTATTTAAAGAAATTAAGTTACGTACTTGTTATGTATTGGATATTATTATTGTTCTGTATGGTTAGGGTTGTATTTTAACCTAACCTAACACTTCCGACTTATGAACAGGGTTCAGGAATCTAACCCGTTCGTAACTCGGGGACTGTAACTGCTGGTTTGAGTCACTGCTCATTCCTGGTGAGTTATAAAGGATATGTTTATTCGAGGTCCAGTACTTCATATATTATATCTTCTTTAAACCTCCAGACACAGTAATATCTCTGTTAACCAGAATCCCTCAAACCTGGAACTCTCCGAAAGCAGGAATAAAAATTTTCTCGGAAAAATTTTCCCAAAGCCGTAATTTTCTGGAAAATTCCGGCTCTGGGAATGATTTTCTGAGGGGCACATTTTCCGGAACATTCAGATAAAATTTTCCTGATACCCGGAAAATTCCGGGGACGGGTTTTTTTTTCTGGCTTTGAGAGAGTTGTCTCGTTACCCAGAAATCTCTCATTCCCGGAAGTGCTCTGTACCAATTGTTCTGGCTAATGGAGATATCACTGTATTATATCTTACTCATCAATTAAAATGACAATTTGTGAAACACCACAAATACTAGCAAATACAGTGGTCCCTCGATTAACAAACACAATTGGTTCCACAGAGTCGGTTGTTAACTGAATCTACTATTTCAGCGGGGTATTGGGTAATTGGTTCCAACTCACAGAAAAAGTATACATACAAAGTACTGTATACCAGTACAGGTAATGGAATTAACAAAACATTAAATACCAACTAAATACAGTACTATACAATAATAAATAAAAAAATTATTGAATACTGTATTTTAACTTACTTTGAGGTGTGTATATCTTATTCCCAGCAGCTTTGTTTACATATCAAACAGCTGATTGTAGAGGCAGTCGATGATGACATGCCATATTCTTTACAGAGTGCATTGGTTCTAATGCCTTCTTCGTGTTTCATAACAATTTCTGCACTGTATATTATCAATATGTTAACTAAATTTCAGAATGAACAGTAATTTTAATGTAAAAATGCAAAAATATTCAAGAGACCAACAAACTGGATGTTCACTCCACTGTAAACAAAGTTATACTGAGAAGCGTTGGTGGGCGATTCGATCAGCTGATTGGGACACAAAAACTGTTCCCTGTACTGTATATATCATCAAAATGTTAACTAAATTTCAGAATGACCAATATTCAAGATACCGACTTTCTTGATACTTATTCCACTGGAAACGAATGTAAACATAGAACCAATTACTGTATTGGTGGACTAGCCGATCAGCTGATGCGCACAACAAAACGTGTTTCTCGTAAGGCTTTCATTAATCAAAGTTTTGTTCGTTAATCGAACTGAAAATCCTTATGGGAGCTAATTCGTTAACCAAAATTTTGTTAATTGGAGCGTTCGTTAATCGAGGGACCACTGTACCATGAATGGTCCTCAGCCTAAGAGCAACACTCATACCTACCACTCTTTCATCAGCACCAGACTGATATAAGACATCTAATTTAACACCCAAACTAATGTGTTTTTCATGTTTTCTAGACCAAGTACAGTACAGTACTTCACTGTTACTTGCCGCACGTTTGGGAGACATTACAGTATGCCGGTCACACTAGAATAACCCATTATAGTACATCCTTCTTTCCTCACACAGCCAATCTGTGGAATGCTATGCCTTCTTCTGTGTTTCCATACTCATACAATCTGTCTCACTTTAAAAAGTTGGTTTTCTGGCATCTTCGTGGTGAAGATTAATATAACCTTTTCTTTTTCTATTTTTAATTTATTTTTATTCTTATAACCCCCCCCCAATGTGGGTCGATAACCTATGCCCGGGTGGGCTATTCCCCATAATAATAATAATAAAATAAATAAATAAATAAAAAAAGCACACTAAAATAGATAATAAGTAAAAACAAAAGCAAAAAAAAAAAAAATATATATATGGTGGGACCACTGGCTGGGAACAGGTGTCACTAAGTACTCAGTGTGTCCCACACCCAGCACCCATATAATGTTACTGTGAATCAAGGTGTGACACAAAATGAATCTGGGTAATACATTGTCTGTGATGTTATAGCAAAACAACACTAACTGGATTGACTTTTAAGCAGGGAATATCTGTATCAAGTAAAGACCATTAATATAATGAGAAACACTTTTCCTCATATAGACAAACCATAGTTAATATGCATAAAAAAACTATACGTATTTAAAAATAATTTTACCTTTTGGGGTGACGGCGGATGCTTGAGGGAGAAGGTATGATATACAATGAAGCAGTCTCCATACATTTGAACAATTGAAATATCATATAATAAACATATAAACTTATAAATACTTTCATCACTCTTACAAATAGCTGAGACGTTTATCATATCCACAGTGGAGACCTTATTGTGCAGTTTACAGATGGGACAGTTACAAGTTTAATTAAACAGGTGATATATTGTTAAAAATAAACACGTAACAGGCGAATAATACCTTACAATGGAGGGCACGAGTGTGTGAGATGGATAGTGAGAAAATTTTTTTAAATGTCTAGTACAGCACAGAAGACCTAGCTTGCCTGCTAAGATATATAGTAATTGATGTCTTCATGTCGTCGCTCTATGGACAGTTGTCATGCAGCTAATTATAGATGGATTACCACGAGAAAACGGCTACATGAATGACACCAAAATCTTGAGCATCAATTGGAATTACTCGATTTTTGGTGATTTTTTTCTCTTAACTGATGCAAAATACAAGTCAGTTCCAATTGGACGAGATTATGATTGGCTCGTATTCACATCATGGTGCACGAGTGTTAGGCTACTAATAAAACCCAATGTTCTTCTCTTAATCAGCTTCAGTATTCTTTCACCACACACCATTCAGACTAATTCTCATCTGTACAACCAGTTAGGTATATCTGGGTGCTATACCGAATGATATATAACAAACACTGTCTTTACAAACAGAAAAATAAATACTATGCATAAATAAACTTAAATTATTACTAACTATTTATCATCAACCACTCAATACCAATATTTGTGGAAGTGTGAGATACTGTACCTTGTTCCAGGGGATGTTAACATTGTACCCTTCCCCAGCTCCTGTTCCAACTCGGTCATAATTTGCATCTTCGGAGGAGGGAAAGAAGAGGCCTTGATCATATCGGTGGATGGAGATATAGAGGACGTGTGGGTCAGATTCAAAGGTGTGCTGGATACCATTACCATGGTGAACGTCCCAGTCCAAGATCATCACTCTAAAAAATATAAAACTATCTATTATACAAAAATACTGGCACAATACAGTATTACATGTGAACACTGTGTATCAGAGACTTCTTTGAATGTTTGACCAATCAAAATCTGTACCTCTGATGCCTTGGTACCACTAGAAAATCCCCCTAACATGTGTCCTTTCCCTTTGTTACTCTACCATTTTCTTTTCCAGGAAGGTAATTTCCATTTCACAAATCTGACCCACTCTACCTCACTCTTTACAATGTTATCCTCCATCGTTCTCTCTATATGATCAAACCCAGACACACTATTTGATGTCAATCATTCCCTTATACTGTTGTAACATTCTCATGAAACTTTCAGCCCTATGCTCTTCTATCCTTTAGGTACAATATTGCTGGGATTAATGATTCAATTCCAGACTGGTAGAGGAAGTGATAAAACACAGTTACATACAATCTTACATATATGTGATAAGAGACACATTATTCAGCCTATCAAACCTGGGCAATAAAACACTAACCGTTGGTATCCATATTGCTTGAGAGCATATCTAGCAGCAACTGCAACATTGTTATAGAAACAAAATCCGTGTGGATGATCCCTTTCAGCATGGTGGCCGGGGGGACGCACCACACCAATGCCACTTGAGATTTTGTTGTTACAAACACTATCCACAACCTGGCATTAGAGAGAGTTACAATTAGCCACTAGAGAAATAGAGAAAATGAGAAGAAAGAAATGTATGGTAGTTGTGTGTGACAAAAGATGAGCAAAATGAGCCATGGGAATAAAAATTTTGTGCATGGGGGCATCACCAGTGAGCTGTCCACCTTTTAATCTAAATTGTGTATAAATTATCGTTATTTAATTTAAAATCTTAACATTATTTCGTGCCCCAAAACATACTTCGACTAATTCACATCATCAAATAACGAAAAGAGAGAGAGCCAATCAAACAATACACATATCTTTGGTTATAGCAACCTAAGAACAGAGGCACAGATGGTGACCTATTAGTTTTAGTGGTCTAACCTGCAGGAGACTACCAGATGCCAGCAGAGCAGCATCATTACTCATGGAATGGAAGTAAATAGACTTGTATTTATCCTGCAGGGACTCGAGTTCTTTCTGGCTTAAAGACCCAATGTTAAACATAAAGTCTACGTGGTCTTTGGTGTGCACAAGTTCTACTTCTTCTCGAGTTGCTCGTCTTGACTGAAAAATAATAATGGTTATAAACTTAAGGGAGAGCTGCTAACCATTCAAAAATAAACTAATTCAATACATAAATTTAAGAATAATGAGGGCAACAAAATGATGATGATATAGTCAGTAAATCTGTATTGCTTCAGATTACAAGACACTGAACTTAAATAACAACTTTGTATACAGTATTACACACTTTCTAGGCAATCAATATGTAAAAAATTCTGCACTAAGTCTACTAGTGAAACTTACATGTACAGCAATATTTCATAATACTGTACAAATGAAAAACACAATATAATCCACAGTTAGTTAGCAGGTGAAGGCATGGCAAGTACCAGGCACCACATACCTTAAGAACAGTCGCTCTTTCTATTATACCATACTGTTTCAGGTACTCCCAAATTTGTTCTGTTCTTTCAGGTCTCTCTGGATGCTCCCTGTAAGAACAAAACTATGATGGCAATGTTATCTCTATATGTTCATCATGCAAGGTATTACATATACCGTACTGTACTCATCACATTAAGGTTTCACACATCATGTACTCTAAGACACAATGTGCAAACACACAGCTATAGACTACTTATGTAGAATGAGTTTTGGGGGATGAAAAAGTGTTGCTTGTGGCAAAATCATAATACAGTACCGGGTATTGGCTATGTGGATGGTGAAATGCACTGTTAGCCCTTAGTCAGAGGAAGTACCTTTTATGTCCGAGAACACCAAGCAGTGCACCAGAGGACATACCTGGCATATCCTTGTGAAATATTGCTGTGTCATTGGTGGAATGCTCTTTTATCCCACTAGTCATATTACCACTGATGTACTTTTTTCATGTGTGTTGGGGTAAGGATTGAGGTGGTGTGGTAGAGAACTATGGTGGTGGTTGTGATGGTGAGAAGGATGAGTATTGAGATAATGTGGAGGTAATTATGGTGGTGTGTGGGTGTGACTGTTGTAATAAAGAAATAATAATGTGAATAATACTGTAATGTTTTTGTATCTGACTGGATATTCATGCGGCAAGAACTGGAGAGAAATCACTTCAGAGAAATGGGAAACTTGGGCTGACTCACAGTACATTTTCTCAAATTTCATTCCACAACCAATTATTTAAAAAAAAGGAATCAGGCTCCTTCAGTAGTACCCCAAGCTAATACACAACATTCACTTAAGGGAATTGTCATCAAGGAAAGGGAAAAATAGAGAGAAACCCTGTGTGGTGGGCGTGTGCTCATGTTAAAACTCTAATAAGGAGAATGGCAAGATTTGGAATAACATCTTCACTAACATATCCTTAAAAAGATAAGTAAAAGAGTGAATTAAGGTGCTGTATTAAAAATCAGTGCAGAAACACAATGAAAGCATCTTTTATTAACACTGAAAGACACTGTCATCCACAATTAGTGCTAGAAATTACAACCTGACTGTTCCCCAGATAATATGCTATGAAAAAAAGCAGACATATGGTTGCTCTTTTGTGTAGCACAATGAAGAAAATTGCCTTTACTTACGCTCCTGACAAACTTCTGTGACGACTCATTTCTTCATCATAAACCAAGCAGAGTTTACCTCCTGGCAGAGCCCTGGTCCTTTCTGGGAATATTATAAAAATAATATCAGTTGAGTTTAAAACACTAAATGAGATACATTAAATTAGTATAACTGTACTTTTCTGTACAAGTGTTCTAAAAGCTGTACTTGTCCCAACACCCCCCCCCCCCCCAAAAAATGAATCTATACAGTGATCCCTCGGTTAACGAGCGCCTCGGTTAACGAAATTTCGGTTAACGAATTACCTTCCATAACATTCTTAACTTTGGTTAACTAGCATTCCCTTGATTAGTGAATTCCTTACGAGCGCCCCTCAACATGTTTTCGCTTGCACACGAGCTGTCGTATTAGTCCGCCAATACAACAATCGGTTCTAGGGCTTAAATTCCTTACTATTTTAGTAAATATCAAGAAGTTTGTACTATTCAATAATTTTAAGTATTATATTAAATTTTTTAGTAATTTTAAAAATTATTTAACATACTTTAAGTACAGGGAAACTAGTTTTTAGCTCGCCAAACAGCCTGTCAACACACCATACAGGCGTCAGTCTCTGTGTCTTTTCAGTGGAGGTAACATCTTGCTTCAGACTCTCTTCAACATAAATGCTTTTTTTCTGTTTCCAGTCAAATTATTGGTCTTTCTGAAGTTTATTTTACATATTGACAATATATAATGCAGTGCAGTCTTGATTTAAAGAAAATAATCTTGAATTACATCAAGTGAACTAAAATTTTATGGGTGAAATGGCGGCATGGGGCGACTTCTCTTCCACACCAATGCCTTCTCTTCTCCCTTCTCCTCCACCCACACTTCAAATTCCCATCATCATCATCCAGGAGCCTTCTCATACACACCTCAAAGTAAATGTACTTTACTACCTTTTTTGTTGACTTTAGGCAATTTTCGGTGAGCTGGAACCAATTACCCAAAAACCCATTGAAACAATGGTTTCGGTTAACGAGCAACCTTCTAGAACGAATTGTGCTCGTTAATCAAGGGACCACTGTATTGGAATTTTAGCCCTTTTAAGTTTATTTGTGCTAAGTTTTCTTTTTGTCATATAGTACTACTGCTTTATGCGTGCTTTTGGCAGTACATTATCATAGTACTCCATAACACATTGCCTACTTTATTTGACCACATTTACTTATTTTGTAATACAGTACATGTATTAGTGCAAGTGCTGTGTAACAGATTACACAGGGTCAGCATGCATTGTTTGCTCAGAAGCTCAGGTAAGTGCTAAATGTGTTGACCATTTTTTTTATGACATCTTACTGGTGGAATTACTGCTTGATACCTCTCCATTAGCAAATAACAGTAGGAGATTGAAGCCTATCCACTAGCAGCAGGTATTTGCTAAATAGAGGGTCTTTATTCTTATGCCTGTAATAAGAATAATTTGGTATGTTATTTCCCTTCCACAACACAGTGTCATAGCTCCAAATATCTTTCTTGTTTCCCTGTTGTTTCACGCAGACTTTCATTGCCCATCAGAAGCACATCTATTCCCAAACTCACTTGACTCCATGCTCCAATCATTCATACAAATCTTTACTTCTTGTACAGTACAATATATCCATTCTCCTCACTTATTGTAAATTTTTTACCCCATCCTTCTAACTCCTCCTTGGTCACCACCACCAGTAATAACAAAAACACTATTACAGTAATAGCTACGGGTTACGGATTTCCGACTTTGCGGATACTTTCCCCAAGTCCATTTTTGGGCTGCAGATGAGTACCAGTTACAGATGTCAATTAGTGAGGAAAAGACCAGCAGAGTAGGCATAAGGTGGCTGGGCGGGGCATCCCGTAAGGCACCATTTTGCACTAAATCAAGTTGTTAGTTCACTACAGAGCACATTCCCTATGCATCACCTCAATACATACATTCATTCACCACACATGCACACTCATGCTCTTAATTTTTCTTATTTTAGTTAAATATTAGATTTTCTTAATTTCTAAGCCACATTAGAGTTTTGTAATGATTATTCCACAACTTTTATAGTTTCATTACATGTAACAGTAGCAACATGCCATCTCCATGGATATTATTCCTTGTTATCCCTGGTTTAGCGACAATTTTGCTTAACCCTTAGGCCCCGGGTGACGTTCTAGAACGTCCACCTATTTTCCCACCATTTTGTTTTTAATTATTATTTTTGGAAAAGTTTATTTTTTTTTCTCTATTTATTCCCACGCGAGGTGTTACTGTCAGTAGCAACCGAACTTGGGGCTCAAGGGTTTTCAGGAACACAGCCCCATCGTTAAACATGGGATACCTGTACAGTATACACGCAACACAGTTCAGTTGGGCAGTAACCCAGAAGACTCAAAAGATGTATGTGGCTGCTGGGCATCACATAGGATGTGGGAGTGTTACAGCCTTACACATGCACACCCATGTTCTTTATTTATTCTTATTAATAGTTTTATATTATATTTTATTTACAAGCTACATTAAGAGTACTGTAATGATTTTATTTACAGTATTTCTAAGATGAGAACAGACAACTGATGAACATGCTGAGCTTGTGAGAGATGCTTGTGCAAGAGTGAGACCCAAGCATAAGGGAGGTTCAGGGGGCCAAATGTGTATAAGCAGGATTGCATACTGAGGATTTTCCTGTATACAGTATTGTACCACTATACAGTATATAAAACAAATGAATTTAAAGAAACAAGTAACCAGTGTTGTACGTTGACGCCGTTAATTTAACGTCGTCAATGGACGGCGGCAACTTTTTGTTAACGCTGACGCCATAAATTTTTTGGGCAGGTGACGCTACAGGTGACGCAGTCAACTTTTCACCCGAGAGGAGTGTCAAGCGTCAATTTGTTCGTCAACTTCTAAAATTTTTAAATTTTCCAAGTTCGATTTTCAATTATCTTGTTATAAAGATGACCGACAAGGCCATGAGGGAGTTGTTCATCAAATACAACACCCCCATCCCCTCTAGAGCTGCCGTGGAGCGCATGTTCTCCATGGGCAAGGACGTCTTGAGGCCCAAGCGCAGCAGAATGAGCGACAAGCATTTTGAGATGCTAGTATTCTTGCGGGGGAACAAATGAATAATTAAAATTATATAATATAAATCATAATAAATGATTAAATATGAATGAATATTTTTTGATATTGCATATGTTACTCCCATGCACAGGAAAATACGCGCTTCGGGGCTGCATTTGAACATTACTGAAAACTCGTTGACGCTGATGCTAACGGCGTCAATTTATGAAATCGTTTAAGCAGACGCTGACGGCATCCAATTTTGTCGACTGCTTGCACTGACGCTGGCGGCGCCACTTTTTTTCGTTGACGTGTACAACACTGCAAGTAACCATTCAAGGATTAATGTAAAAATAAAACAATGAAGATGAAAGGATTTAAACCCTCAGATTGCCTCTCATTGTGAATTCATTTAGTTGGTGTAATTCACATCATGTACTGTGAGTTTACGTTGAGGATACAAGCATGTAATTGAGAATATTTCAGCGTTGTGTATTTTTTCTACCATCTTCCATAAGTACAAAGCACCACTATCTTTATTATGTTCCCCAGTCTTTATGGCTTCTGTGTCTCTTGATCTGCCCCAAAAATAAGAAGGAAAAGAGTCAAGACAATAGATTGCAAAACCTTACCTTTTAATTTCAACTGAAGCAGCTTTGATTTTATTCTCTCTAGCAGCTCTGGTGACTGCACAATATGAACTTCCCTTGTTGGGAATCTGAGAGGTCTGGCATTCAGTCCCAGAAATGTAAGGGACGGAGTATGTCTTGCTTTGACAGCCTCGTTGGACTCTTCTCTCACTGAAAATGATCCTTGATACTGGAAGCATTTCCAATATGGCCGCTGGACATAAATGAGGTTCAGAAGTGTCTCACGCAAACTGAGTGATAAAGAGAGAACAAATTGTTATGTACAGTATATTAGAGCAACACCAATAAAGAACATAAGAAATAATGACATCAATGTTCTAGGAATAGCTTTTAAACTTAATGTTGGTTTTATTACCAATAGAATGATTTTAATTACAGTGAACCCTCACTTTACGCGGTCAATTGAACCCACGGCGGCCTGCGTAAAGTGAGAAACGCGTAAAGTGAACAACATAACATATGGGATTAATTGAAATAGAGACCGGGCCGACCCCCAAACTCCACTTTTTCAGACACAATACCTACGTTGTAGTAAAAATAACTTCTTAATTTTATGATGGTATGCACACACAATTAATAATTAAGAGAAATATCAATAATATTAGGTTTTTTAACACTTACATTAGTAGAAAAGATGGCTGGGCACACGGGGATGGGGGGTTGGTTCCGAGGCAGAGGGCAGATTAATTATTGGCCCTCACCTGTATCACTTGTATCACTATCCACCACAGAGGCTTGCAGGGCCTCTTTGTCAAACCTCTCAAAGTCCATATAAGTCCATATCCTCACTATCATTATCACTGACTTGGGCCGGCTGTGGTGGGTGGCGGGTGAAGAACTCGGTAATGTTTAGATGACTGGGCGACCTTGTGCGCACCCTGCTAGCGCCGCTCTCCGCGTAAAAGGGTACACACACACCGTGGAAAGTGAGCATTCCGGTTTCGGCAGGGTACCGCGTAAACGTGGAAACGCGTAAAGTGGGACCGCGTAAAGTGAGGGTTGACTGTATATGGAGACATTGTCAACTAGCACTGTACAAAAATACCTAGAAAATTTATGGATCACAGAGTGTGGTTATTAGTTGACTGGAAAAGTAAATTTAATCATTAAACATTCACTGGCCACTGTACTACACGTTATTCCAATGTTTTAGCATATAAAGTGAGTTAGGTAAATTTATGAACCATTGTTACAAAAAAGCCACATAAAGGTATCTTTACATAAACAAAGAGTTAGAAAAAATGCCATAAAACACTATCACTACATGGTACAACCTCCTTGTGTTTTCCCACCCCTCCACCCTTACCAGCGGCCTGAAGCATGGTTCAAAATTCTCACAACACTGTTATGAATATATAAAATCACTGTGATGCACAAGCCACAAGAAAATGCATGGGAAATGTGGGTCATGGTTATATTCCGGGACCTTTAAACACAAAAGGGAGACTGTTTCCCAAATGTGTGTACTGTGTGCCTAACAGTCATACACAAACAAAAAATTATTTTATTTGAATTTTTTACTTCATATGCAAATCTGAGTATGAAAACCCTAAAGCAGGGGTGGCCAACCTTTTACATACCATGCGTCAATTTGTTCACACACTAGATCAGATGCGCCATACAACTCTTGTACCCCCGTCTACTTCTTGTAAAAATATGTTTATAGACATAATTAGCATTTTTACATGATAAAATTATTAAATATAAAAACAATATCTGATAAAGCAGATAAACATTACTTACCTTTAATGAGACTTTTGAGTCGGTTTTGATTTCGTCAGTCTTTCAATGTTTGTAGTTAAATTTGTTACTGAGAGCAGCAGAGAATTCTTCAAATTTGAATCAGTCAGTCGCGACCTCGTTTTGCTTTTAATCAATTTCACGGATGAAAATGCTTGTTCACATCTATATGTCGTTCCGAAACGACATATATAACTATGGGCAAATTTTCTTAGTTCTGGGAAATTTTCACAGGGTAATGATCGCCAGAAATTAATCATGTCAGAAGCATTTGAGACTGAGGAAAGCTCATCAAATTTCATTTTCAAAAATGAATTTGTTTTCAAGTCAATAAGTTCCCTTTGTATGTCACTAGGCATCTTCATTATTTTTTGTTCACTAAGTGAAAATGGGTTTATAAATGAGAGTATGCAGTCTTCTTCTTTAGCAAAATCATGAAAACGACTTTCAAATGACTTGCAATAACTTTATTTTTTCAGTATATTTTGTCAAATTGCCATTATCAGCAGCACATTCACTCTGCTCTTTTAAGTGCGGAAACTGGCTCAAATCCTCATTTTCTAACTGAGAGATAAACAGTTTTAACTTCATCTTGAATGCATTGATGTCATTTACTAAGATAGGAAACAATTTGTTCTTGCCCTGCAGTTTCAAATTCAGATCATTGAGATGTCTGGTAACATCAACTAAAAATGCCAAATCAAATAGCCAGTTTTTATCACATAAAAGGGCTCTTTCTCCAGGTAGCTCATTTATCTCTTCTAGAAAATTATGAACAGTATTTTTCAGTTTCCAAAACCTACTCAGAACCTGTCCTCTAGAAAGCCAGCGCACCTCACAATGAAGGACAAGGTCGCCATATTTCAAATCTAACATTTCACAATATTCTCTGAATTCTCGTCTGTTTAATGCTCTTGCTCTAATTTTATTCACACATTTCACAACCAGTAACATAACATGCTGCAAATTTAAAGTTTTTCCACACAGTGACTCTTGGTGTATAATGCAGTGATATTTTAGTAGAAGATGATTTAAAAAGTTTTCAAGCAAAGTTGTAGTCCCGGCGACTTTACCTATCATTGACGGCGCTCCGTCAGTACACACAGTGATGAGTTTACTAGAATCTAATTGTAGATTATCTAGGCATGATTTTACTTTGTCAAATATGTCTGATCCTCATGTTTTTCCATGAAGCGACTCAAGACTGACAAGTTCTTCAAAGACACTAAAATGATCAGTAATTCCTCTTATAAAAATGCTTAACTGGGCTACATCACATATGTCAGTTGATTCGTCCAAAGCTAAAGAAAAGAAATGCAGTATACTCTTTATCGACGGATTTTTTATCGATTTCGATTATCGACGGATTATTTGGCCGGATTTTTATTTTGGCACCAAACAGCTTCTCCCAGTCTCTCCTTGAACAGGGCTAGAGGGTACGTGTTTTTCGAATCGTTTTCAGTTAAAAAATTATTACATCACACGTATATTTTACCTAAATATTCTTGAGATGTTTTATTTTTGGTTCTGTTATATTACAATGATATTCTATTCATACTGTGCTTGATATAATACATTCACGGAAATGTAATATTTTTGCTAAAATGACGACGATATAGTGGAAAGTGATCAAATCGGGATTTAAAACAATGACTTGCGCTTTTCTTTCGTTCAAAAGATGTTACCGTAATCACTTTTCGAATGGTTTAGTTAAAAACTGTTGTATTGTATTACAATAATATCCTAATTGACTTGAATAAATATTACGATACCATATTTCTGAATATTTTCATTAAAATCCATCAAAATCATTTTCCTTGTCATCGCCTGCAGCACCAAACAGCTCCTCCCAGTCCTCTCCTTGAACAGGGCTAGAGGGTACGTGTTTTTCAATCGTTTTCAGTTAAAAAATTATTACATCACACGATATTTTACCTAAACTGTGCCTGAATGAATATATTCTCGAAATAAATAGTAGTTTTGCTGAAACGTGATGTATTTCAATGTAAATAGGATAAAATACATGACGAAACAAAAGACTTTACCTAAGCTTCCGATGTTCTTGAGATGTTACTTGCTTTTTTAATAGTTTTCGTTAAAATTCTGTTATATTACAATGATATTCTATTCATACTGTGCTTGATATAATACATTCACGGAAATGTAATATTTGTTGAAATGACGACGATTAAAGTGGAAAGTGGGATCAAATCGCGGATTAAAACAATGACTCACTTTCTTTCGCTCAAAAGATGTTACCGTAATCACTTTTCAATGGTTTAGTTAAAAACTGTTGTATTACAATAATATTCCTCCTAATTGACTTGAATAAATACTTGAATGGAAATATACAATATTTTGTTGAAACTACCCGCGCTTTCAGTGTAAAGTGTTGTAATAATAAATGGTAAACAATTTGCCTTGGGCACCGGATTTTTGACTTACTGTACTGTACACTGTTTTGTTTACTGTAAGGACCGATGTTCACTTCAATAAATGAAATCGTAAGTTTGCTAGTATTTTGTCCACTTATTATATTATTATTTATACACTATTATTTAAGGTTATACGTAAGGAAACGTGACACGCGTAAAGGAAACGCGATTAATGCTAAAGGTACATTTATTCAACATATGCTAATAATAGTTAGAAAATTACGTGAACCATCACGTAGAGTCGACGGGTTTTATCGACGTCACACAGAACGAACCCCGCCGATAAAGAGGGAGTACTGTACAAGAATGGACAAGGTCTTTCAGTTGCTGAGATACATCATGAGAGAGCGCCAGTTGTAAACTGGCAAGAACCTGTGACTCACTGCTGGAGACGCCTGACCCTCACGGTCAAAACAAGTATTAAACGCAGATGAACATGTACGACACAAGAACAAAAGTCCATCTTCCTAGTTTGATTCATTACATATTTTAACTGAAAACAGATTAATGTGAAAGAAGATAACATTCGCTAAAAGGATGTGCACGAAATAATAAAATCAATTAAAATAACGAGTAGGCTTACTGCCTTACTTTTATTATTATCACAGGATGCAATGCGTCACTTCTAATCATCCAATGCGCCCACGCTTGCACGCACCAGAGGTTGGCTATCCCCGCCCTAAAGTGATAATTTAGATGATATGCAATTCTATGAAAACCCCATGTTAAGTTTCTTAAAATTTAATCTGCTTAACGCGTATATACGCTTGATCATTTACGCCGACCTTACCAGACCAACAATTTTATTTAATTCCATCATTCACAGAGGTCCAGACGCCCAATTATTAGTTACGCTGTACATTCTGACCATACGCTGAAGCGGGCGCCGAGGGTGCGCAGGCAGGAATTTTGCTCAAAGCTGCACTCTTCAGGCATTGTTCCTTATACATATCTAAGACTCCATGCCAAATTTGAAGCTGATATGTCGAGGTTTAGTCTGCCGCATTTTCTACTGAAATTTTTAAATTTACCTACAGTACTAGCCAAACAGCCGCTGTGGCGGTGCAATGTTCTGTTCAGTGTTTATCAACTTTTTTTTCATATCTCTTATTTCATTTAAGTTGTCTTGTTGCAGATGAGTATGGTGCTATGTCTATATTGATTATCAGCCTTTTCTCATTTCATTTCTCAATGTTGTGTTACTGTACTGTAATGTAGGGGAGACCTGGGTAAGTTGGCGCACTTGAAATTATTCAAATAGTTACCGTTAAGCAGTTCACACCGCAGGATCACCACGTGCTTCCTCAGTCACCCATAAGCAGTCATTCTGAGACGCCGCACGTCTTGATTAGAGTGGGGGAAAATTGATTTTGATGCTGGTAAGTAAATTTTATTCTCTTATAAGGTTTGCTGTAACATGTGTGAGGTTATAGACAAGTACTGTAGTATCCAATTTAGCCATAATTCAACTTAGCGCTTAAGGATTGTTTATCCATGAAACAGTTCATGTTAGGCTTCTTGATATATACCAAAATAATTTATTTATGATCACTGGTACGGCTGGGACAAGTTGGCTCAACAAAAATGGGGCAAGTTGGCAGCACAGTACTAGTTACATACTTTCCATTTTCATTTATTTGAATTAGGCTACATTATATTTCTGATTAACTAATTTTGGCGTTATTTACTAATGCACAAGAAGCCTATTGATGATGTGTTTTCAGAAATTGCTCTAATAACTAACTTTTTCTTTTTCTTTTCAGGTGATCTGATCAATTTGCTATCAAGATGGCTACTGTATTAACGAGGGCAGCCACAGATCATGCATTGTTTGGCTCTGCAAGTGTTCTTCCAGTGGACAAACTTCCCTCGAAAGGCGAGATGTTAAAGAACTGCTGGCGATATAAATGTGATGACGGAAAGTTTGCAGATGTCTCAATGATTATAAAGATGGCCGCCCAGGACTGTTCAGAAATATGGGAAAAAGCAATTGGAGATAGGCAGAATGTTCCTCTTCTTAGCCAAAAAAATATTGAGGAAAGGTTGAGAAAATTGTACAGTAGAGGAATTGAACTAAATAAGAACAAGAATGTAGGCAAAAAAGCTGCATTTCAGGTAGAAATGAAAGAGTTGTTTGATATCTGTAGCTGTTATTGTCCCCTTGCCTCCTGTCAGGATGTGAGGTGCATAGTTAAGGAGTGTGACGGATATCACCTGGCATGTAATTGTGTTATAAAAGTTCCCAAACGTGAGGTGCAGTTTCTCCTTGACCAGCGAGGTGATAGGAAGATGAAGATTGCAGGGGTTGACATGAAAGTGACGAAGATGTGGGACAGAGTGACGGCAAGAGAGAAGCATGATGCGGACAGAGTTAGGAGACAGCTTGAGCAAAAACATAGATATCTGGTAGCTGGAGATATTCCTTATGTTGAGGATAATTCAGATGATTCAAGAGATATTCCTCTCGTCAATACTGATGCTGATTTTGTCCCTGATCCAAGGGCTCTGACAGACACCAGTTCACAGAACCGGACAAGACTCCCTACACTGGCTGCCGCTTGTGACCGATACTTGATTAGTGATTATGCTGGAGCTGCCATTGCTACTGCCACCTTAACTGACTATGGCATTATCACAAAGGATGACAAGAGTCAGGTTATTGGACCACATAAGCTGCGGGATGCGAGACAAAAATACCGATTTAAGAGGCAAGAAATTGAGATGGCTAGTTTAGATAATTTGATGTCACTCTATTTTGATGGTAAGAAGACCGCCACTCGTGTGATGATAAAGAATGAGAAGACCGAGAAATGGAGTTCGAGGATGATGGTGAAAGATCATTATGTCATCATGGTTGAGCCTGGCAATGAATATCTCACACATGTGACTCCCAAGACTGGACACGAAAGCAGATTGCCAAAACTATTCACGAGTTTCTGGTGGAGAAAAATCTAACCCAGCAGCCCATTGTGTGTGTTGGTTGTGATGGAACCAATGTAAATGTAGGATCAGAAAATGGAGTCATTCATCATCTTGAAATGTTACTTGGTCACCCGCTCCATTATTTCATATGTCAGCTTCACGGAAATGAGCTGCCTTTCCGCGCAGTTTTTATCACTATGATGGTAAACCAAGTGGTCCTGAGCATTGGCGTGGTCCCATTGGAAAGCAGATCAAGGAGTCTTTGTCTGAGCTTCCAGTTGTCGCCTTCCAGCCAGTCAGTTTCCCTGATTTCCCTGTGTTTAATGATGAAGTGGAGAAAGATCTGTCCTGGGATCAGAAATACCTGTATAGGATTTGTAAAGGAGTTATCACAGGTGTTGTTGAAGATGACTTGGCTGCTATTGAGCCAGGTCCTCCCTGTGTGTCAAGGTGGAACACCTTATGGAGTAGAATCCTCAGGCTGTATGTAGCAACATCAAGACCCAGCCATGAGTTGAAAAGAATTGTCATTACAATAATAAAGTTCAGTGCTCCAATGTGGTTTTACATCAAGATACACCCTTACGTAACACACGGCTCAAGGAACGTATTCCAGTCCCTGCTATATATGAAACACCTGAATAGTGAGGAGGAGACGATAGTGAAGAAGGCTGTCCAGAGAAATGCATACTTCGCCCACACAGATCAACTTCTTCTTGGTATGTGTGCAGATGAGGACATGACTGTTAGAGAAAAAGCTGTCTCAATGATAAGAAAAATTAGAGAGGAGAATCAGCAAAAGGAAGAATGCACTGGCAGATCTGAAGAGGAGGAGGAAGATTCTGATGCTGCTGTTGACGAGAATTTGTTAAACTATACTGATGAGGAGGGTAAAGATGGAGATGGGAATGAGGATGTGGCTCCTGTAGTCAACATGAGAAAGGTGGTGACTCCGAAACTAAAGTGGCAAGCAAAAAACTATCATTCCATGATTAACTGGAGGAATGAACTCAAGACTGAGCCTCCTTACATTGCTTCTCTGTCAAATCTACAGGTTAATGACATTCTTGAGACACCATTAGTGGTGCCCAAGTGGCCAAACAGCACTCAGGCGGTCGAGAGGCATAAAAGTGATGACTGAAGCTTGCACTGAAGTGACGGGATACGAATCGAGAGATGGATATATAAGGCAAAGATTATTGTCTAGGAAAATGATGCCAAGGTTCCGCACAAAAAAGAATTTCAATATGAACTTGTAATGATTTTCTATACGGTGTACCTGTAAAATAACATGTGAATTAAATCGATGTCACCCATGTAAAATTTATAATTATCCTGGAAAACATTAAATGACACCTAATTTTTGGTATACACTAAAAGTTGACAAAAAGTCGTCCGCGATGCGGCAGGGTAAGTATGCATGAAATGGCATGAAATTTTGCACAGGTGTTTGTTACAGCCATACAAACGATGCCTGAAAAGTGCAGCCTGCAACTCAAATAAAAGTGTTTTTTCCCTGCCCCCTAGTGCGCAGTATGTCGCAGTATGCCGCCACGCGTGACGAATTGTTGCCACAGACAGCTGCCCCCATGCCTCCACCAAGAAATCAACAGCTTTCTTGACATTAAACATCTTCCAAAACTGTTTAACTCGCACTTCATGCTCCGCCAACTCTTCTTCTGGATCCTCGTCCTCGCTCTCGTTATCGGTGCCACTCAGAATGTTCTGCAAGTCATCCTTGGTGTTGGTGAAGTCGTCCAGGAGCCGAAATTTCTTTGCGGAGAAAGCAGCCTTGACATTACATATCAACTCCTGATCCATGGGCTGGATTAACGACGTAGTGTTGGGAGGAAGGAAGACCACTTTTACACTGAGGTGACGATCCAACAGTAGGGGCGAGTGTCCTGGTGCGTTGTCAAGGAGCAACAAAATGTTGAACGGCACAATATTTTGCGCGCAGAATTTCTTTACATCAGGAACAAAACAGTCGTCAAACCAGGAGGGACAGACCAGTGAACATCCACGCCTTCCTTGAGGTTAGCCAGTGGACATTTAGCTTGGTCATGTCCATGTTTTTGTAGGCATGCAGCTTGCGGGCTGTGTGGATCACAGACAACTTGAGCTCACAGGTGCCGGAGGCATTGGTGGTGAACAGGACGGTGATGCGCTCCTTCTGCAACTTCCGGCCCCTACACTTGCTGGCAGACTTGACTATGAATGTCTTGGAAGGTAATTTCTTCCAAAACAGCCCGGATTCATCCATGTTGAACACCTGGTCGTCGGTGTACTGTCCTTCTTCCATAATTTCTCGTAAGAATGGAGGAAAATCTATGGCGGCAACACGATCAGCAAACGCTCCTTCACCAACAATGTTAATGTTCGTGATCTTGTTACGACGTTTAAACCCTTGCAGCCACCCAGCGGAAGCATTGAAGGGTTTGGGCTCTGCAATTCCCATCTTTCGCGCCACTGACACGTACAGTTTAGGGTTTCCTTCCCGGGATCTCGGGATCAAGTGGTTATGTTTTTTTTTCCCGGGAATTTGGTTCAAATCCCGGGATTCTTATTGTTATTCCTTATCTCTTATTTGCACTGTGTAAAATACAAAAACGCATGAATGTTTGAAGTAAGTAATGAGGAGGAATTACCAAATTGGCAGCCACCAACTAAGGATAATATGGAAATATCTGTAGAAGAACAAATGACATTCACAGATAAACTCAAGGCAGCAATAGAACAGGTTCAGAGTAAAAGTAGAAAGGTGTATGAATGCAAACATATTAGGAAAGAGTTCAATGTGTTTGAGGCAACAGGAGAGAGAACACATAATTTAGAGAAACTATTCCAGGCCCTCATCTCAGTACCACCAACTTCAGTTGAAACCGAAAGGGCATTTTCAGCTGCTGGCCTATTTAATAAAAAACTAAGAACAAGGCTCACTGACCGCAGTATTGACTGTTTGTGCTTCTTGAGGAGTTATTTCATGAACAACTATTAGTGTGTGCATGGCTTTGTGTGTGTGCAAATGATTCTATTCCTTTTTTTTCGCAGGTCATTCAAGTGTTCTCTTTAAGTTTTTTGTAGAGTAGGGCTTCCAATTGGCATAGAATAATTCTTTTTATATAATGACTAACTTTGAATGTCATTCCAAATATCATTGAGTTTCTTTTGTGGCTAACATAATGAGATTGACTGTTTGTGCTTCTTGAAGAGTTATTTCATGAACAACTTTTGATGTGTGCGTGACTGTGTGGCTTGTGTGCACAAATGATTGTATGCTATTATTTTTTTCACAGGTCATTCAAGTGTTCGCTTTAGGTTTTTGTAGAATGTGGCTTCCAAATGGCATTAAATATAGAATTCTTATTTTTTATAATAACAAACTTTGAATGCCATTCCAAATGTCTGAGTTTCTTTTATGGCTAACGGAATGAGATTAATTAAAATTTTGCTTGTTTAATCATATTATGTACCTATTTTTACACCAGTATGCAAGTTAATAAAGATAACTTTGCTTCAGTGTAATATAATTTATCAAATCAATTGCCTATCAAATAATCTACAGATACTACACTAATGAAGTACAGTATAGGGTTAGCATATAGCATTAGTTAGTACAAATATCACCTGATGCGGGAAATCCCGGGATCCTGGGAAATATCCTGGTTTGTCCCAGAATCCCTAGTACAGTTCTCTCGCATAGTCCTGCAATGTCCGAGTGTCGACCGCCACGTTCCTTCTCGCCTGATGAATCAAGTAGCTTACCAATAAATTCTCCGTCTTGAGCAGCACCTTATTCTGACAATACTTGACCAACAAGGCACTTGCAGACTTTGTGATGCTCATGTGTTCTTTTATCTTGGCGGCATCTTTCTTGATGGTGCGGATCGTAGATTCGTTAACGCATTGCTGTCTCGCCAGATCGACCTGCCTCGTTCCTTTTTCTAACTCCTGAACGATTTTATATTTCACTTTGTAGCTTAAGGCGCGTTGCGGCTTGGGGCGGCTTGGTCCAGGTAATTCAAGGTTTTTCTGTGGTGGTGGGGGTCCAGCAGATGCCATTGTTGAACAGATTAGCGGGCACGAGAGAGAACTGTATACACGGTGACTGAGGACAATGAGACTGGCACACCTAAGGTCAGCGACTTATTCCCTTTAGTGGCAGGGCACTTCATGTTACATTAGACCAATCACAGCTAGCGGCAGAGGGAATGCGTGGGTGGTAAGGATGCGAGGCCCAATCACGTCCAGATACGTCATATGACATCAGCGGTGACGTAAGAGCGACCTAGTGAGCAGCTTGCCCGCGCCGCTTCCCGCGTAAATTCAGGAATGTACCGCGTAACTAATAATTGTCGCGTCTGGCCAGCTGCCGCCTAAATGACCAATCGCGTAAAGGAAATCTGCATAAATCGAGACTATACTACTGTAGTTTACAAGAATGTAACAACGACGTTAACCGTTAACCGAGGACTTACTATACACCTAATCTAAATTTCTTTGTATATCAAAATTAATTAACATTTTTTAACTTTTGTGTTATAGAAATGGTTTATAATATAAACGGTGTCAAAATGGGCAAATTAACCAGAACTTTTTAATAACCTGGCATCTGAAGGCCATAACTTAGACAAGGCAGTAGATCAGTTACAATATCATTAGGGTTTCCCTAAACAAAACTTATGTCCACAGGGACAAAACTATTTGTCAAGATCATTACCCACTTTAATCCAGGCAGGAGCATTAATTAAAACCTGAAAGCTTCATAGCTGGTGTAAGTGGTGGCAATACAGTACCTCGATGATGGCTCCTTGATGGGGTCCAGCAGTATGGGGCATGAGTCTCCAAGCAGTGTGCTCAGAGTCATTGCTGCACCTTCTGCTAAGGAGTCCAAGCAATATCCACCCTGTACATCAAGCAAACATCATAAGAGTGAATTGAGGTTCATGGAAATTTTATAAATACTTAACAAGTGGTGTAAACCAGATGAATAGTTTGGGTCCTTGTTGTGGCCATAGCCACTAAAGTAACATCTATTACAGCTGTACGAATGAATAAATGAATGCCAGTGTTTGTGTGACAGGAATAGATGGGGGGGAGGGGGTGTGTTACAAGAATTGAGGAAATACAGAAATCATTGATTTAATTTTAATTTGCAAGGAATGTTTGTTGTTGCCAGTCTGGCCACAATATGTTCCCATATCCTGAAACTTAGGCCTATGAGTCATTTTAAATTAACTTTCAATCTTCCATTTCTTACACCCAGAGTTTTAATCACCCTCTTCCGTCGAAGAGGGTGATTAAAACTCTGAAGGAGACTGCATTACAGAGCTTGACAGGGAGGAGTGGCAGTAAAACTAACTAATTCCAATATCATAAATTACTTTTATTGGAATTAGTTAATTTTACCGCCACTCCTCCCCGTCAAGTGCTCATTTATTTATTTTTGTTTGAACTGGGTTGACACAGGACAATCCTTTTCAACAATAATGAAGCCTGTAATGTATAAATTATGCAAAAAATAAAATTCTCGCAGGAAAAATTGGCCACAGAACAAAGATGACCAGAGCTCACGAGTGGTTCGATAAGACTTTCGTCGTGGTCGCGGAAACTTAAAAACCTATTGTGCGCGCGAGGAGATTAAAAGAATGATTTGATACAAACTTATGTCTTGAAAACCTTACCTCAAAAACTACAGCCACTCTCCCTTGGGCCAACGTCATCAAACTGGAAGTAAGGTGGGAGTAGAAGCCTGATGACACATCCATTTCTCCCTGGCACAACACAAGAGAAGATTAGTGTATGACATGGTCAAGGTTTGAAGAAGATGAGTGACCAAAATAACTAAGTGAGGGAGGGAGCATCCATGTATCCAATAAGCTTTACAGCCAGTAACTTGACAAACAACCAGATGAAGTGAGATTTAGGTAAACAAGCAGATGAATCAGTAATCATGAAGCATCATAAAAATAAGAGGAAACTTTTATTAGTACTGTCCTGTACAGCCTGAAGAATCAGATATGGTACCTAAGAACAGTATCTTATTAACTTTGTGCTGCACCAAGATCCTGTGTTTCAACACAGCAATGAACCAAATTCTTTAAGTCAATCCACTTCAAATATCTGTGATTTAGTGTTACACGATACTTGAAGCTTACTTTACACTGTCATAGTCATCTTACTTTACAGCCATACTCATCTTATTTCACACTGTCATACTCATCTTATTTCACACTGTCATACTCATCTTAATTTACACTGTCATACTCATCTTAATTTACACTGTCATAGTCATCTTACTTTACACTGTCATACTCATCTTAATTTACACTGTCATAGTCATCTTACTTTACAGCCATACTCATCTTATTTCACACTGTCATACTCATCTTAATTTACACTGTCATACTCATCTTAATTTACAGTCATACTCATCTTAATTTACACTGTCATAGTCATCTTACTTTACACTGTCATACTCATCAGACACTGGGATGAGCAGGAAGAAGGCTGTTAGGGAATTTTCCCTTAAAACAGAGATTATGTTCTGTGTAATTATATTTTTCTAAAGACTGCATCAAGATCATAGAACATTGAGAATATAGGACATAAATGTTTGAATATCTATGTAGACAATCTACAATAATATATAAAAAAGTGAGAGAGACATGAGAACTTGTTGTGAAATTAGAGTACCATAGCAGGATACACCTAGTCCCATACAGCAGTAATAATGAAGGTACAGCATAACAATAAATAAAGGGTAAAGGTGCACTTAAATATGCACTATTCTGGCTACCTCCCATTACAGTATAAGTGGGAATCTATTTACAGAAGCTCTCACTGAGGCTATAAGAATACCTTTGCTGAAACAAACAATTGAGCAACTCGTACAATGATCCTTCCAATCTCTCACTGAGCCTTTTCTATACATTATTGCTCTTGTAATCATTAACACTTATCAACTCCACTATTAATAATTCTAAGAAACTAACATAAAACAATAAGTGGAAAAATTTTCACATCTTTACAAAGTTCCATATGTATTTTTTGCTGCCTCACCTTAGTGCTCACTATACCACTGACTGAATACACGGTCACAAGAAAGGAGAGATGGAACAAAGGAAGAGGTGTATCAATTATCAGTTACAATATGCAAGATATATGAAGCAATGAAGTATGATAGTGTATTAATTACTTACTTAAGATTTATGAAGCAATGAAGTATGATAGTGTATTAATACTTATGAAAGATTTATGAAGCAATATGCATGATCTATGTGGACAGAAACCCAAGGAACATAAATTAATTAGTTGTAGAAAATAAATAAAGACTAAAGACTTATAGTACGACCTAAATACTTTACCTTAAAAAGTGTTAAGTCTGGGAGTATGGTCTACAAGATTCTGTTAACTGGCTTCAAGAAAATGACAAAGTATACTGGTTCTCTTAACTTTAACTATAGGAATCAAGAGTGTCAATAAACTCACCTTAAGGTCACCCAGTGCAGAATCAAAACCAGAAGATATTATAACCAGCGATGGACTGAACTAGAAGTAAGGAAATATCATGAAATTCATTAAAACCAAAAAGTCAAATCAATATGACCTCAGTACATGTAGCAAGACTTAATGTTCTGTATTTTATTCCTGAAAATCTTTAACATAAACTTGTCTTTTTTTTCAATTCTGGGCATAGTGTCTTATTTGAAACTTGGCAGGACTGTTCTTGGGTCTAATACGCACCACACCATCTTGTATTTAATTTTTTTTAAGGATTAATGCGCTCAAAAAACCTTTAGATATTTTTCCCTTTAAATTATAGGTCAATTAATCTGAAACTTCTACAGACTTTTTTATTTTTGTTGTTTTAAAGATTTTATGAGGTAAACAAGAAATCTAAGCCCAATATACATAAATATTATGCTTTTGCTCAGTCATAGTTAAACCAAGTAAGAGAAGCATTGACACACACAAACCTGGAATTATGCCCCATACAATGATTTTTAGAAATGCAATTTTTGTGCATTTTTGGTCATTAAACAGGAGTCAAATACTGTATAACAAAAACACCAAATGTGGGGGATTTTGACATATACTGTATAGGACTGTAATTCTGCTGTAGCTTAACAAATACATTTTGGGTGTGTAAAAAAAAATTGATGCATCCTCCAAAGAGCAACACAAACACTGTATACTTATGTATTTTTTAACTTTCTTATCATTGTACAGTTGAAAAACTCACCAGGAGGTAAGTGAAACTGTATTGGGTAAACATGTTTTGAGAATAAAAACAAGCAGAGATCACACAATAGTCGTCAAATCTACTGACTGAGGAGTATCCCTTGTTTTACTTTGCAAAATATTAATCTCCAAGTTTCAAATTCATTTCAAGGCACTATAGAGCCACAGAACAAGCCTGATGTTAACACTCTTGTGCACCACAATACAACAACAAGTCAATCATAAGCTCATTCAATTGGCACTGATGTGTATTTGTGTCACTCAAGAAAAAGAAAAAATCACTATAAAAGAATAATTTCAATTAATGCACGAGATTTTGGTGTGTCATTCCTGTAGCCGTTTTCTCGTGGTAATCCATCTACAATTAGCTGCATGACAACTGTCCATAGAGTGATGACATGAAGACATCAATTACTATATGTCTCAGCAGGCAAGCTAGGTCTTTTGTACTGTACTAAGCATTTAAAAATTTTATTTCACTATCCATCTCATACAATCGTGCCCTCCATTGTGCGTTAATATTCGCCTGTAAATCATTTATTTTTAACGATATACCACTTGTTTAAACTTGTATCTGTCCCGTCTGTAAACTGCACAATAAAGTCTCCGCTGTGGATATGATAAACGTCTCGGCTATTTGTAAAAGTGATAAAAGTGTTTATAAGTTTATTTCATGATATTTCAAATGCAGACACTGCTTCACTGTATATCATACCTTCTCCCCAACTGCAACTCCCTCAAGCATCCACCATCACTCAGAAGAGTAAGATTATTTTAAAATAGTTTTTTATATTGATATAATATTATAAAGATGTATTATTGTATACAGTATTACCCCGCCTAACGCGGTTTCACTTAACGCGTTTTATCATATACGCGGTGCCTCGCCAGAGCTGAACTTTCACTTAACACGGATTTTTTCCACATATACGCGGTGAGTGTCCGGCTCGAGACGCTATTTTTAGATTTGCCCCACCCGCCACCCTGCCTGACTGCCTGTTTTAGCTCATAAAATTCATACAAATTACCCGGCCAGAATATAATTTACATTGCTGGAATTCTTATAATTTGGTGATCATTTTGAATATAAACATCATATATTTTGCATTAGACATACAAATTTTAGATAAAAATTTTTCTCAGAGTAACTATGTTATCTTTTGTGCAAAATATATGACATTTATATTCAAAATATTCCTGGTCTTACAAGGAATCCAGCAATGTCAATTATATTATCCTAACTTTAGTTTGAGGTATTATTTATTAAAATTTAGTGGTTATCCCACACATCTCCTTGGGACGGTTGGTGGGGGGTGGGGGGAGGGAGGGACCGACCGACCATCTGTTACCCCGTGAAGAATTTTTTTTTTTTTTTTATTAACTGAAGATATTTGTTTTAGCTCATAAAATTCATACAAATTACCCGGTCTGAATATAATTTACATTGCTGGAATTCTTATAATTTGATGATCATTTTGAATATAAACATCATATATTTTGCATTAGACATACAAATTTTAGATAAAAAATTTTCTCAAATTAACTATGTTATCTTTTGTGCAAAATATATGACATTTATATTCAAAATATTCCTGGTCTTACAAGGAATCCAGCAATGTCAATTATATTATCCTAACTTTAATCTGAGGTATTATTTAATACTAAATGTTAAAAACCCTGGAAGGGAGGATTGGTGGGGGGTGGGGGGGAGGGTTGGGACTGACCGCGCGGTTGGAAGAGGGGGGGAGGCAAGGTGGGGTACTTTGATTGACAGATAGTGTCGTGAAGATTATTTTTTTTTTTATTAACTGAAGATATTTGTTTTAGCTCATAAAATTCATACAAATTACCCGGTCAGAATATAATTTACATTGCTGGAATTCTTATAATTTGGTGATCATTTTGAATATAAACATCATATATTTTGCATTAAACATACAAATTTTAGATAAAAATTTTTCTCTAGGTAACTATGTTATCTTTTGTGCAAAATATATGACATTTATATTCAAAATATTCCTGGTCTTACAAGGAATCCAGCAATGTCAATTGTATTATCCTAACTTTAGTTTGAGGTATTATTTATTAAAATTTAGTGGTTTTCCCCCAAAAATTTCTCTGAGAGGGAAGAGCCAGGCAGTGTAGTGTGAGAGAGGGGGAGGGAGTTGAGTCCATTATTTGAATGGACATTAACTTGGCGACTGTATTTCTCTATTTCTCTTAAGTATTAATTGTGTGCATGTACCATCATAAAATTAAGATGTTATTTTTACTACAACATAGGTATGTGCCTTCAAAAAGTGGAGTTTGGGGGTCGGGCCGGTTTCTATTGGAATTAATCCCATATGTTCTGTTGTTCACTTAACGCGGGACCCTCTGGGTTCAATTGACCGCGTTAAGTGTGGTACAACTGTACTGTACTATGTTATGTTATACTACAATATGTTGTACAGTACACAAATTGGGGATGGAAATGTTTTTTCTAAAATCATTCCAACCAAACTGCACTGGCTAACAAATTTCTAAAACTACCATAACATTCCTAAACAATTTTAATATTTTATTTAGAAAAGTACAAAAATAATGGCATAAACTAAAATGAGTGATTAATTTTGGAAAAAATTCTAGATAATCCATTTTTTCTTCAATTTACCAGCCTTATTATTATTTACTCATATAATTTTGTTTATTTCACCAATATAAAGCATAAAGTGTGTTTTTGTTACTTGGTTGTTTGTTAGATAAAATACAAGTTGATTGTAGTATTGAAAACTAACGCATGATTTCACATCAAAATAATTTCTTCTTTTTCTCTTTCACATAGAATGTACTGTAGTTGGTTTTATACGAAAAAATCAACCAGTTGCCAAAAAATCGACCCAAAGAAGAAAGGATACAGCGCCGCTCTTCTATACACAAAGTCACAACTAGCCCCATGTGTAGGAGGGAATGATGTTATAAATATAGGGCTGCACAAGAGTGTTAACACATTCAGCAGCACAATGATGACAGATGTTTAAGTTGCTTTCATGTGCTGAGGTGATTGAGGTGAGCAATAGCTCAGCCTGACTGTTTAAATGTGTAACAGCTCTCACCTCAGGACACCCAACAGCAGCATCATACCCCGCTGATACAATGATGAGCTCTGGGTTGAACTGTAATTAGAACGACAAGTGTTGGATATGTATACCCTTGGTTAATGAAAAGAAGAGATCAAAGAATGGTTATACAGTATTATATTCAACACATCATAGATCACTCCAGTTATCTTTAATATGAAAGTTATGAGAAGGATACAAATTGTTCATAAGTGTACCATTTTCACCAGTATATAGTATCGGTAAGCACAATCACTTACAGGAACTACTTGTGGATTTAAAATACTGTACTGTACATATAAATTATCTCTGAATTTAAAACACATTCATTGAGGATTGAAGTCAGATTCACTCATACAAACACTGTACTGTCATCATAATACTGTACAATGACAGAGCTTGGGGTCTCTTACTGCTCTTCTTTTGTACTTAGCAACTTATAAATATACAGTACAGTATAGTGTACTTTATTGACACTTGTAAACACCACATATAACACTAAGCCTTATAAATACCCTGTACTGTAAACAGTATCTTTAAGTTAGTAGATATTTTTTGCAAGCTGTTTTTAAATAAAAACTAATTGATGAAGTAAATATCATACAGTATACAGAAGCACAAGATTTTTAAGTGTAGATGACAGTGGAATGATAAATTGCAGGAAAAAATCTTAAAACTTTACCATATCCTGTACATTAAGAATTTAACACCTTGAATGACAGGTTATGTAGTCACCTATCAATTATGAATGCATTTAACTCAAAACAGGATTCACACAGACTTGACAGTTTCTCTGCAGCTCCTGTCCATCTGTTCTCAAGCCCCAAAACTGACCTTTGTCCGGTCACAAAATAATGCTGTAGACAAGTCATGTTTATTAAGCCACCTGAATAGGTAAAGAAAAGAAGTTCTTTTTTTAATATGATTCACATAATAAAGAAGCTACTTTGTGGATACAATGCAAGAGTGAAAAGTGCTGTACTGTATTATATAAATAACTTTTCACTCAGAATAAAATCTGGCAGCTGAAAGTGTGTGTATTAGTCTGTTGACCAAAAGCACATCGAAAAAATCTCCAAAATTGAGCCTTGTTAGTACAGTAAACCCTCAATATTTGCATTATCTGGAATCAAAAAGTTTGCCCATTCTCTATTTAGTAGATGTATACTTATTCACCAATTGTGACCTCAACCTCTAGTATTGATGACTTTTCAAGAGGTTAAAATCCAAGCATCTGGGGAGTGGGAACATCATAATCTAAAAAATATAATTTATTGTAGCAGTATCTTGAGGGCAATACCGCATTCACTTCCGATAAACTAATTTCAAATTTACTTAAAACCAAAATCTGTAAAAAATGTTACTTTTTCACTTTCAACTTACCTAACATCTGTGCTGTTTAATAAGCTTAATTCCACATTTTTACCTTAAAATCAATAACAATAAAGAGCCAACACTTAAAGATCTGTACTTTCATTAAATTACTAGATAAAGATATCTTCACAATAAATAATATACAAGGCTTGGGGTATTGTCACCATAAGCAATGACCAAACAAATGCTGGCTTGCTTAACTCCATTATGTATAGAGAATCAAAAGTCACCTTGTATGAAATCGTAGGTAATAATGAAAAAATTAAATAAATAAACTAAATTAATAATTTAATGGCAATTACAGTCAACCCTCGCTTTACGTGGTCCCACATTCCGCGTTTACGCGGTACCCTGCCGAAACCGGAATGCTCACATTCCGCGGTGCGTGTACCCCTTTACGCGGGTGACGTATAATTTTTTTATTTAGCTCATAAAATTCATACAAATTATCCGGCCAGAATATAATTTACATTGCTGGAATTCTTACAATTTGATGATCATTTTGAATATAAGCATCATAGATTTTGCATTAGACATACAAATTTTAGATCTAATGCAAGTATTTTGTTTACTCAGAGCAAATATGTTATCTTTTGTGCAAAATATATGAAGTGTATATTCAAAATATTCCTGGTCTTGCAAGGAATCCAGCAATGTCAATTATATTATCCTAACTTTAGTCTGAGGTATTATTTATTACTAAAAATGTAAATACTGTATACTGTTATAACCCAATCATTTCTCTGGTAGGGAGGGAAGGTGGGGGTGAGGGGTAGGGAGGGAGGGAGGGACCCAGGGAGCAGGTGGGAAGAGGGGCGGAGGTGGGGTATTTTGATTGACAGATAGTATTTCGGTAAGTATATTTTGTTTATTTATTGAAGATATTTGTTTTAGCTCATAAAATTCATACAAATTACCCGGCCAGAATATAATTTACATTGCTGGAATTCTTACAATTTGATGATCATTTTGAATATAAACATCATAGATTTTGCATTAGACATACAAATTTTAGATTTAATGTAAGTATTTTCTTTACTCTGAGTAAATATGTTATCTTTTGTGCAAAACATATGACATTTATATTCAAAATATTCCTGGTCTTACAATGAATCCAGCAATGTCAATTATATTATCCTAACTTTAGTTTGAGGTATTATTTATAACTACAGTATTACCCCGCCTAACGCGGTTTCACTTAACGCGTTTTATCATATACGCGGTGCCTCGCCAGAGCTGAACTTTCACTTAACATGGATTTTTTCCACATATACGCGGTGAGTGTCCGGCTCGAGACGCTATTTTTAGATTTGCCCCACCCTGCCTGACTGCCTGTTTTAGCTCATAAAATTCATACAAATTACCCGGCCAGAATATAATTTACATTGCTGGAATTCTTATAATTTGGTGATCATTTTGAATATAAACATCATATTTTTGCATTAGACATACAAATTTTAGATAAAAATTTTTCTCAAATTAACTATGTTATCTTTTGTGCAAAATATATGACATTTATATTCAAAATATTCCTAGTCTTACAAGGAATCCAGCAATGTCAATTATATTATCCTAACTTTAGTTTGAGGTATTATTTATTAAAATTTAGTGGTTATCCCACACATCTCCTTGGGACGGTTGGTGGGGGGTGGGGGGGAGGGAGGGACCGACCGACCATCTGTTACCCTGTGAAGAATTATTTTTTTTTTTATTAACTGAAGATATTTGTTTTAGCTCATAAAATTCATACAAATTATCCGGTCTGAATATAATTTACATTGCTGGAATTCTTATAATTTGATGATCATTTTGAATATAAACATCATATTTTTGCATTAGACATACAAATTTTAGATAAAAATTTTTCTCAAATTAACTATGTTATCTTTTGTGCAAAATATATGACATTTATATTCAAAATATTCCTGGTCTTACAAGGAATCCAGCAATGTCAATTGTATTATCCTAACTTTAGTTTGAGGTATTATTTATTAAAATTTAGTGGTTTTCCCCCAAAAATTTCTCTGAGGGAAGAGCCAGCGAGTGTAGTGTGAGAGAGGGAGGGAGTTGAGTCCATTATTTGAATGGACATTAACTTGGCGACTGTATTTCTCTTAAGTATTAATTGTGTGCATGTACCATCATAAAATTAAGATGTTATTTTTACTACAACATAGGTATGTGCCTTCAAAAAGTGGAGTTTGGGGGTCGGGCCGGTTTCTATTGGAATTAATCCCATATGTTCTGTTGTTCACTTAGCAGTTCATAGCAGCGGGACCCTCTGGGTTCAATTGACGTTAAGTGAAATTCTAACTGTATACCTTAAAATCTAGTGGTTTTCCCCCCAAAATTTCTCAGAGAGGGAAGAGCCAGTGTAGTGTGAGAAGAGGGGGAGGGAGTGAGTCCATTATTTGAATGGACATTAACTTGGCAACTGTATTTCTCTTAAGTATTAATTGTGTGCATGTACCATCATAAAATTAAGATGTTATTTTTACTAGAACATAGGTATTGTGTCGGAAAAAGTGGAGTTTGGGGGTCAGCCGGTCTCTATTTCATTTAATCCCATATGTTATGTTGTTCACTTTACGCGTTTCTCACTTTCCGCGGTACGCTGTGGGTTGAATTAACCGTGTAAAGCGAGGGTTCACTGTATATCAAGAAAAAGGAATATAAAGTTGATTTGATCTGGGTTGCTCTCCCATACAGTCTGTGTTATGCACGTTAAAGTGGTGATGATCCCACAATTTTATGGTCATAATTTTGCATTTTCTGCATTCATAAGGAGTTTTTCTGGTAGTGATTTACAGCCTAGTACTGTACAGCAGTGCTACTCAAAGTGGTGGTACCTGGACCGGTACCGGTACGTGAGGTATCGGCTGCCGGTCCGCGGAGTTTCCAGAAAAGAAAGAAACAATAGTATAATTTAACAGTAACGCATCCAGGGGGAGAGCCGTCAAACCTCAAGAGGCATTTAAATATAAAACAAAGAAATGAGTTCAAAGTCGAAAGAGTTCTTTGAAAGAAAGCATGTTGATTTAAAAGGCCGTCAGAAACAGATCTTTGAAATGTCACACATAAATACTTGTGCTTTGCAGGCTTCTTATAAAGTAGTACTTCGAGTTGCTAAGGCTAAAAAGCCATACACAATCGGTGAGACGCTAGTGATAGGCTGTATTAAAGATGTCTGCAAGGAAATGCTGGGCTCGAGCCGGCGCCAAGGAAAGTGGCTCAGGTGCCACTTTCAAATGACACTATAACTTGACGAATTCACGATCTGGCTCACGATATGGAAGATCAGCTCATAGGACAGATTAAATTAACAAAGTACTTTTCTTTGCAGCTTGATGAATGTACAGACATTGCTAATATGGCAATTCTGTTGGTGTATGTGCACTTTGAACATAAGGGTGATTTGAAGGAAGAGTTTTTTCTCTGCTTCACTACCAACAAAAACAACTAGTTCTGAAGTGTTCAAGACTGTGACTACATCGTTAACAAATGTGGGTTGGATTTCAAGTTTTGTGTAGGCGTATGTTCTGATGGCGCTGTCGCAATGATAGGACGGCATTCGGGAGTAGTTACCCAGATCAAGGCGCTTGCCCCAGAATGCAAGTCGACGCACTGCTTCCTTCACCGAGAAAGTCTTGCAACAACAAAAATTTCAACAGAACTAAACAGTGTGCTCAGCGAGGATGTAAAAATTGTGAACCATGTAAAGGCAAATGCTTTAAATTTAAGATGATTCACTGCATTATGTGATGATATGGGAGCTGATCATAAACAGCTACTATTGCCTGCCGATGTACATTGGTCATCGAGGGGAAAAGTCCCAAGAGTATTTGATCTGCGAAACGAGCTTGCCGAGTTTCTTCAGGACAAAAAACCAAATTGGTCACAATTGTTCAGATGTGGATTGGCTAGCCAATCTGGCTTATTTGGCTGATATCTTTGCCATCTTTAATGATCTCAACACCTCCATGCAGGGAAGGATGGCTTCATGTTTTACAATGGCAGACAAGATCGACGGACAAAAACGAAAGCTAGAAGCATGGAAGAGTCGAGTGTCAAGAGATTGTTATGACACCTTTCACCAATTAGCGGCAGTCATCGCCGATGCAGGCGAAGACCTTAATGTTACATCTCTACGAATTGTCATCAGAGAACACTTGACGAATTTGGCAGAACGTTTTCGGCATTACTTTCCAGCAGAAGAAGATCCACAGACAGGGAAAGGATGGATCCGAAATCCGTTTATGCCATTGAGAGATGACTTAAGTGTCACTATGGAGGATAAATTGTTGGAGCTGGCTGCTGACGAAGGATTGAAGATGAGTTTCGAAACACAACATCACTTGGTTCCTTTTGGATAAAAGTGAAAGCAGAATATCCTGAGCTTACTGAAATTGCTCTGAAAACTCTTCTCCCATTTCCCTCAACATACCCCTGCAAGACTGGCTTCTCAACCATGAGTGTCATAAAGACAAAGTAAAGGAATAGTATGGACATTCATTCTCCATTGCGCGTGGCACTGTCCTCAATTGAACCACGATTGGATAAGATGACAAAGAAGAAGCAGGATCACCTTTAACATTAGTAAAGGTTAAGGTTTTAACATGCCTATTATTGTGTTAATAAAATAATCATCAATTTCATATTTTTGTATTACAACATATTTTAAAATTTGTTATGTCTTCAATTTAATGTTGCCTATTCCTTTCAATATTTGTTTAACGTCTTTAAGCATTGGGGTTTAAAATACAGTATAGTCTCGGTTTACGCGGTCAATTAAACCCGTGGAGGTCCGCGTAAAACGAGAAACGTGTAAACGAAATAACAGAACATATGGGATTAATTGAAATAGAGACTGGGCCGACCACCAGACTACCCTTTTCCCGACACAATACGTACCTTGTAGTAAAAATAACATCTTAATTTTATGATGGTATGCACACACAATTAATATTTAAGAGATATATCAATAATATTAGGTTTTTAACACTTATGTTAGTAGAAGAGATGGCTGGGCACACGGGGATGGGGGGTTGGTTCTGAGGCAGAAGGCAGATTATTGGCCCTCACCTGTATCACTTGTATCACCTGTATCACTATCCACCACAGAGGCTAGCAGGGCCTCTTTGTCAAACCCCTCAAAGTCCATATCCTCACTATCACTATCAATGACTTGGGCTGGCTGTGGTGGGTGGCGGGTGAAAAACTCGGTAATGTTTTGTTGAATGGGCGACCTAGTGCGCACCCTGCCAGCGCCGCTTCCCGCGTAAATAAAAATTTTTGGTCTGGCAAGGTGCCGCGTAAATGACAAAAAGCGTAATCGAAATCCGCTTAAATCGAGACTATACTGTAACTAAAATAGAAAATTTTGTTTAACCTACTTTATTCATTATAATTTTTAATTTTATTACTTCTATATACATATGTTTATAATATCTTTGTTAGAAGGCTTTGCTAGTTTTATATTTTAATATTTATTATTTACATTGTTATACACCTAGACCCCGACTTACGACTACGTGGACTTACGACCGTCGGGACTTACGACCGCCGCGAAAAAATTTTTTTTTTAAATGACACGCATTTTCTATACCGAAACGTTTCCGTTAATGTTCCATGGGGGCCCCATGTGCATTCAGCTGACTACATTAAAGGTAAGTGCTGTCACACTGTAACCATTCCTTATTATTTATTACTTTCACTGTACTGTATCCATTCATCATTATTCATTACTTTTACTGTACTGTATTTCATTGTAGATTTTTTAATAAAAATTTTTTATTTTTATTTAATTTTTTATCTATGTCCGACTTACGACCTGGATTTGGGTCCCTAACCCCGTCGAAAGTCGGGGTGTAGGTGTATTGTATTGCTAGTTTAAAAAAAAAAAAAAAGCGTCAACTTTTATTACATTCATTACATTTTTCTGGTATAAATTAATATTACTACGAATGTTCAAATAATATTTTCTCGGATCGTAAACAAATAATATGTCACAAGCATGGTACCGGTCCCTGGCACATTGGGAAAAAAAAAACCTGCCGGTCCGCCACATCAGGTGGTTTGAGAAGCACTGCTGTACATTATGTGTCAGGCTAATCTTGTAAGAGACAGACACGTGTGAAAACATGGGAAAAGGTGAAAATCATAATGCTTTACATACAGTATTGTAATGGATGACAATTTACATTTGGAAAACTTTGATGCACACTTTTTTTAAATGCTAATTTTGCACACTCATCACTGTCACACAATGCCTCAAATCATCATTACCAGCATCATGAAGTAAAGTAAAAAAAAAAAAATTACTTTCTTTAAACCATATGTTGCAGCCTACAGTATAAGTTGACCTGGCATATAACGCTACCTTAATTATCTCAACTGAAATTGTTGATCTACACCTATACCTGGTAGTTAAGTCTTTTACTTTTAACCTCTTCGCCACTGATGGCGGTCGGTCACATCTCTGTTATGTACTCTTGTTAAGTACTGGGCATGCATTGGCTCCTGAATGTATCTGAACCTGCTCCAGTGTACGTCAAATCTGGTCTTGAAACAGCTCACATTCGGTGACATCACAACACATTCAGGCAGGTTGTTCCAAGAGTTCATGATTCTCACTCCAAAAAAGTTTGCCCTTCCAGTTTTCTGGACTTGCAGCGTCTTCAACCTTGAGCTGTGACCCCTTGTGGGTGGGTGTCCGGCAGCTCCAGATATGGACACTTGACCAAGTAGTGCCCTTTGAGATGTTTATACACTGCAATTTGAAAGCCAAGTCCTCGGAGTCAGCTAAACTTACCAACATTTACTTTTTAACAGTACTATACTCACAAACAAGTTTTACCTAATTGTAGCATTTTCAAAATGTTAAAATACATTTTGGTGTTAACTCCAGCTTTCTTACAAACAAACGTTACTAGGGTACATAAATGAGGTGTAAACAAATCACAACACTTGGTGAGCAATGGCAATTTACTCGTACTGATAATTTATTAAATACTCTGTATATTGACAAGTATAATTTTTTAAAACTTAATAATTATGGTACAGTACATGATAAGAAGAGCATGTGGTACATCATACTGACAGAGGTACTCTCGACTTACGACAACCCGACATACGGCCACCGTGGTCGCATAAAATATTTTTCAAATTACGTATTTTCGAGTCCTGACGTTAGTGATCGCGCTGTGTACTGAATTTTTTTTTCCATTTGTAATTCCCTTTAAAATGGCTGAAAAGCATAAAAGTGAGAGTTCTCTTAGTGCTGAGAAGAAAAAGAAACACCCATTTTAAAATTTCTATGTATTATTTTTGCCTTTTCGACTTACGACCTGGTCGTTGGTCCGGAACCCCGTCGTAAGTCGAGGACAGACTATATAGTAGTACACTGTATGAGCAGTATATGGCAGCGAGCACACAGATTCTTGGTACATGATTAAATTTTTTTATTATTATTTCACCTAAAACAATACAAAATAAAACATTCAATTAACAGTACTGTATGTTATTAATGGTTGTACACTGTGTTGGCAGTATGTGGCAACATGCGAACGAAGTCTACAGTCTCTGGAACTGGTAAATGATTAAAATATTATTTTATTTATAACGAAAACAATACAAAATAAAAGTTTCTTAAAAGTTAAGTTCATATTTAATACCAATGTAAACCTTCCAAGTTTAAAATTCCTTCAAAGGCTGGTTCATCATTATCAGACAAAAAGATCATCCATCATATGGGTCTGCCGACTCTGCCTTCGAATCACTGGCGGCGATGGCATCACTAGCCGAGCTGCTGTAGGCCAACCAGATGTTCCCAGGCACCTGCATTGTTTACAACTTTAAACCATATTCATGTAAACATTTACCACATCCAGGTGCATTATAGTATGAATATAATGTAACTGCATTTTTAAACAATTTAACAACAAACATTACAGGTAACTGCCCGAGTAACGTTTATTTGTAAGAAACCATATGTAACACCGAAATATATTTTAATGTTTTGAAAGCTGTCGGGATGACGAGTGTAAACACACCTTAGGCCGAGTTCAGTAACAGTTACCCTTCTGGAAAAATGCTGGTTAGGTAAAACTTTGTTTTGTGAGTGCTGGAAATTAAGTGACTGAGTCCTACCAGTAAGGTAAAGTGAAAAGCTGAAGCTAGTGGTGGAGTGTACTTAGAGGTTGACATTTTATACCTGCTGTACAAAACGACCCCATTTTTTGAACACAAATATTAGGGCTTCAAAAGTCGATCTATAGGCCAAAATATACGGCATTATCATTTACAGGCAAAGTGTTTGCCGTAGTCTTTGTACTTAACCATTTTCCCCCATGTTCAGTGGTACCAGGAACCTAACCCCCTTTTTTCCACTGAATTAAGGTTTCCACATTGTCAGTTCCTGAATTTGTGGAGTTTTTTGAGAACCTAATCCTGCAACTATTAAGGGTCTACTGTACATGAAACGGTCTGTTCATGACTGGCTGACTACACACTTAAAATACAGGTATAACATATTTTTCCTCCTCACCTCATAAGCCACTGGAAGGAGAACTTGATGAAATATGGCCAGGTAGTCTTCATTCCTCATACCAATCTTGTTAAGAGGAACATTGAAGTTAAATCCCTGGCCAGTTCCTTCTCCAACATAGTTGTAATTACTCTCTCTTAAGTGTGGCCAGAAACTCCCTTGTTGGTAGCGGTGTATGGAGAAGTACAACACCCTATAGAGTGTGAAACCATTAAATAATCCATTTTTCAAAGTCTCTGTTTAATACATTACTACAGTATACTTTTTATGCTAAATTTCTACACTTGTTTTGCACCAATTATACCCACTATTTCCCCTTTTGTCTTATATTTCTCTATTTCTTGATCCATTCGAAATAAGCGAGGAAAGAACAAAGAAAATAAACATTCTTAAATGCTAGATATATTGTCTAGATGTCAGAATTATAGAGAGAGAATATGAAGTACAGTATCAGTACTTGAGACTCAGAATGTCTCATAAGGGTTCCAAGTGATGACTAAATACTGATGAATCTCCCTTGGTGTTAGAGTAAAAGGGTAACAATATCTGATCAAGGGTTATGATGGATTGTGTGGAGTGATAGGGATAATCTCATTGATATCTTAGGGCCTTGTTGTGGATAAGAAACACCACTGCAAAACACATTTGGTTGGCAGTTAGAGATTGAACGACAGTGATGTAGCAACACTTGTGACTGTCTTCCATACATATAGTAATATTCTTGGAAAACGAAGATAAATGACTATACATTACAGTACCCCGAGTATATACCACAATGTTGAAGCCTCCAACTATCTCGCCCTAAGCTGAAAATATCGAACATATTACATTCTCATCAATGACATGGCATACAGTACTTATCTTGTAAATCCCATAAAAAAAAAAAAAAATGCACAAAAAGTCATGATAAACTTCTTAACATATACTGAAATCTTCATATGCACAACACTCACGGTTGGTAATGCCTTGCAAAACTTGGCTTTATACTGAAACATATTAATGGTGAATGTGAAAGTGGGTCCTTATAGGCATGACTGCCCTTAGGGACAATGTGTGTGAAGTCTTCAGTAAGCAAGAAAGCAGCAAGACCAGCACTGCATTCAACCACCTTCACTGCTTCCCAATGTAAAGTAGGGTACTCATTTACAGCTGGGTAGACTTGGGGTGCCTTGGTCATTTGGACAGGCAACAAGCACTGTGTTAACTCAGTTGTCACACATCCACAGATGTTACCACATAAAAAATGAAAGTGCCAACACTTTAATGTTTCACTCTGCCTTTGCATAACAACCCATGGAAAGTGATGGAAGTGGTTATGAACTTGTAAAACTTAACATAAAACACACATGAACACCAACCTGGGGTCTGAATAAAATGCATATTGGGAGGCCTGCCCGTGGTGAACATCCCAGTCTACTATGAGGATGCGGGACAAGCTGTGTTTTTCTAAGGCGTGACGAACTGCCAGGGCCACGTTGTTGAGATAACAGTATCCGCATAACTCTGATTCCATAGCATGGTGGCCAGGAGGTCTAGAGGAAAGGAAGTTACATAGCTATTTGTTCAAGGGGAAATGACAACTGTAAACTTATCACAGCTAAGCAAGGCAAGTATTAAAGGAAGGCATATTAAGTATGTTTCCTCATATAACTAGACATGATAATGTAAAAAGAATGATGTTGGTGACACAGAAAGGAATGAAGGGAGGGAATGAATTTTGGAAAAAAATCATAGATCCATAAGCCTAAAAAGGGTTTGGAAAGCATTCACATTTTTAATACTCAGTAAGCAAAGCACCGGCAGATGGATACCATGTGATGGCAAAATGTTGACAGTACCTGACAAGAGCAAAGCCATTCTGCAGTCTTCCTGATGCTACAGCATCTACCAGGTCCAAAGTGCTGCCAGCTGCCAGAAGCGAGTTTTCATATGTAGACTGTAAAAGAGCAATATTGACTGTAATGTTGACCACGAGCAAAACATAAAAAGTGACAAGAACTACAAACATAGTAACAAGTAGATTTATCAAAGATATAAAAAATTAGTGTTTCTATCTTATTTAGAATACACTATATCAATAAAAGTGCTGTACAGTATAAACAGTGATAATTGTGAGCAGGGTGGCTGATCCCAACCCTGAATGTTAAATTGGTAACATGTGATGTTACAGTACACACACACACACACGTCTCAGAGAGAGCTGGGTGACCCAGCTTAACTGTGTCGGTAGAGGTATGATTTGAGTGCAGGAGTCATTTTTAGCACATAAAATACCCCTGTATGTGCCATTATATTTTATTATATACTACATATAAGTTTTTGTTTTGTTTACCATAGCAGTTTGTTTTACTTTTTGGTATGCAATTTAAATTTTTTTTTAATTAGGCTCACCTATTGCTCACTAAATCTTTTAACTTTGAACCACATTATTTATAAAAAAAAAAATGGTGTTAATAAATCAAACTTGGTTAAATTCAATAGTAATAAAACTCAGTATTTACCAATTACACTTCCTAAATTAGATTATCTCCCACCAATTACATTTCAGGATGCTATCATTCTGCTAAATTCTGAAATAAATATGCTAGGCCTCACCATTTCCTCCAAAATGTCCTGGAAATCACACATCCTTAACATAGCTAAAGCTGCCTCCCGAAAGTTGGGAATGCTGTACAGATGCCGTAGCTACTTCACTCCTGAGCAGTTGCTTCAAGTATATAAGGGATTCATTCGTCCTAACTTGGAGTACAGTACTGCTCTCATATCTGGGGTGGCTCTTCTTCTGTCCAACTGTTAGATAGGGTGGAATCAAAGGCGTTTCGTCTTATTACTCTCCTCCTTTAGTCGACAATCTCTCTTCCTTTTCTCTTCACCACAATGTTGCTTCACTCTCTCTCTTTTACAGGTACTTTAACGGGCAATGTTCGGTGGATTTGGCATCCTGTGTACTGCCGGCAAGGCCGAGGGCTCGTAACACACGTCTTGCCCGAGGTGCCCACCGTTTCTCTGTTGATGTCGGTCACACTAGAATAACCCATTATAGTACCTCCTCCTTTCCTCACACAGCCAAACTGTGGAATGCTCTGCCTTCTTCTGTGTCTCACTTTAAAAGGCTGGTTTTCCGGCATCTTCGTGGTGTAGATTAACACAGTATAACCTTTTTCTTCTCTTTTTAATTTTTTTCTGTTCTTAGTTTTTCGCCCCCTAGGCCCCATTGTGGGTTGTTCGACCTGTGCCCGGGTGGGCTAATCCCCGAAAAAAAAAAAAAAGTGCAACTCTAAAATTGTTTATAAGAAACTCATTTATTATTATTATTAGGGAGTACAGTACAATACTCGGTGTTTACAGCTCTGCTGTTTGAACCTGTTGCTTGCCCTCCGAGCTTTGTTGTTATCCCTCATTTAGCGATAATTTTGCCAAACGTTAAGCTTTTTGGGAATGCTACCCCAGTGTTAGATGAGGGATACTTGTTACACAAAATAAAAAAATCTATATTTTAAATTATAAAGTTTTTAACTGGTGGTGGTTAACCTTTAAGCCCCGGGTCAGGGTGCTGCTGGCAGTACATCCCAATTGCAATTCTACAAAATGTACAAAATATACATGAAAATAATATACTGTATAATCAAGTGAAAATAGACAGTATTCTGCATTACAAAAGAAAACAAAATCTACTCATTCGACGGTTTGAGATGAGACTAAATTAAAGTTCTATCTGAGTATATCGAGCAGACATTTTACTTACTATCTAAACCTGAGGTACTGTAGTAATAGTTTAGTGTAGCGAAATAAGTATGTAATTAATTTTAATTGTTGCTTCTACACTGCAGCAATACAAAAATTATCCCACATTCCTTTCAAAATTGGCAAATCATAGGCCCAGGGGTGCCAAATTACTTAGCAAAGTGCCAAAAGAACATCATCATATCTAAGTTAACTATGATTCTTAAATATAAAAATAGAAAATTAATATATATTTTTTAAATTTTTTCAATGTATGGGAGGTGTAAGGGTGGAAACGATCTTCCTGCTCGTTACCGCTGCTAACTCTCTCGTTTGGTGGCGCGACCCCCACTTGGAAGGGGGGTTGGACGGAGGTGAGGAGGTTCGTTACTACCTGTGTCACCGGCAGATTCACCCCAGCCGCCATACAGTCACTATCTAGCTACCCCGCTGTCCGTCAAATTCTGGCTGTGATCTCATCATAGGTCCTGGACTCGTAGGCTGTGTTCCCAGGCCTTCACCTATCAACTGTCAATTCTCTGGTCATTTACCACGACCGTCAGTTCATCTCTTCCGTCTGTGCCCCGGTGTTCTCCTGCCATTTCAAGACATCTGTCACTCGAGTGTGGAGTTGAATAGACGCTTCCCTACCCTGAGTGTGGATCACAGTGTTCCAGAACCTTCCCCCAGGGCCACTGCTGTAGGAAATATCTGTTCATTGTTTGATTCTATGGTTGTTTGATTCCATTAATTGCTGACTCCCCTTTTTGTTCGATTCTATCAAATGTTGACTCCCATTAATTGTTTGATTCCATTAATTGCTGACTCCCATTAATTGTTTGATTCCTTTAATTGTTTGCTTCCCTTAATTGTTTAACTCCATTAACTATTGACTGCATTAATTGTTTGACTCCCACAATTATTTGAAGTGTGTTGAGTGGTGTCAGAGTTTTGTGTTACATTTTTTATAGTAAAGAGATGTCACTCTCAAACGGTTGTTTGTTATTCCTCAGAAAACCATGGTCCTTGACTTTCCTTTATCAAGAACCTGATTAGTCTGGTAAGGGATTTCTATCCCTAAGTCCCAGGCCTTTACAGGAGGGTTTAAATTTTTGTTATAATTTTTTTCTTCTGTTCGGGTATACTAATTATCAAGATGTAGCAAGAAATTTCAAGCAATGACCCCTTTAGTCGCTACCAGGTCAACACCCGAACACAAACAAGCACCAAAGCAGTTCAACAATCGAGCTCTAATACAGGTATACCTCTCTAGTCCGGCATTCTGTGGTCTGGAAACTCCCGTGGTCCGGAACGATTTTAGTTTGCCCATGGAGAAAATTAATTTGAGTCTGGTACTTTCGATGTTTGGCTAAATTTTGCCTATTTACCCTACTTTTTTGGCGAATTACTACATCTAATAAAGCAACATCTAATAAACCAACAAAAATAACACAGATAAAGTTAAATAAAAACTAAAAACAACACAGAAAAAGTTCTTATGTTCTACAGCTTCAGCTAAAGTTGAACCTGATGACTTGACAACTTCGTCATTCGAGTAAAAACACACACAACAACATTGGCTGTCCTTATGTTTTCAACTGATGGGTAGAATTTATGTTTTAAATTCAGAAACATGAATTAAAATATATATGAGCAGTAAACAAGTGTTGCTTTCATATTCTTATGTAGAGTAATGACGATATGTTTTCATAAGAGCTCACTTATATACGCGCAGTCTCACTTTTTTTCTTTACCATTAGGTAATGGTTTGCTACTTTTATTGTTCCATTTATTAACAATAAATAACATTACTTAAAACAACCATATTAATTTTTTACATTAATTTTACTACAGCTACAACCAGGGTCTTATTTTCTTCAGTTTTATATGTAGAACCAGTCAGTCACTGGTTTTGTAATCAACGAAAACAATGCTGTCTCATTTCCTTGGGTGTTTTAATATTCTACGTATTATCAATGAATTGTATTGCTCATTTTGCACACATAAACATTAATTCAATCAAAAAGACATTCAGTAATAAACAATAATGAATCTTTTGTACATAAGAGAAATGACGCTGTTTACATGATTGTGTATGTAAGAGAAATGACGCTGTTTACACGATTGTGCACGTCTGAACGTTGGCGGGCTGTTCAAACCCGTCGAAATTCAAGTTTCCGCCATCAAAATTTTAAATTGTGTAGTGTTTTTTTTGGTGTCCAAATAAAAAACGTTGAATTAAAAACTCGCGAAATTTGAGAAGCACAGGCCAACCAGCCCATTGCAGACTCCTTATTTTCTTATGTTCTATGTTCTTATTTAACCCTTCAATATGTCTTCAAAGAGACCATGAAGCAGAGAAAGTGGTGCTAGTGCTTCCAAGCATAAGCACAAGTCACTATCTATCCAGGAAAAGGGTGAATTTCCATGGTCCGGAAATTTACATGGCTCGGCACCGGTCAGGTCCCGAGGTTGCCGGAATAGAGAGGTACAACCTGTACTTCCATTTTTTAGTAGGGACCGGGAAATGATGACATTGTTTGTTTTAATAAACTCACAAAACAATTTATCCAATCAATTTTTACATTATTTAACATAATGGTGCACATTAACAGAGTGGAATATTACAGGGGTAGAGCGGAGCTGGTGCAAGACCTTGTGACACCCACGCTGGACAGGCTACAGGCTGACATTGAAGCAGGGCCAAGTTGGACTGGCTACCAAATGAATAATTTTTGTGACAATAAGTGATATGCATAATTTTTACAATCTAAAGAACAGATTGTTTGAATCATTGTTTTATCTTTTTTTTAGCTGTAAATATTTAAAATGATACTTAGAGTATAACATAAGCTAGGCAACATTTATGATCACCTGTACAAGTATAACCAATAATAAAATATGGTCATGCTGCTTTAACCTCATTTTCCTCTCCAACCCTAATCAATGGTGTTGTGATCTACTTCCTGTTGTGAAACTTTTATATTAATCGGGTCGCTCATATGTCAGCTATACTCCCATCATGTTATCCATTGTAGGGATCAAGCCAAGGTTAGGTTAGGTTATGGTAAGGCCATTATCACAGAGGGAGAAACAGCATACTCTTATGAACCATATTATCCCTCATATTCATGCCTAGTATACTGACTACTACACCATTCTGAGGGACAATACAGCTTGGAGGATTCTGATATTATCGTTGTGAACCCCAGCCACCAAGACACACACTCTCTCTGCGTCTTCTGCATTGTAAAGAATATGTCATGATTCTCTAATAATGATCTACTGTAAACTATTATGTCAACTAATGTAAAACTTGATTGGGTAAATTGTCTCATGAATGTATTAAACAAAACAATAACATCCTTTCCCAATCCTCATTGAGAAATGGAAGTATCAGAGCTGTTTGTATGTTGAGGGCAATGGATGGACAATGACCCGCCATCCAGTAAGGGTGGGGCGGACTTTACGTCCTCCACCTTGACTGTGTCAAAAACTTTATGCTGGGACTGTACCTTCTCAAATATATTGTAGTGATAATTTTCCTTGCAGGTTAGTTTTCTTACCAACCAATATCAATAATCAATTTTCTTTGTTTCAAGCACAGGGAGTCCATATATCCATATACTGTACTACAATTTCTGTTCATCTCTGCTTATTCTCGCAACTCCTTCAATATCACAAATATTAAAATTTATTTTCTCTTCTAAATCAAATTCTCACTTCCATCAGTCATCTACCTGGTGTATGTTGTATGGTATTCTGATATTCTGTTAAATTTTCAATGCCATCTGAAGTAAAAATTCAGTGGAAAGAAAGCAGCCAACCCTCCTGATACAAAGATATACTGTATTTTATAAACAGTTTGTTTCCCAAATATTGAATTCTCATTAAGTCATTTCCATTTTTTTGGTAAGAGATAAAATGAAACACTGTACAAGACTTACTGGATGAAGATAGATGGAATCAAAGTGTGAAGAAAGTTGCTCAAGTTTCTCAGTGTCAGTCTCCCCCATAGTGCTCCACAGGAGGCCCAGATGTGCAATGGAATGAACCTTCAGTAATTCTTCTTCTGTGGCCGCACGTGACACTAGGGTCTCACAGCGATTCAACAAGCCCAGGTCTTTACACCTATGTATTCAAGAAACAAATAAGATTTGTAAGTTTTAGCTAAAAGAGTGGGAGCTAAGACACAGAGGACATCCTATTTTATTACTGAGAGAAGTCAGATCCCTTCATACAGATCATCCCTGACAGAGCCAGCTTGGTTCTGGGGTTGACTGTGTGCTTCTGCAGGGACACTCTCCTCTACACATTATACTGCAACTGTATAGTCCCCTTAACTATTTCGAGCATGAAGACTATCATTCTGATGTGGACAGATGATCAGTAAGACAAATCTTGAGAGGGGATGAGCTTCATCAGCATGGAGGCAGTAAATTATTCTGGAAAGGACTCAAGACTTCTCTAAACCCTTGGAATTGGTATAAAAGCAGAGATCAGAATCCCTTTAAGTACCTGTAGAGGGAAGTAGATAATTATCTACAAGCCTTCTTTTCAGGCCCTGAAGTTAATAAATAGAATTAGTTTGAAAAACCAATGTTGTCTGAAAGAAAAAGGAAAAAATCTTAAGTACTCAGTGTATATAAAGTGGTTTTCATAGGGTTGACAGCCTATTACGACCTGTGCAAATGTATCACAATGGATACTACTCCTTCAGTACACAAGAGGGCAGTGGCAGGCACTACACTCAATGACATTAACCCTTACGCCCCGGGTGACGTACTAAGACGCACGCCTTTTCCCGCCAGTGTTTAAATACCCAGCGCGAGTTATCAGGTTCCAGTGTGACTATTTGCCTGTCACGCCACACGCTCTGCCACAGGGAAGCTTCCTGAACATAATTACTTACTTTTGTTTGTTTCATTTCCATTGGTTGTCCAATTTATCAAGTTGTATCATAGTAATATTGCTAAAAGTAGTGTACAGTAGTTGAATTGTAGTATTACTGGAAAATATGCTATGATTATGTTATAAATGTATTTATTTGTGGAATTATTATTATTTTATTCATTACTTGCTCTACCAAACACAAAGACAGCCTGGCGACCGACTGCGTGTGTTACCGAGCACTTTTTATGAAAAATTATGCAAATAAAATATTCTAAATGAATTATTTATAGCAAATAAGTATTATGATCAGTAAATATATGCATTACTGGCCATCTCAGACACAAAGGCAAGCTAAAAATAGCTGGTAAGTGCGTAGGTGACCACGAGCGTCAGCTGTCAAAACATGTCCCCTCATCTCCCTCCCTCAGTGCTGCCAGGGAAGTTTCTAGAGGGTCAATATATAGTTTTTCGTTCTTATTTTTTATTGTTTTATTATTTAAAAAGGTTAAAAATTATTTTTGGAAAAGTTTAGATTTTTCTCGATTTACCCCTGGGTGGGGGGTACTGCCAGTGGCACCCTAACCTGGGGCTTAAGGGTTAATATCCTCAACTTTAAAGTGATTTACCCATTCAGAGGTGGGTTGATTAGAGGGGACCCAAAGACCTGAAGTATCACTATAACTACTCGACCATCGCATCCCTTTAAGGGCGTAAACACAGGCAATGGATATTGAAATGAAATATCAAGAATCTATCATGTCAAACTTCAAGGCCAGTTCCTACTTTCTGTGGGAAATTAGTTTACATATATTACTTTACCTTACCAGACCACTAAAGTAGCTTTCACAGGCTCAAGATTTATCTGGAAGATAATATTTCCTCACTTTTCAACCTGCCTCACAAAACATAAGCTCCACAATGTACCTCTCCAAAGTGTGTAATAACCTCTCGGGACACTCGGGGTAGTTCTGGTCCCAGAGGCAGCGATGCTGAGCCATGCGTTCATCATATACTACACCTGTCTTGCCACGCACAATCTTCATACTACCTTGAGCCTGGAATAATAAAAAATGTAACATTAATTTCTCTTCCTTTATCCTTATCCCCTATATTTCCACATAATTTATATGAGAGGCAATAACTGACATAGCCACATAAATGAATATGTTTTCATCAGGCGACGTTAAGCTTCAAATATGTTGATACAAATATAATGAATGCTATGAAGCAGTACAGTGTATAGAACATACCTGCTGGAAAAATGTTTAAGGATTTAAAAAACATCTACTCCTCATATTGGAAAAAAAGTGATATAAACCTTGGCCATGGGATCAAAAATTGGATCTCCTTCCTCCTGAGCAACAGAAGCTTGTCGTTTGAAGACATTCCTGAGTTCTTCGATGGAAATACGGGGTCGAATACCTGCTAATTTACGACTCTTGGAAGTTGGCGCAGCCTCACCTAAAATAGGGTCATTTTCTACTAGGAAGGATACATAATTCATCATATGTCAATAAATAAAAGATATCTATTATACTCTGTAACATTAAACAGGTCTTTCAATACAAAGTTAAACACTGCACTGAAACAAAATAAATAAGAACATAAGAACATGAGAATGGAGGAAACTGCAGCGGGCCTATTGGCTCGTACTGGGCAGTCCCGTTTACACCCAACCCCTATTGCTCATATAAGCATCCAACCTATGTTTGAAGCTATTCAGCGTATTCGAGTTAATGATGATATTTGGTAACTTGTTCCATTCATCCACTACTCTGTTTCCAAACCAGTGTTTACCTATTTCGAGCCTAAACCTAAATTTATCTAATTTAAAACCATTGTTACGAGTTCGCTCCTGGTTGGATAGTTTGAGTACCTTTGTAATGTCCCTTTTGTTTAGCCCTGCCTTCCACTTATACACCTCTATCAGGTCGCCCCTCGCTCTACGTCTCTCAAGGGAGTGCAAGTTAAGATGCTTTAACCTGTTTCTATACTCAAGGTTCCTAATGCCCAGGATTAGTCTTGTCATTCTCCTCTGAATTCTTTCCAAGGATTCTATATCCATTCTGTAATACAGTGATCAGAACTGAACTGCGTAATCCAGGTGTGGTCTCACAAGCGCAAGATACAGTTTTAGGATGACCTCGCTAGTCTTGTAACTAACACTCCTTTGTATGAACCCAAGTACTTTATTAGCCTTGTTACGAGCAAAAACACATTGTTTACTTGGCTTAAGGTTCCTACTTATCATTACTCCTAAATCTCTCTTGCAGTCGGATTTCTCTATGGCATCGTTGTTCATCTGGTATCTGGTTTCCCTGTTTACATCTCCTATACTGAGTACTTTACATTTGTCCACGTTGAATTTCATCTGCCATTTGTCAGACCATTCGAAAAATTTGTTTAGATCTTTCTGTAGTTTTGCGGAGTCCTGGTCAGATTTAATAACACGTCCTATTTTAGTGTCATCAGCAAATTTACTTATGTTGCTGTCTATGCCGATATCTATGTTGTTTATGTATATAATAAATAATAATGGTCCAAGTACTGAGCCTTGGGGAACTCCACTAGTGACGATGCTCCAATGGGACTTAGTGCCGTTAATGCTCACTCGCTGTTTCCTGTCCTGTAACCATGCCCTAATCCATTTAAGGATATTACCTTTGATGCCATGTGCTTCTACCTTTCTAATTAGTCTTTCGTGAGGGGACTCTGTCGAAGGCTTTGCTAAAGTCGAGATATACCACATCATAACTGTTCCCCTCGTCCACCGATTCGAAAACTGATGAAAAGAATGTTAATAGATTAGTTAGACATGAACGCCCGGTTGTGAAGCCATGTTGGGAATCATTGATCAACTTGTGCTTCTCCAGGTGGTTTCGAATAGAGTTTGAAATGATTGATTCTACTAATTTGACTACTATTGATGTTAGACTGATTGGGCGGTAGTTAGAGGATAGTGATCTATACCCCTTCTTGAAAATCGGTATTACATTCGCTATCCTCCAGGATTCTGGTACTACACCTGTTTTTAAGGACATGTTAAACAACTTTGCTAAGGGCATACTAAGCTCTTCCTTACATTCATTTAATACTCTGGCAAATATCTCATCGGGACCAAGTGACTTATTAGGCTTTAGTTTGTCTATTTGCTTACTAACATCGTTACTAGTCACTACTATCTCGCTTAATTTGTTTTCTTCACTATCTCTGAATAGAGTCGGTGCCTCGGGTATCATGTTTAAATTTTTGGTGGTGAAAACTGTTGAAAAATATTTATTCAAATTATTGCTCATTTCTCCGTCGTTGTCAGTGAGCTCGCCGGTATCTGACCGCATTGGTCCAATCTTTTCTCGTGTTTTAGTTTGATACATTTGGTAGAATCCTTTGGGGTTTGTCTTCGCCTCCCTTGCTATCCTTACCTCATTATTCCTCTTGGCTTTCCCTATCTCCGTTTTAACCCTACTCGCCAATACCTTATAATAATTCTGGAGGTAAATTTCGCCACAATTTATCCTTCTACCAATAGCCTTCCATTGGCCAATGATGTTCTTCAAATAATTATTTAACCAAAATCGTTGTCTGATCTGATTTTTTTATATGGTATGTTCTGCCTTTGTGCATTAAGTAACTCATTATTTAAATTGTCGTGGAACTCGGCAATCTCAGATCTTGTTATCAGGTCGGTGTCATCTGTCAGGTTCACGCCCAAGCGCGACATCCCTTCTCTCAGCTGCCTCTTTAAACTGTCAAAGTTTGCCCTTCTGAAATCTGGTACTTTAGTGGAATTTTCCGTATGTCTGCCCTGAAAATCTAACTGGAATCTAATTTCTTTGTGATCGCTGTTTGCAAGTTCGTTCCCTACCTCGACATTGCTAATGAGGTTTTCTCTGTTCGAAGACAGAACTAAATCGAGTATATTATTACCCCGTGTGGGTTCGGTTATATGTTGACTTAGGAAACAGTCCTGGATCGTTTCGAGAAAATCCTCTGATTCTGAGTTACCCGTAAGGTCAGTCCAATCTATTTGGCCAAGGTTAAAGTCGCCTACTATACAGACTTTGTTGTGTATGGAAGCCCTGCGCATTTCATCCCAGATAAGTCGCTCATTAACTCTATCAAGATTGGGAGGTCTATATATTACTCCTGTGATTAATTTTTCCCTATCATCGATTAATTCTATCCAAACTGTTTGTGTATTCCGCTCAGTTTTTATTTCCTTATTTATTTCACACTTCAGATTATCCCTGACATAGATTGCTACTCCGCCTCCTTTCCTGGTCTGCCTATCAGTATGGAACAATTTGTAACCCGCAATTTGGTATTCGACCGGTAACTCACGTGAGTCTAGGTTGACCCATGTTTCAGCGAATGCTATTATGTCGATTTTTTCGGTACATACCAAGGCCCTAATATCATCCATTTTGTTTTTCATACTTCTACTATTCGCGTAGTAGACATTTAAGTTAGTCGTGTTCTGAGTCCTCCCCTTACCGCGTTTAGATTTAAACTCTCTGTCTAATTTAGTTTTGTCATCATTCCTAACACTATTTCCCTGTAATCTTTCACTTTGTTTACCCGCTCCCACGGCAGTCTCCTCCACCCCCGTGCCCATATGTTCCCCTAGCAGTTTAAAGAGTTAAATTGTAATATACAATACTGTAGTGTGGCCTTTAAATACAGTACAGGTACTGTACTTGTAGAATTATATCAAATAAATACAAAATAGTGTACTGTACTGTAATGCCATTTTGCCAGCCTGGACACTTGCCTTACACAAAAGGAACACTTAAAAGTAAATGGAATCTAGTACAGTAGTTGCATCAGCAAACTTCCCATGGAACCCAATATTAACCCACCACGGTGAACTAATTTAGTAGCCAAGATTGACTTTGTGCCGTACGTATGATAGTTGAGGATACAGTAGAAGTATTGAAGATATTTCTCCTGGTTGTCTCATGATGGTGATATATTAATCCTTTTCTGTTGCTTTACACACTTCCTCCCTTTTACTCCTCCTCCTCTGTTAAGTTGATGTACACTTGATCCACCTCACACAAGAGGGAGAAATACTAATAACAGACACTTATCACAATTGTTTTATCTATACTGTACACTGAAACTGAAAAAGTCAGTAAAACTGTGTGTACTGATATTACCATGTACAGTAATGATATTGTATACAGTATTAAATTATCTTAATTTTCAAGCAGAAACTAATTTCCACAAAGTCATCAGCTTCTTCAGAGCCAGATCGCCATATGTGTAACAATGCTTTGGTCTTTATTTAAACCAGAGTCAAGAAAGTTGCAAATACCGGGGTATGTTAGTTATCCTCTTATCTTGTTCCACAGCTTTCATCCCATTCCTCACCAGTTAACAAGTCCTGCTGCCTTACCTCCTTCATTCTCCCCGTTGCTCCCTCCGCCTCCTCCAGCACCCTGCTCTTGTGCCTTCTGGCTCTTCCCTGAGTTCTTCCTTGGAGGCGGGAGAACCTTCTTGTCCTCCATAATTCTGAAAGTACCCCAAAAATATATAATAATACAACACTGCATTATGTAATTCTCCCCATTCTTACTACTGCAGCCCTTTGTTGCTTTGGTGTAGGGAGGTAGCAGAGACTGACCCTCATATATTGTCATTCAGTCTATCTGTCAAAGTTATAATGGGTTCAATATGGGCTTCAGAACCTTTAAAACTAGAGCACAAACTGAGGTAGACTCTGCTGCCACTTGGCATCACAAAAATTGTGACCAAGTCCCAGGTTGCTGATCTGTCTTTCTGCCTCATTTACACACAATTGCAGGGTCTCAATTGTTTCTCTTACTTTGACAACACAACATACATACATCGTTTTCTCACTATTGATATTTTTTTGTATTTACTTATGGTCCTTTATTATTATTATATCATAATATTATATTTTTATTTAATATTATTATTATTATTATTATTATTATTATTACAGTACAGGTATTATATTTTCACCCCCAGGCCCTGATGTGGGTCATTGACCTGTGCTCTGGTAGGCTAATCCTGTAAAAAAAAAAAAATAAAAAATAAAATGAAAATAACTTTAGGGGGATTACGTCTTTAGCATTAACCAATGTAAAAAGTATAAGGACCAGTTAGCAAAAAAAAGTACAGTCTCTTCTCAGCTTGCCAGATATTTTAAAGGGAATTACAAACGAAAACTTTGTCAGTACACAGCGCGATCGCTAACATCGAGACTCAAATATACGTAACGTGAAAAATATTTTATACGACCATGGCCGTCGTATGTCCGGGTTGTCGTAAGTTGAATACAGTGATCCCTCGATTAACGAGTTACCTCCCATAAGATTCTTAACTTCGGTTAACGAGTTTCTTACGAGCTGACCTCAACATGTTTTCGCTTGCACTTGGCAGTCAACCAGCTGTAGTATTAGTCCGCCAATACAGTAATCGGTTCTAGGGCTTAAATTCCTTACTATTTTAGTAAATATCAATAAGTTTATACTATTTAATAATTTTAAAAGTTTAATAATTTCTTTAGTCATTTTAATAATTATGGAACACAATTGAAGGTAAAGTCACCAGTTTTATGCACGCCATCCAGCCTCTTAACACACCAGACAGGCGTTAGTCTCTCTGTTTTCTGTGGAGGTAACATCTTGCTTCAGACTCTCTTCAAGTAAATGCTTTTTTTTCTGTGTTTCCAAGCAAATTATTGGTCATTTTGAAATTTATTTTACATATTGACAATATATAGCGCAGTGCAGTGTTATTTTAAAGAAAATATTCTTTATTTACAGCTAGTTTAAACTTAAAAAATCACGTGTTGACATTGTTTGAATCCAGCATGGGGCCTAAGAGATCAAGAAAAGCGATTTCAATCCAAACCAAGCAGGAAATTAAAAAAAAAAACATGAATAAATGCGCTATGCAAAGAATATGGCATGTCAACATCAACTGTGTCGACAATTCTTGCACAGAAAGACAAATTTAAAGAAGTGAAAGTGAGAGACAAATCTACCAGTGTATAAAAGTAGATTCCTAATCGTAGAAACTGAGAGGTTACTTCTCATCTAGATTAGGGAAAAACAGATGAAAGGTGATTCAGTTTCTACTGAATTCATTTGTGAAGAGCCAGGGAGATTTACGAACATTTAAAGACAGATCAACCTGGTTCTTCAGGCACAGAATTTCAAGATTTTCGGGCCAGCAAAGGCTGGTTCAAAAAATTTAAGAAAAGAAGTGACATTTTCAGTGTTGTTAGGCATGGTGAAGCTGCTAGTGCTGATAAAGAAGGGGCAGCAAAGTTTTTAGTGGAATTTACATAACTGATGGAAGAAAAAAATTATCTTCCACAGCAAGTGTTCAATGTGAACGAAACTGAGCTGTTCTGGAAAAAGATGCCCAAAAGAACATTCATCACCAGAGATGAAGCCTCTTTACCTGGGCATAAACCCATGAAAGACCGTCTCACTCTATTGCTTGGTGCCAATGCTTCAGGGGATTTCCGACTGAAGCCTATGCTTGTCTACCACTCTGAAAACCCCAAGGTGTTCAAGCAACAGAAAGTGGTAAGAACAAAGCTTGGAGTTTATTGGAAGTCCAACCGTAAGGCATGGGTGACAAGACAGTTCTTTAATGAATGGGCTGTTGATGTGTTTTGCCCCTCTGTCAAGAGCTACCTAACCACCAATAAACTCCCTTTAAAGGCTCTTCTCCTCATGGATAATGCTCCTGGTCATGACCCTGACCTTGCCAGAAATTTGGAGTATCAATTTGACTTTGTGAAAGTGTTGTTTTTGCCTCCAAACACGACATCAATCATACAGCCAATGGACCAGAATGTAATCAGCAACTTCAAGAAGTTGTACATGAAGAAAATGTTTAGGAGGTGTCATCAGACAACTCCCAATGATCCTGAACTAACACTGAAACAGTTCTAAAAGACACAATTCAACATCCTGGAGGCTGTAAAATTGATTGTGTCATCATGGCAAGAAGTCTCCACTAGATCCCTCAATTCTTCATGGAAAGCATTGTGGCCATCAGTAGTCCATGATTTTGAGGGATTTGAGGAAGAAACAGCGTTGGACCAGGAGATTGTGTCCATTGGTCAGTCATTGGGCCTTGAAGTGGAAGAGGATGATGTCGAAGAGATTGTGATGTCTCATGAGGAGGAACTTACTCCTGTTGACTTGAAGCAACTGGATGAGATGTTAGAGGCTGACAGTGGTGAGGAGGAAATTGAAAGTGATGACCATATGTCAAATAAAGAGTTGAAAGATGTGATTTACCACTGGGAGAAGTTCAGGGAACTGGCTTCAAAGCACCCAGATGTGGAAAAAACTGAACTAACTTTGTGTCATGTTGAGGACTCAATGGTCTCCTTCTTTAAACATAAGTTAATGGCGAGGAGGAGAGATGCCCCACAGACCACAATTGACACTTTCTTCAGTAAAAGGCAGAGGGAACAAGATGCTATCCCTCAGCCTTCCACTTCAAGAAGGAGAGAGGATGTTCATGGAGAAAATGTCAGTCCAGAGGTTCCTGACATTTTCATGGAAGGTGACCCACCTTCCAAGAAGCAGTAAAATGCTTCTCCTCCTGCACCTCCCACTTCAAATTCACATCATCATCATCATCCAGGAGCCTTCTACATACACACCTCAAGATAAATGTCAATTTCTAAAATTGTTGTTGAATTTAGGCAATTTTCGGTGAGCTGGAACCAATTACCCAAAAACCCATTGAAACAATGGTTTCGGTTAACGAGCAACCTGCTGGAACGGATTGTGCTCGTTAACCGAGGGACCACTGTATGTCTTAAGTCGAGGAGAGACTGTATACTAAAAATCATGATACTGTACAGATTGATGTATTAAAGGACTGTACAGTATTTGGTTAATAATGAATCACCATAATTTTTTTTCAACCACGACTTAAGCATTACATTCTAAGACCTTAAAATATCCCAGATGGATGCCATTATCAGCCTCCACCAATCAAAACTAAAGCTGAACAAATAGTGGAAGTAAGTAAGGATCCAGACAAATATCCACTACCTACATGATGCTTGATGATGACAGATATTCAGGGTGTAGCCTTACAGATGATATATGAGTGTTAATGTTGTAAACGAACTAATGTTTTTGGGTCAGTGTAAGAAGTTAATTTAATAAATGGGTAAGCCTGATAACCCGTTAGTGACTCTGGATACAACACTTGTAGGTGGTGGGGATAGGTCATATCTCCATAACTATTAATTTTTACCAAAAATGAAGGTTAGGTTATTTAAATCACCAACAATTATACAAGAAGCACCAGTAAAGGTGGAGTATAGATAGCCAACACCAGGAGAAGCTTAAGGAATTGGACCAAAATTTCCAGAGATGTTGTTTGGATTATAGTAAGTAATAAAATTGATACGAAAATGCACAGAACCTGACCTAACTTAGCCAAAAATTTTAGTACATATAACACACGGATTTGAACATATAATCAATGACTTCACCAGCCAGGACTCGAACCTTAGACCTTATGCGTGCGACCAGGGAACGCTAGCGATCATGCCACAAGGACACTAAAAGCAATCCTAGACTATGTTATATTTCATACAAAGCCTGTTCATCGAGCTGATGGCGCCGTGAACCTCCCATTGGGGATTGCCCATGCCATATATATATACAGTTGTACCCCGCTTAACGCGGTCAATTGAACCCACAGGGAACCGCGTTAAGTGAAAACCGCGTTAAGTGAACAACAGATCATATGGGGTTAATTCCAATAGAGACTGGCCCGACCCCCAAACTCCACTTTTTGACGACACACAACTATGTTGTAGTAAAAATATTATCTTAACTTTATGATGGTATGCACACACAATTAATAATTCAGAGAAATATCAATAATATTAGGTTTTTTAACACTTACATTAGTAGAAAAGATGGCTGGGCACACTGGGATGGGCGGTTGGTTCCGAGGCAGAGGGCAGATTATTGGCTCTCACCTGTATCAATTGTATCACTATCCACCACAGAGGCTTGAAGGGCCTCTTTGTCAAACCCCTCAAAGTCCATATCCTCACTATAATTATCACTATCACTGACTTGGGCCGGCTGTGGTGGGTGGCGGGTGAAGAACTGGTAATGCTTTGATGACTGGGCGACCTTGTGCGCATCGTGCCCGCGCCGCTTCCCGCGTATATGAGTAGATGAACCGCGTTAAGTGAAAGTTCAGTTCTGGCGAGGGATCTCGTATATGCGAAATCGCGCTAAGTGAAACCGCTAATAACCACAAGGAAAGAAGAAAACACGAAGTTCCCAAGCGCTTTCGTGTAATTCACATCTTCAGGGGTGAGTACAGACTAAGAAGTACATAACAAGGTGTATACATACAGAGGAGGATGAGATCAGGTTCACAATGGTCAGGTATTAGGTAATGACCCTACTAATCTTTAAATAGCACCGAAACGGTCGGTAGTCAGGTCAGAGGGTAAGGTGGCCCAACCTTCTCAGCTGGTTACAAATCTTCTTAATTACAAAACTGTCCAGTTTATACATGCCATTACTCAAATTCATGTTGAATGCTTCGGTATGTTTAATGAGACTAGATTCTATGATGTTCCTACTGTCAATTGAATTACAAGGTAATATTGAGGAGGCATTATCCCAGTCAATGCAATGCTTGTTATCCTTCAAATGAACAAACAGAGCATTGGATTCCTGGCCTGTCCTAACACTATATTTATGTTGTTTAAGTCTAGTTACAAGATCTTTACCTGTCTGGCCTAAGTGAAACATATTACATTCCTTGCAAGGAACTTTATATATATATATATATATATATATATATATATATATATATATATATATATATATATAATCAGTGACCTCACCAGCCAGGATTCGAACCCTCGACCTACTGGGTGGGACTAGGGAACGCTACCGACCAACCCACAAGGACACTAAAAGCAGTCCTAGACTCTGTTATATTTCACACAAAGCCTGTTCATCAAGCTGATGGCGCCGTGAACCTCAGTGGGAACTGCCTGTGCCTCGTATGTGGTGTCAGTAGCATTTTACCGAATCCAGCTGGTATGTAACATGAGGTACCATATATATACTTCATTTTTAGTCCATATAACACGCGGACTTTGAACATATAATCAACGACCTCATACGAGGCACGGGCAGTTCCCAATGAGGTTCACGGCGCCATACATTTTCAAAGAACCTTTCCCTAACCTGCCTCATTTAATTCCCTCTATTCATTTTTGTTCATTTGCCATTCATATTTCCATAGAATTTGCTTTAAAACATTAACCACTTTAGTAAATAAATATGAACCAGCACAGAAACCGTGAATAAAAAATGGAAAAGTCAAAGAAAATGTCACCACAAAAATTGTGACCAAGTCCCAGGTTGCTGATCTGACTTTCTACCTCATTTACACACAATTGCAGGGTCTCAATTGCTTCTCTTTTTTTTTTACGGGAATTAGCCCACCCGGGCACAGGTCAAATGACCCACAACGGAGCCTGGGGGGCGAGAAAAAAAAAGAACGAAAAGAAATTGTAAATATAGAAAAAAAGGTTATACTGTATTAATCTACACCACGAAGATGCCGGAAAACCAGCTTTTTAAAGTGAGACAGATTGTAAGAGCATGGAAACACAGAAGAAGGCAGAGCATTCCACAGTTTGGCTGTGTGAGGAAAGAAGGGGGTACTATAACGGGTTATTCTCGTGTGACCGACATCCACGGAGAAACGGTGGGCACCGCGGGCAAGACGTGTGTTACGAACTCGCGGCCTTGCCGGTGGTACACAGGATGCCAAATCCACTGAACATTGCCCGTTAAAGTACCTGTAAAAGAGAGAGAGTGAAGCAACATTGCGGCGAAGAGAAAGGGAAGAGAGATTATCGACTAAAGGAGGAGAGTTAATAAGACGAAATGCCTTTGATTCCACCCTATCTAATAGTTGGACAGAAAGAAGAAGAACCACCCCAGATATGAGAGCAGTACTCCAAGTTAGGACGAATGAATCCCTAATATACTTGGAGCAACTGCTCAGGAGTGAAGTAGCTGCGGCATCTGTACGGCATTCCCAACTTTCGGGAGGCAGCTTTAGTTATACTAAGGATGTGTGATTTCCAGGACATATTGGAGGAAATGGTGAGGCCTAATATATTTATTTCAGACTTTGGGAGGATGATAGCGTCCTGAAATGTAATTGGTGGGAGATCGTCTAATTTACAAAGTGTAATTGGTAAATATTGAGTTTTGTTACTATTGAACTTGACCAAGTTTGTATCTCCCCATTCAGAGATGCTGCACAGATCTGCATTGATAGAAGTAATGATATCAGTTCTAGAAACAGATCTAGTTTGAGAGTTAGGAGGAAGGAGAAAATGTGAGGAAGAGTGGAATCATCGGCGTAAGAATGGATAGAATTAGTTGTAGTGTGAAGTAAATCATTGATTAAAAGAAGGAAGAGAGTTGGTGAAAGAAGAGAACCCTGTGGGACGCCACTATTGGTAGAGAAAGAGCGAGAAATCGATCCATCGACAACAACTGCCATGGATCGGTTCTCAAGGAAGCTAGAGATGAGAGAACAAAGTGGGGGAGAGAAACCAAAAGAGGGAAGTTTAGATAGCAAAGACTTGTGCCATACTCTGTCAAATGCTTTGGAGATGTCGAGGGCCACGACAAAAGTTTCCCCATAGTCCCTAAGAGAGGATGACCAAAGATGGGTGCAATAGGAGAGCAGATCACCAGTAGATCTCGCAAGGCGAAAGCCATACTGGTGATCCGACAAAAGAGAAAAGCGTTCAAGGCGACGGAGAAAATGGGAGTTCAAGATAGTTTCAAAAATCTTAGAGAGGGATGAAGTTAGGGCAATGGGGCGATAGTTAGAGGGGTTAGAATGGTCACCCTTCTTCAGGATGGGCTGAACCAAGGCATGCTTCCAAGAAGACGGAAAAGTTTTGGTTTTGAGGCAAAGGCGAAAGAGGCGAGCAAGCACAGGGGCCAGGGCTTCAGCACACTCCCTCAGAACACGAGGGGGTATTCCGTCCGGTCCATGCGCCTTACTTACATCCAACCTGGATAACACACCAGCAACCCTGCGAGTGGAGATTATAGGAAAGTGCATAGGTTCAGTAGGAGGTGCAGGGGCAGGAGGGATAGAGTGGGAATCGTCTAAGGTGGAATTAGAGGAGAATAAGGTGCCAAAGAGGTTGGCTTTGTCAGGGGGAGAGTTGGCTATAGAGTTATTGGGACGGAAGAGGGGAGGAAAAGAAGGCGTGCAGAAGTTGTTACAGATGTTTTCAGTTAAGGACCAGAAGGATTTACTAGAGGAAGAATTAGTCAGGACAGCGGTCCTTCTTTTAATAAAATTCCACTTGGCCCTACAAAGAATAGCCTTACAACGATTCCTAGAAGTAATGAGAGGTGTGGGTAATAGGAGAAGGAGATAGTTTCATAGCTCGATATGCCCTATCTCTCACCCTGCAAGCAAGAGAGCAGGAGCGATCAAACCATGATTGCAATGTGAAAGTTTTGGTAGAAGATAGGATAAATGCACTCATACCACTCTGTATAACCCAAGCAATGCTGTCAGCACATACTGAGGCATCCCGAGTGGAAAAGCAACATTCATCCCAAGGAAAGTCGGTGAAGAATTCTCGCAAGGATTGCCAGCTTGCCCTCCGATAGTGCCATAGTTGACGTTTAGAGGGGGGTGGGGAGGTGGTTGTGCCCAGTTTGATTTAATAGAAATAAGGTTGTGATCAAAAGACCCTAAGGGGGCAAAAATTGAGTATGAATAGTGTGAGGGGTTAGAGGTAAAACAAAGATCAAGAATGGTAGCAAGTTGATCGTGTCGATGAGGAACGCGTGTAGGGTGTTTGTTTATTTGTTCCAAATCATTAAGTAAGGAAAAAGAGAGTGCCTCAGCTCCACCTGGGTCATGCCTTGCAAAGCCAAGCCACTCTCTGTGATGTACATTAAAATCCCCTAGGTAGAGGATCTTGGTGTTGGGGTGTGTGGATAGCAACGACTCATGGCAAGAAGTGAGATAGTCAAAGAGTTCGAAACAGTTGGTAGAGTTGGGAGAACAGTATAGGAAACAAAGAAATATAGTCACAGTAGGTAGAGATATTTTGAGCCAGATGACATCATAAAGGGGAGATTCAAGATCCGTGAGTCTAGCTATAGGTGTACGTGTATTGCAGTAGGCGCATACACCTCCCTTAGAACGGAAGTAGGTATAAAGGTTGTAGTTAGAGACTTGAAAAGGTTTGGGTGAAGCTGCTTTGGTCAGTTGAAGTTCAGATAGTAGTAAGAGGTCGGGGAAAGAGGTTGATAGATGGTGCTCCACAGAAGAAAAATTGGATCTCAGTCCGCAAATGTTGGAAAAATGAAGTGTGAAAAAAGCCGATCCTCCAGCAACCGCGGTGGCGTCAGTTGAGGCCCCAGTAGCTTGATGATGATCAGGTCGGCCCAGGGTCCACAACCTTCCCGACCAGTGGGACACATCCGAGAAAGCCCCGCTGCAGTGTTAATATCAACTGACATAGGAGAATAAAATAGAATGAATAAAACGGATCAAGAATGAGTACGGTTATATTTGTGGTGTTGTCAATAGTAAGAGACAATTGAGTGTAAATGAGGCAGAAAGACAGATCAGCAACCTGGAACTTAGTCACAATTTTCGTGATGCCATATGGCAGTAGGGTCTACCATTAGACAATACATTATGCTTCCAATATCTTCCCAGGCGGTAGTACCTCCCTGTTTGGTAGCTGCCTACTACCTTATTATTGACAACACAACATTCATATATTGCTTCTCACTCTTGATTTTTTTTTTCATTTTTGCATTTCTTTATGGTTCTTTATTATTATTATCATTATCATTATTAATATTATTACATTATCGCCCCCCAGGCCCCGATGTGGGTCAGTGACCTGTGCCCGGGTGGGCTAATCCCCGAAATTTTTTTTTAGGAGTTTGGGATTGATGGTTAATCCGAAAGTTGGTTAATCGAGGGTCGGTTAATCGAGGTTTTACTGTATACGCGAAGACGGGAGACAATGGGACTGAAGCAGTCAAGGTCATCGACTCATCGCCCCTGGTGGAAGGGCAAGCAAAGTTAAATAGACCAATCACAGCTCGCAGCAGAGGGGGAGCGTGGGTGGTATGGATACATGGCCCAATCACAGTCAGCGACGTCATCGGCACGAGTCAGCGACCAGCAACTTGCCCGCCGCGTAAATTAAGGAATGTACTGCATAACTAATAATTGGCGCGTCTGGACAGGTACCGCGTAAATGGCCAAATGCGTATAAAATATCCACATAAACCCAGACTATACTATCTATCTATATATATATATATATATATATATATATATATATATATATATATATATATATATATATATATATATATATATATATATGTATAATATAAGAAGTAGACCCGACTTACGACGCGGGGTTAGGGACCCAAATCCAGGTCGAAGTCCGACATGGTTGTAAGTCCGATATAGATAAAAAAAAAAATTTAATAACTACAATGAAATACAGTACAGTAAAAGTAATGAATAATGAGGAATGGATACAGTACAGTGAAAGTAATAAATAACGAGGAATGGATACAGTGTGACTGAGCACTTAACTTTAATGTAGTCAGCTGAATGCATGGGGCCCCATAATTTTCTAATTATACATGGAGACTACATTAACTGGAAACGTTTCAAAATAAGCATTTGAAAAAAATAAAAAAAAAAAATAAATAAATAAATAAATAAAAAAATAAAAATCATGGCGTCAGAAGTCGGGGTCTAGCTGTGTGTATATATAAACTAACACCTCGTTAACGTAATTTCGAAACGAACTGCTTCCATAAGGATCTTCAATTGGTTAACGGTTCTTACGAACCGACCTCAACATATTTTCGCTTGCACTGACCGGGCAACCAGCTTTAGTATCAGTCCGCCAATACATTAATAGGTTCTAGGGCTTAAATTCTTACTATTTTAGTAAATATCAAGAAGTTTATACTATTCAATAATTTTCAAAAGTTTAAAATTCAATTTTTTAGTCATTTTAACAATTATTGAACATAATTGAAGGTAAAGTGACTAGTTTAATGCGCGACATCCAACCTCTTAGCACAGCAAACAGGCCAGTCTCTGTTTCACTGGAGGTAACATCTTGCTTGAGACTCTTCAACTTAACCTTTTTTTCTGTGTTTCCAAGCAAATTATTGGTCATTTTGAAATATATTTTACATATTGACAATATATAATGCAGTGCAGTGTTGATTTAAGAAAATAATATTGAATTACACCAGAGCTAAAATTTTATGGGTGAAATGGCGCCATGGGTGACTTCTCTTCCACCCCAATGCCTTCTTCTTCTTCCTTCTCTCCACCCCATTCTAACCCCATCATCATCATCATCCAGGAGCCTTCTACATACACACCCCAAAGTAAGTGAACTTTTCTACCATTTTTGTTGAATTTAGAAATTTCGTGAGCTGGAACCACTAATCCAAAAACCCATTGAAACAATGGTTTCAAGCAACTAACGAATCTTCTGGAACGGATTGAGTTCGTTAACGGAGGGTCACTGTATATATATGTATGTATGTATGTATGTATGTATAATGTATGTATATATATATATATATATATATATATATATAGAAGTCAACCTCACTTTACGCAGTAATTCAACCCACAGGGTACCGCGAAAGTGAAGAACATAACATATGGGATTAATTGAAATAGAGACCGGCAGACCCCCAAAACTCCACTTTGACTTAAGACACCAACTATGTTGTAGTAAAAATATTATCTTAACTTTATGATGGTATGCACACACAATTAATAATTAAGAGAAATATCAATAATATTAGTTTTTTAACACTTACATTAGTAGAAAAGATGGGCACACGGATGGGGGTTGGTTCTGAGGCAGAAGGCAGATTATTGGCTCACCTGTATCACTTGTATCAATTGTATCACTATCCACCACAGAGGCTTGCAGGGCCTCGTCAAACCTCAAAGTCCATATCCTCACTATAATTATCACTATCACTGACTTGGGCCGCTGTGTGGGTGGCGGTGAAGAACTCAGTAATGTTTAGACTGGGTGACCGGAGGCACCTCCTCTCACCACTTACACAACATGGCGGATGGCGGAGGTTGGATCAAAAATGGCGCTGCTCGCCAGCCGCTCTCCGCGTAAGGGGTACACACACACCTGAATGTGACCAGACCGGACATACGACCGCGCAGTCGTGAACTATCGTGAATTCAAAATATTTTCAAATGACGCGCGCATTTTCTATACCGAAACGTTTCCGTCCCGGGAGAGAGGGTGGCGCGTCTCGGGTTGCCTCGTGGGTACACTCACTCAGTGGAGCGTTTAGTTGGTGTTTGGCTATCGTATCCTATACTGATCCCGCTGTGAACTTTCGTTATTATTGTATTTAATTGACTTTATAATGACTGGAAAGCGTAAAAGTGAGAGTGCTGGTGGTGTTCCAAAGAAAAGGAGACAGGCAATTACTTTTGAGATGAAAATGAAGATAATAACACAGCATGAGAATGGAAAAACAGTACCAACAATCTCACTCGACCTAGGTTTCTCACACTCGACTATATCCACTATTCTGAAGGACAAGGAATGTATTCGTGAAGTAGTGAAAGGAACAACACCTATAAAGGGAACTATAATATCAAAGAGAAGACAAGGTCCTATTCACGATATGGAAAAATTATTGGTATATGAGAAGACCAGATACAGAAGCGTGTACCCTTAAGCCTTCTAACCACACAGGCTAAAGCAAGAAGTCTGTTCCAAAGCCTGAAGGAGCAGGCAGGAGATGAATGTGATCAAACCTTTACAGGAAGTCATGGGTGGTTTGATAGATTTAAAAAATGCTACAGTCTACACAATGTTAAGGTGAGTGGAGAGGCAGCTAGTGCCGATGTTGGTGCTGCCGAAGCTTTTAAGGAGGAGTTAGATGATGTGATTGTGGAAGGGAATTATTTGCCTGAGCAAATATTCAATGTGGATGAGACTGGATTATTGTGGAAGCGCATGTCTGAGCGGACATATATCCACAAAGAGGCGAAAACAATGCCAGGATTCAAGGACAGAATTACACTTCTGTTGGGGGGGAATGTTGAAATAAAGCCCTTCATGATCTATCATTCAGAGAACCCCAGGGCTTTTAAACATGTCAGCAAGCACACACTGCCAGTGATTTATCGCAGTAATAAGAGAGCCTGGATGACCCTAGTACTGTTTGAGGATTGGGTCATGACTTGTTACATTCCACGAGCCAAAGAGTATTGTCTGCAACAACAGATTCCATTCAAGATTTTACTGATTTTGGATAATGCTCTTGGTCACCCACCACACCTGGACGACATGCACCCTGATGTTAAGGTAGTGTACATTCCACCTAACACTACCTCTATCATCCAACCCATGGATCAAGGTGCTATTGCTGCCTTTAAAGCGTATTATTTACGCACGACCTTCGCTCAGGCTATTGCTGCTACTGAAGGTGAGAAAATGCTCAGAGAGTTTTGGAAGGAGTACAACATTTTGTCATGTATAAAGAACATTAGTGCAGCATGGGATCAGGTTACAAAACATTGCATGAATGGAATATGGAAGAAAATCCTGAAAAGATATGTGAACAGTTTCAAAGGATTTAATGAAAAAGAAGTTATTTCAGATATTAGTAACAAGATAGTGGAGTTAGGTAAACAGCTGGAGTTAGAAATTGATAATGAAGATGTTGGACAGTTGGTTGAAAGTGTAGCAGAAGAGCTCAGTAACGAGGATCTTATTGAACTAGATGCACAGAAAATTGCAGAGGAAGAAGAGAGACAAAATGTAGAAGAACCTGCACCCCCCAAAAAGTTTTCAGTGAAACATATGGCAGAGGCATTTGCTACAATTAATAAAGCAATAAAAATGTTTGATGGCATGGATCAAAATTATGAGCGTTATGCCAAAGTTGACAGAATGATCCAAGATGCACTTGCTTGCTACAGAAATTTATAATGAAAAGAAAAGCAAACTGTGCAGTCTAAATTGGACATCTATTTCAAGAAGTCCCCCAGTGCTGTCTCCTCACGCCCCACCAGTGCTGCCTCTTCACTCCCTCAAGATGATCCAATACCTTCAACCAGCAAGTTTCCAGAGCACATAAACCTGTCTGTAGAAAGCGACATTGACGACCCACCCAACCCTGTCTCCTCTTCCGCTTCTTCCAATTAATATAGTCTCCATGTATCCTGTAAATAGAAAATTATGGGGGCCCTGTGTGCATTCAGCTGACTACATTTAAGGTAAGTGCTCAGTCACACTGTATCCATTCCTCATTACTTATTACTTTTACTGTACTGTATCTATTCCTCATTATTTATACGTTTACTTTACCGTATTTCATTGTTGATTTTGAATTTTTTATTTATTTTTTTAAGTTTTGAATTTTTTTTTTATCTATGTCAGATTTACGACCATGTCGGACTTACGACCTGGATTTGGGTCCCTAACCCTGTCGTAAGTCGGGGAGCACCAGTGTGTGTGTGTGTGTGTGTGTATATATATATTTCCTTTAAAAGCAAAAATTTAATTTTTGCGCCATTTTCGATATTCCCCTCTGCGGTGCGGCAAACAGACACCACCCTTTCCCGCCTCAGACACCCGCTGCTCCGAGAAGCCTCAGTCCACAAGTGCCTACGGTACTGTGAAGGCTACTATGATTACCTCTTCTTGCTTTCCGTGTTCAGAGGAGGAGGTTGACCCATAAACTCAAAAGGGATGTTTAACCTTTTTATACGAACAAAAGAAAATAAGGAGTCTGCAATAGGCCGGTTGGCCTGTGCATGGCAGCTCCTGTCAAGAGTTACTACCACTCTATCATCCATGAATCTATCTAGCCTCCTTTTAAAACTTTCCAGCGTTCCAGCACTTACTACAAAGTTGCTAAGCTTGTTCCACTCGTCCAATACCCTATTTGTGAACCAGTTCCTTCCTATCTCCCTCCTAAACCTAAACTTATCCAATAAAAATCCGTTGTTACGAGTCCTATCCTGCTCGGATAATATAAGAAGGGAGCCACGGATTACCCCAAATTACCCAAAAGTATAGCAAATAAGGCTAAAATCTTAACGAATATCTGTTATACGTACACAAAACATGTTTAATAATATTTTTAGTGTAATTTTGTAAAAATAATTTGTAAGATGAAATAATAAACAGCGAAAAACTTTCAGTATTGGCGAACGCTAACTTCCAAAGAGTTCGTTAACAAGAGAGATAACTCAGATCCATCGTGATGCACTTCGCTAACCTAACCTAACGAAAAGTAAATCCTACGGCTATGTTAAATACCCCAAAGTAACAGAAACATAGGTAATTATATCTCCATTTCAGATAGGTGATTCTTTGGAATTTAGCGTTTTTGCTGTTTATTATTTAATTATTTTGACTACATTTCAATGAAAACATTAATAATCAGGTTTTATTGATGTAAAACATGTATTCGTCAAGATTTTACCCTGATTTAATATACTTTTGAGTACTTTTGGGTACATTTGGGTACTTTTGGGTAATTCATTGTACCGATATAGGAACTTTATCTATATCTCCTTTATTGATTCCTTTCACCCACTTAAATACTTCTATCATATCTCCCCGCACTCTTCGTCTTTCTAGGGAATGCAAGTTTAGTTTCTTTAACCTATCTTGATATGAAAGGTTTCTAAATCCCGGAATCATTTTCGTCATTCTTCGCTTCACCGACTCCAGTGAATTGATATCCATTCTATAATAAGGGCACCAGAACTGAACAGCATAATCGAGGTGCGGTCTGACTAGTGCAAGATATAGTTGCAATAAGACCTCTGCACTCGGGTCCGACTAATTACCCAAATGTAGCCACTAATTACCCAAATGTAGCCACAATGAAGTCAAATAATGGTCCTACATGAATAAATCGAACTGCCAATCACTTCTCGACTAGTATTTGGTGTCACAAAGTAAGAAAAATATTGGAAAACGTAATTTAATCTGAGTTAATAGATCGCGTGCATGTACCGAGGGAGCGAGTAATTACCCAAATGTAGCCACAATGAAGTCAAATGATGGTCCTACATGAATAAATCGAACTGCCAATCACTTCTCGACTGGTATTTGGTGTCATGAAGTCACAAAAAATTGGTAAACTTAATTTAATCTGAGTTAATAGATCGAGTGCATGTACCTAACCTAACCTAACCTCGACTAGTATTTGGTGTCACGAAGTCACAAAAAATTGGTAAACTTAATTTAATCTGAGTTAATAGATCGAGTGCATGTACCTAACCTAACCTAACACAACTCGGATTAAATTAGTTTACCAATTTTTTGTGACTTTATGACACCAAATAATAATCGAGAAGTGATTCACAGCCCGATTTACGCTTGTAGGATGGTCCAACTAATTACCCAAATGTAGCCGCAATGAAGTCGAATGATGGTCGTACAAGCGTAAATCGGGCTATGAATCACTTCTCGATTATTATTTGGTGTCATAAAGTCACAAAAAATTAGTAAACTTAATTTAATGAGTTGTGTTGTGTTAGGTTAGGTTAGGTACATGCACTTGATCTATTCTCAGATTAAATTAAGTTTACCAATTTTTTGTGACTTCGTGACACCAAATACCAGTCGAGAAGTGATTGGCAGTTCGATTTATTCATGTAGGACCATTATTTGACTTCATTGCAGCTACATTTGGGTAATTAGTCAGACCGCTACACTCTTATTACTTACACTATATCCAGACCATATAAAGGGTGTGGTAATGTAATTATTATATTACATTATTTACAAACAACAACCAGTCAACAGCTATACAGAAAAACTCTAGTTTCATTCACTTTCAACAAATCGAAAAGCCGTTAACCTTACCGACTATTGGCCCCTGGTGTGAGGGCTACATTTAAGCCTCACTACACGCCACACAGCTTGAGCCAGGGCAGTTATTCTCACTAACACGTGTTCTCTCAGCTTAATTATGAAGACCGTACCTTCAGGGTGTGGTAGTCAGGTGAACATAGCCGACACAGAGGTAATAACACCACAGCTGCTGGTCGTGGCCCCCAACACACCAGGGTTTGTTTTGACTCAGAGACCCGCGGCCTAAACTGAGTCTAACCAGGGTTGCCAACTCGGATTTTCAAATGTCGCTAGGCTGGTACCTAAAAGTAGCTAAATGTCGCTAAATCTTCCATGGAAAGTCGCTAGCTATTATTCCCCCCCTTCAGTAATTTGATGCAAATTATATTTTCATAATGCCGACTATAATGGACGGAGTATAAATAAAATGCATTATGAAAAAATAAAAATATTATTTTTTTTAAAGTTTAATGTGCACACTTACCTATTATTCAATAGTAATTGCATCCCAGTCCTCTTCGTAGTCGTCGGCAGTGTGAACAACTGTAGAGCTGGAAGCATGTGAAGTGCTTGGTTCAGGTTCTCTTGTAACTTGCACAACAGGTGTTCTGTCTTTTTAACCCATACTTTATTGTAAGAATTGCTTTTAATGTCGATAGTTTCATTTTGTTGCGCAATTTTGATTTCACAAAGTTCATATTACTAAATGTGCGCTCTACATCTGCGTTTGAGTGCGGAAGAGATAAGGCAGCGAGTGCAATTTCAGCCAGATCATGGTATGGGTTTTCACCTGTCGCATCTCTGTAATTTGCCACTTCTGACCACAATTTTAGGGTGTTAGATGTTTCTGTCCAGATTGTGTGATGCAGTTTTTTCCACTGGAAATCAATCTTGGTAAGGGTGCTGGAATCTTCTGTAAATAAGTGTGCCAAACCAAGTATATCTGATTTAATAGGCTTCAAGCATTCATCGGCACTCAGAAAAGAAATAGACTGCAGCACACGAATGTTGTCAGGTAAGCGTTGACCAAGTTGTTTTATGAGTTCAACCCGTTCAAATGCATTGTCCCTGTAACCTCGTTGCTATATATTATGGCTCGAAATTAGGAAAACCGAGTTTTCATGGACAGTCCAAAAGTATCCAGAAAGTCGCTAGGTTTCTGTGGATATCTCTAGATTTGCGACAAGTCGCAAATCGCTCTAAAATGTCGCTAGAAAAAAACAAAAAGCTCTAGATCTAGCTACAAAGTCGCTAAGTTGGCAACTCTGAGTCTAACACCGAGTCATCATTATACGCTTACACCAGGGTTGCCAGATGTACGACAAGCTTCACGGCCAATATCACCCCATCTCACGGCCAATTTCACCCCATCTCACGGCCAATATCACCCCATCTTACGGCCAAAACTTTTTGGATGGGAAGCACAAGGCTATTTTTGCATTCCACACAAAATAAAAGTATCCCCTACAATATCCACTTAAAATGTCGTAATGAAACCAAATTTTCACTTAGAATTGAGAGACCAATAATTACATTAACATAATATCTATAATCTACAGTGAAGATTTACCTTAATCTGAAATGGTGGTGGAGCATGATAATGGTGGAGAACTTGATAATACTAGTTGGCTTAAGCAAAAACATCTAGTTCGTCATCGTCCCCTGGTTTGTTATATTTTCTACCACTGTCATAAGAACATAAGAACATAAGAAAATAAGGAGTCTGCAGTAGGCCGGTTGGCCTGTGCATGGCAGCTCCTGTCGAGAGTTAGCAGATAGCATCCGAGCATAGCAGATAGCATCCGAGCATAGCAGATAGCATCCGATCGCATCTACAGAAAAGCAAATTAATCTACTACTCTCAACATGGGTTTACAAAGGGAAAATCTTGTCTAACAAATCTGCTAACGTTTTTTAGGAAAGTCTTCGAGGTAGTAGATAATGACGAAAATTACGGTGTTATTTACTTAGACTTTAGCAAAGCATTTGACAGAGTACAGCATCAGAGGCTTCTGAGAAAAATTAAGGCTCATGGTATCGAGGGGAAAGTTTTAAATTGGATAAAATCATGGCTCACCGATGGAACGCAGAGGGTCAGCGTAGATGATGTTAAATCTGAGTGGGGCCGTGTAACCAGTGGGGTTCCCCAGGGGTCAGTACTAGGCCCACTCTTGTTCATAATCTACATAAACGATCTAGATACTGGGATCAGCAGTGACATAAGCAAGTTTGCGGATGACACCAAAATAGGGCGGCAAATTAATTCAGGGCAGGATGCAAATGCATTACAAGAGGATCTAAATAAACTGCAGGGGTGGTCTGAAAAATGGCAAATGAAATTCAACACAGGCAAGTGCAGCGAACTTAATATTGGAAGAACAAATACTTATAATGTATACAGCCTTAACAACATCAACCTAGAGAAGTCGACTTGTGAAAGAGACCTTGGGGTACTTGTAAGCCCGGACCTACGGCCTAGAAAACAGTGCGTTAATGTTCGAAATAAGGCAAACAGAGTATTGGGTTTTATATCTAGAAGTGTAAGTAACAAGAGTGCAGAGGTCTTATTGCAACTATATCTTGCGCTAGTCAGGCCGCACCTCGATTATGCGGTTCAGTTCTGGTGCCCCTATTATAGAATGGATATAAATTCACTAGAGTCGGTGCAGCGAAGAATGACAAAATGATTCCGGGACTTAGAAACCTTCCATATCAGGATAGGTTAAGGAAACTTAACTTGCATTCCCTAGAAAGACGAAGAGTGCGGGGAGATATGATAGAAGTATTTAAGTGGGTGAAAGGAATCAATAAAGGGGATATAGATAAAGTTCTTATAAGATCCGAGCAGGATAGGACTCGGAGCAAAGGATTCAAGTTGCATAAGTTTAGGTTTAGGAGGGAGATACGAAGAAACTGGTTCACCTAGGTACCTTCTTAACCCCTGATAATCCGCCAACCGAAAGTTTGGGACTCTGACCATATTGTCATTGTTTTTCGTTTCCCAATTTAGGGTGAACCTGATTTCTCTGTGATCACTGTTACCTAGTTCTTCCCCTACTGTGATATCTCTGATAATATTTTCTTTATTTGCTAATACTAGGTCTAATATATTGTCACCTCTAGTAGGTTCTGTAATTAGTTGTTTCAAAAAATTGTCCTGTACTGCATCTAGGAAGTCTTCTGATTCATAGTCACCTACAATGTTGTCCCAGTGAATATTTCTGAAATTGAAATCCCCCATAATGCACAGGTTGTTATATTTTGCTGCCCTACTCATTTCCTGCCGTATGGGCTGAGCTGCTTCCTTCCCAAGACTTGGGGGCCTGTAAATCACTCCTATAATTAGTTTTTCTCTTCCTTCCGTGATTTCTACCCATACAGACTCGGTTCCTATTTCACCCTTTATTGAATTATTAATAGAACATTTTAATGTATCCTTGACGAAGAGTGCGACCCCTCACCCCTTCCTACCTTCCCTGTCCTTGTGAAAAAGGTTGTACCCTTCTATGTGGTACTGTGATAAAAAATTTTTGCTCGCCAGATTCATCCAAGTTTCGGTGATTGCTATGACGTCTACATTCTCGGTACATAGAACCGCTCTCAGCAAGTCTATTTTATTTCAAACGCTCCTACTGTTTGTATAGTATACATTTAAACCTACCCTTCCCTGGTCCTGTTTTACCCCTTGTCCTGAGTAACCAATTTTACTTCCCAGGACCTGCTTGTTTTTTGACTCCCACTTACCCCGACCTCTCTCTACTGGCGAAACCCCCCCTTTGGAGTAACAATTTCACGCTCCAGGGATGCAGACAACGTCTTTACCCCCGCACGAGACAAGTGTACTCCGTCACGACTGTACAGGTAGTCGTTGCCAGTTATCAATGAATGCCCAACCATTGTTTGCACAATGTTTTTCCAGTCGGCAATTTATAGCAATTGCCCTGGACAGCCATTCATGACCAACCCCTCTTCTAGGCAAGACACCACATACTATCGGGATCCCTCCCCTATCTCTAATCTTCCCCAGCGCCTCCCTATACCTCTTGAAAAGTTCCTCACTCCTTGTGTTCTGACCTCACTAGGGGAAAGGTCACGGCAGGGTTAGCTCCCGAGAGATAATTATCAGATATGGCCAGTGCTATGTCCCGTCTTGGGTATGTGAGTTTGTTGACCAAACTGGAGTGGTCCATGGAAGAATTGGCGAAGGCCAAGGAAGAAATTGAGAGGGCCACGTTGGAGAACCTGAAATTAAAGGAAGAGCTGGCTAGGTTAAAAGGGGAAGATGGACAGGGAAAGCCAGTGTCTGACGAAAACTTAAGCGAGTGGAAAGTTGTGAGTAGTGGGAAGACGAAGCTGGTGGTGAAGAAGTACACCAAGGATACGACAGCAACGACAACAACAGCTAAGTGTACCAACCCGTTCAGTCCCTTGATAGACGAATTGGACGTTAGTACAGTCAGGGACAGGGATGGCAAGGAAGGTATAAAAACTTTAATTGTTGACGACTCACAGGTAAGGTACATGGACAGGGCCTTTTGTGGTAAAAACAAAAATAGGATGAGGGAGTGTTTGCCAGGAGCTGGGGTGGGGGATATAATTGACAAGATGGACAATATCTTGTCTGGTAATGGGAACAAACCCATTATCTGCCTCAGTGCAGGAGGCAATGATATTGGCCGGTGTAGGAGCGAGGAGCTTCTTGATAAGTTCAAGGCAGCAATAGATCGTATTAGGTCTAAGGGAGGGATCCCTATCATATGCCGTGTCCTGCCTAGAAGGAGAGTTGGCAGTGAATGGTTGTCAAGGGCGGTTGGTGTCAACGACCGTCTTGACAGATATTGCAAGTCAATATCCGTCCCATTCATTGACAACTGGGACAACTTCTATGGCAGAAGGGACCTTTATGCTAGCGATGGGGTGCACCTGTCTCGGGATGGGGTGGCAACCCTGGCTGGGTCTCTAGAGGGGGCAGTTCAAAGGATATCGAAGTCTTTAAACTGCTAGGGGAACATATGGGCACGGGGGTGGGGGAAACTGCAGTGGGAGCGGGTAAACAAAGTGAAAGATTACAGGGAAATAGTGTTAGGAATGATGACAAAACTAAATTAAACAGGGAGTTTAAAACTAAATGCGGTAAAGGGAGGACTCAGAACACGACTAACTTAAATGTCTACTACGCGAACAATAGAAGTATGAGAAACAAAATGGATGATATTAGGGCCTTGGTATGTACCAAAAAAATCGATATAATAGCATTCACTGAAACATGGATCAACATAGACTCACGCGAGTTGCCGGTCGAATACCAAATTGCTGGTTACAAAGTGTTCCATACCGATAGACAAACCAGGAAAGGAGGCGGAGTTGCAATCTATGTTAGGGATAATCTGAAGTGTGAAATAAATAAGGAAATAAAAACTGAGCGGAATACAGAAACAATTTGGATAGAATTAAGCGACGGTAGGGAAAAATTAATCACAGGAGTAATATATAGACCTCCCAATCTTGATAGAGTCAATGAGGGACTTATCTGGGATGAAATGCGCAGGGCTTCCATACACAACAAAGTCTGTATAGTAGGCGACTTTAACCTTGGCCAAATAGATTGGACTGACCTTACGGGTAACTCAGAATCAGAGGATTTTCTCAAGACGATCCAGGACTGTTTCCTAAGTCAACATATAACCGAACCCACACGGGGTAATAATATACTCGATTTAGTTCTGTGGAACAGAGAAAACCTCATTAGCAATGTCGAGGTAGGGAACGAACTTGCAAACAGCGATCACGAAGAAATTCGATTCCAGTTAGATTTTCAGGGCAGACGTAAGGAAAATTCCACTAAAGTACCAGATTTCAGAAGGGCAAACTTTGACAGTTTAAAGAGGCAGCTGAGAGAGGGGGTGTCGCACTTGGCCGTGAACCTGACAGATGATTCCGACCTGATAACGACATCTGAGACTGCCGAGTTCCACGTCAGTTTAAATAATGAGTTACTTAATGCACAGAGGCAGAACATACCATACAAAAAACTCAGATCAGACAACAATGACCCTAAATGGATAAATAATTATTTAAAGAACATCATTGGCCAAAGGAAGGCTATAGATAGAAGGATAAAGCGTGGCGAAATTTACCTCCAGGATTATTATAAGATATTGGCGAGTAGGGTTAAAACCGAGATTAGGAAAGCCAAGAGGAATAATGAGGTAAGGATAGCAAGGGAGGCGAAGGCAAACCCCAAAGGATTCTACCAAATGTATCAAACTAAAACACGAGAAAAGATTGGACCAATACTGTCAGATACCGGCGAGCTCACTGATAACGACGGAGAAATGAGCAATTATGTGAATAAATACTTTTCAACAGTTTTCACCACGGGTAAATTTAAACATGATACCCGAGGCACCGACTCTATTCAGAGATAGTGAAGAAAACAAATTAAGCGAGATAGTAGTGACTAGTAACGATGTTAGTAAGCAAATAGACAAACTAAAGCCTAATAAGTCACCTGGTCCCGATGAGATCTTTGCCAGAGTATTAAATGAATGTAAGGAAGAGCTTAGTATGCCCTTAGCTAAGTTGTTTAACATGTCCTTAAAAACAGGTGTAGTACCAGAATCCTGGAGAATAGCGAATGTAATACTGATTTTCAAGAAGGGGGATAGATCACTATCCTCTAACTATCGCCCAATCAGTCTAACATCAATAGTAGGCAAATTACTGGAAGCAATCATTTCAAACTCTATTCGAATCACCTGGAGAAGCACCGATTGATCAATGATTCCCAGCATGGCTTCACAAGCGGACGTTCTTGTCTAACTAATCTATGAACATTCTTTTCATCAGTTTTCGAATCGGTGGACGAGGGGCACAATTATGATGTGGTATATCTCGACTTTAGCAAAGTCTTCGACAGAGTCCCCCACGAAAGACTAATTAGAAAGGTAGAAGCTCATGGCATCAAAGGTGACATCCTTAAATGGATTAGGGCGTGGTTACGGGACAGGAAACAGCGAGTGAGCATTAACGGCACTAAGTCCCATTGGAGCAACGTCACAAGTGGAGTTCCCCAAGGCTCAGTACTTGGACCATTATTATTTATTATATACATAAACGACATAGATATCGGCATAGACAGCAACATAAGTAAATCTGCTGATGACACTAAAATAGGACGTGTTATTAAATCTGACGAGGACTCAGCAAAACTACAGGAAGATCTAAACAAATTTTTCGAATGGTCTGACAAATGGCAGATGAAATTCAACATGGACAAATGTAAAGTACTCAGTATAGGAGATGTAAACAGGGAAACCAGATACCAGATGAACAACGATGCCATAGAGAAATCCGACTGCTAGAGAGATTTAGGAGTAATGATAAGTAGGCACCTTAAGCCAAGTAAACAATGTGTTTTTGCTCGTAACAAGGCTAATAAAGTACTTGGGTTCATACAAAGGAGTGTTAGTTACAAGACTAGCGAGGTCATCCTAAAACTGTATCTTGCTCTTGTGAGACCACACCTGGATTACGCAGTTCAGTTCTGGTCACCGTATTACAGAATGGATATAGAATCATTGGAAAGAATTCAGAGGAGAATGACAAGACTAATCCCGGGCATTAGGAACCTTGAGTATAGAGACAGGTTAACGCACCTTAATTTGCACTCCCTCGAGAGACGTAGAGCGAGGGGCGACCTGATAGAGGTGTATAAGTGGAAGTCAGGACTAAACAAAGGGGACATTACAAAGGTACTCAAACTATCCAACCAAGAGCGAACTCGTAGCAATGGTTTTAAATTAGACAAATTTAGATTTCGGCGTGAAATAGGTAAACACTGGTTTGGAAACAGAGTTGTGGATGAATGGAACAAGTAGTCATATATCATCATTAACTCGAATACACTGAATAGCTTCAAACATAGGTTGGATGCTTATATGAGCAATAGGGGTTGGGTGTAAACGGGACTGCCCAGTATGGGCCAATAGGCCCGCTGCAGTTTCCTCCATTCTTATGTTCTTATGTAACCTTTCCTATGTCGTTTCCTCCCACACTAAGACACACTACTGGATTGGTACCCTCCCCTGCTTGCTGGTTGGTGTATGTAGAAAAGAGAGTGGTCACCAAGAGGTCAGGTCTTATATAGCGGAGGTAGGCGTGGCTTAATAGTTGACCTCCGTCATGTAAGGCGGCGCTGGTTGACCAAGACCATGAGGCATACACTGGGGAATTCGCGGGGTCGGCTACTCAGCGACAAACAGCGTTTGTAGGGGAGGTATCCACCACAGTACTCCCCCCTTCCCTCCAAGCGGTGTAGGAGACTTGTTGTCTGCAGGGTTGCATGGCACATGTGAGGCAGAACGGGCGGTGCATGCCTCATGTGAGACATAACGGCGAGGGCGTAGATGAGCCGGCCGGTAGAGGAGGCAACTGTCCAGATACACAAAATTTGTGGGAGTAGAGAGGGAGAAAAAGGGTGTGTGGAGGCGATGAATGTTGTGCTTCACTCGCGACAGGTACAGAGTCCTCAGATGCGCCTGCTGGGGTGTGTGAGCCTGGGTCAGGAGCAGGGGCTGCGTCAGCAGGAGCGGATGAGGGCTCGTGACAGCAGCTGGGTCCACGACAGCAGCAGGGTGCAGGACAGTAGCAGGGGGTACCTGAGGGAGAAAAGAGGGGTGTGTGGGTCTGCGTCAGGAGCGGCAGGGGGTACTGCTGGGCCGGGGCGGCGTCTGAGGCAGGACGGGTGTGTTGGGGTCGGTAGGACGTGGTGCTTGGGGCAGGAAGAGGAACGGCTGTCTGCTTAGAGTAGCAGAGCTGCTCTATGGTGGGGTACGTTATGTTTGGGTTCCACACTCAGGATGGGATGGAGAAAGGAAACTCACAATGTGCTCTCTGTATACTTGTTGTATTGGATGTACAATGCAGCTTGGTGCTGGGAAGGCAGCATGGTTACAAGGCGGTGTAAGGGAGGTATCCACTACAAGGTCACTGATTAGGTGAGGTCATGACAAGGTGAGGTCACTGAGCCAGCATTTTCAATGTGAAATTTGAAAATCTGCTAGACTTTTCTTCACAATCCACTAAATGAGGAATTAATACGTGTTGTACAAAATTCGGCCAAAATAAGGCCAAATAGTTTGGCCGTGACCATCCATTTTTCCACGGTCAGGCGAAGTTTTTTACGGCATAATTAGAGAAATTTGGCCGTGGAAACGGCCATCTGGCAACCCTGTCAAATACAAGTTTAATATTCTCTGTTGAAGTCAGTTAGATCACTCGATATAATTAATTACTCTGCTTCATTTACATTTTGTATTGAAATACTATTATAAAAATAGGTGATAGAAAAAGAATGATCATTAAATATTTGTTAATCCAGCGAACTTTAGTATTTAATGTAGACAAGTTCTGTAATGCATTATTGGGCCTTGTACCGCACGAATTCACTATAACAATATTATTTTTACACACCAACATACAGAAGGTTGAAATTTCCCAGTTGATATTTTTTTTTAGAGTAAGATCGAATGTCCCTTTATTGTTATAACTTATTGGATTACACACATCATTCAACAAAAAAATCTTAATCCATATCCTGCTTAGAACATAAGAACATAAGAAAATAAGGAGTCTGCCATAGGCCGGTTGGCCTGTGCATGGCAGCTCCTGTCGAGAGTTACTACCACTCTCTATCATCCATGAATCTATCTAGCCTCCTTTTGAAACTTTCCAGAGTTCCCGCACTTACTACAAAGTTGCTAAGCTTGTTCCACTCGTCTACCACGCTATTTGTGAACCAGTTTCTTCCTATCTCCCTCCTAAACCTAAACTTATCCAACTTGAATCCGTTGCCCCGAGTCCTATCCTCCTCGGATATTATAAGAACTTTATCTATATCCCCTTTATTGATTCCTTTCACCCACTTAAATACTTCTATCATATCTCCCCGCACTCTTCGTCTTTCTAGGGAATGCAAGTTAAGTTTCTTTAACCTATCCTGATATGGAAGGTTTCTAAGTCCCGGAATCATTTTTGTCATTCTTCGCTGCACCGACTCTAGTGAATTTATATCCATTCTATAATAGGGGCACCAGAACTGAACCGCATAATCGAGGTGCGGCCTGACTATAGCAAGATATAGTTGCAATAAGACCTCTGCACTCTTGTTACTTACAGTTCTAGATATAAAACCCAATACTCTGTTTGCCTTATTTCGAACATTAACGCACTGTTTTCTAGGCCGTAGGTCCGGGCTTACAAGTACCCCAAGGTCTCTTTCACAAGGTCTCTTTCACAAGTCGACTTCTCTAGGTTGATGTTGTTAAGGCTGTATACATTATAAGTATTTGTTCTTCCAATATTAAGTACGCTGCACCTGCTGGTGTTGAATTTCATTTGCCATTTTTCAGACCACCCCTGCAGTTTATTTAGATCCTCCTGTAATGCATTTGCATCCTGCCCTGAATTAATTTGCCGCCCTATTTTGGTGTCATCCGCAAACTTGCTTATGTCACTGCTGATCCCATTATCTAGATCGTTTATGTAGATTATGAACAAGAGTGGGCCTAGTACTGACCCCTGGGGAACCCCCTAGTTACACGGCCCCACTCAGATTTAACATCATCTACGCTGACCCTCTGCGTTCCATCGGTGAGCCATGATTTTATCCAATTTAAAACTTTCCCCTCGATACCATGAGCCTTAATTTTTCTCAGAAGCCTCTGATGCGGTACTCTGTCAAATGCTTTGCTAAAGTCTCAGTAAATAACACCGTAATTTTCGTCATTATCTACTACCTCGAAGACTTTCCTAAAAAACGTTAGCAGATTTGTTAGACAATATTTTCCCTTTGTAAACCCATGTTGAGAGTCGTAGATTAATTTGCTCTTCTCTAGATGCGATTGGATGCTATCTGCTATAATTGATTCAAGAAATTTCTCCACTACTGACGTCAAACTGATCGGCCGGTAATTTGACGCTGATGCTCTGTCTCCCTTTTTGAATATGGGTACTACATTTGCCTGTTTCCACAAGTCTGGCACAACTCCCGTGTCTAATGATTTTGTAAATAAGTTTACGAGGGGTCCGCTAATCTGTTCCCTACACTCTTTCAAGACTCGAGGAAAAATTTCATCCGGCCCTGGGGATTTTGTCTTCTTCAGTTTATTTATCTTCTTAAGAACATCCTCTTTTCTGATAGTGATATTCTTTAATTTCTCTTCTTCATTTCCCTTAAATATCAGTTCCACCTCTGGAAATTCATTGCAAATTTCTTCTGTGAAAACTGATAAGAAGTAGCTGTTCAATGCTTTGCTTATTTCTTCACTTCCATTTATCACTTCTCCTCTCCCTGACTTTAAAGGCCCAACTCTGTCCTTGACCTTTGTCCTATATACCTGGGTGGGGGGTCACCAGCTGCTACGTTTACCCTAGCAACGGAGTCAAGAAACCGGCGAGTTCCCACGGCTTATCGGCCATGGCGTCGCAGTTCCGCCGAGACGGCCATCTCAGATTGAGGCTGAAACATTCCAACTCTTAAAAACATATATTTGGGCTCCTCAATTTGACTACTACCCGTGCGTCTACGTCCTTATCACAATCAGTGCCCCACGGTGGCGGACAGCAATGCCATTGCGGTGCTCTGACGCACCGAACGGCGTGGTAGGCAGGACTGACTCTACCTCTAAGTCCTCTTTCCTTTTTTCACCCCCTCATGTGCCTAGGCCCTGAAACGGGGAGGCAATGATGCGCTGGTTTGGTCCGGCAAGGAAACTGTGATAGGTGCACCAAGTCCCGGGGGGTCACCTGTAGGTGGCAACTTTAGACACATAACTATAGTCATGAGGTAACCCAGCAGAACCCTACAGAGCCCGATGCCTGGTCTAAGAGGGGGTCACTGCCCCAGAGCCCCAGGCAGAATCAAGGAAGATAATGCATTAGAATAAAAACAGAGATAAGGGACATAGAGAAAAGTGGTAGAAATCACTACAAACAAATTGCAAGTCCCACTAACAAGAATGTTGAACAACGAAGGCTCTCAGCACTGTAAAGATGATCACTGCACAAAAATTTTCAAAAGAAATATATGTATTTATACTTGAAGGACTTAAGTGTCATGCCACCAAATCAAAAAAGCAAAAAGATTGCTGTTCGGTCAAGTTCAGACCAAGAGATCGGAGGAAGACATCTGAAGATCTGTTATGAAACTCAACGCCAAAACAGTTAAGGAAGATCGAGGAAGTCATCGCAGATAAAAAGATCACACTCCAAGCTGAAGACACCGAAGAAGTCATAATGGCTGAAAAAAGTTTACAACAGGGCTTGATATTTAATATGTCATAACACCATCAACAAGTGAAGGAAACATTCACTGTCTGCAAACCGCCTTGTTGAACATAAAGAATACACAACGAGAGAATTATCTTGGTGAAAAGAGAAAGTACTGCATTTGCAGGCGACGACCATACTACACTGGAATGTGTAAGAACACACATGTTGGTTGTCTCAACTGTAAGAAAACGGGAAATGCGGGTACATAGGACATGCAGGACGTTAGTACCGCATGCCCAATAAAAACACAGCACATGATAAAGTACAAGGCTGTCAGAAAAAGGAACAAGACAAGAAGGATAATGACATACGTTTTGAACAGCAAGAGCGGTCCAAGAGGCTCAAGACCAGAATCCACCATACAAACCGTAAGGAACCAATGTTACGACAAGGTAATGTTATACATCCATGCAATATCTGCACAATATCAGCTGCACCCGGACTGCTGAACAGGAGTTAATAAAACAGCCAGACCTGGAACAACTGTATGATATTCCCAGAGAATCCAGAATCCGAAAAACTATTTCAGGCAAATATACCAAGCGAACTGAGAAAGACTACAGCTGAAACGCGTTTGCTAAGGAGCAACAGTTGATAAGGGCTGTCACAAGCGGATTTTAGGATCCTTTATTGAAATGACAGCGGCTTAAAGAGAAGATAGAAATAACAAAAGGACAGACTATAAGACAAAGGAGGAGGGAGAGAAGATAAGAGGAGATCGATCACACAACCTGAATTCGCTGAAGGCTGATTAAAAGACACACAACAAAACATGGAATCTCAACATCGAGACCAACAGGAGGACACTAGCAAAAACTGTGAAGGAGGATATATATGACATATCAAGAAAAATCCCTAAGTGTATGATTATGTCTGGACACTAAATCAATGCGACAAACTAAAGATTACGACCAATGACTTTAAAATAGTAGACCGTATTTTAAAGAAATGTGAAGCGGAACAGGACGTGATAGGTCTCCAATTCAAATCGCCAATCCAAGTATAAGAAACACGGACACAGACAAACAGGTGCAAGAACTTTAAGAATAATACAACACAACGTAAGAAACTGGAAGACTGAGAGAACGACCTATAATATATATCAAGAAATTGACCCTGATACTAATAAACAGTCATTGGGAGACAGATAACAACAACATAAAATCCTTTAACTATTACAACAAAGAAATAAATCATGAGAAAATGACGGAGAAGGATAGCGGTTAAAGGAAACTTAGAATTTAACTAATCGATGACTTCTGGTGATGAATTCTCTAGCACAAAAATAACACAACCTAAGGAGACGTAATTATTAATACTACTTATCTGCCACCGAGACGACCCCATTTACCTAGAAGACTCCATAAATTGGTTAACAATAGTCATCCGATGTAATATCTTAGGACTTTTAACGCCAGACACAAGACTTTGGACAATACAAATACAACGCCGTAGGAAAACGCCCTAATCAATTAATAATAAAACCTAGGAAAATCAATCACTGGGTCCTGTCTCCAACCTGGAGCAAATCACAATACACAATCGACACAAAACACAATTCTTTTTACTAACAAAGCCTTTTTCAATTACCATAATACAGGGACTTATGGCAGTGACCATCCAATTATACTAACACTGTCAACAAGCCCATACAGATACCAATAAAAAGACTGAAAATGAGTAAAACAGACTGGGACAGCTTCAAAGATGACTTATAATCACCACTGACACCCACAAGGAAACAACAGAAGACATAGACTCAGAAATGGGACAGACTGCACTCAGCACAAAAAACATCTATAACCAAACACACTTACTACACTTTAGAACATTACCCAACAACAGATTCAACAGGAAATAGTTTAAATTAATCCAGACCTGAATTACAATGAAATAAAACAGGTATATGGAAAGATACGGCAGTAAATAGATATTATATACGACACAGGACAGGTTAATTACAGATAAAATTAAGAGACGTACAAGGAAGCAACAATAAAAAATGGAATGATATTAGTAATGGCGGCTGACATGACTAAAAGACACAAATCATTGGACTCCATAAACAAGATGAGATGGAAGTACAAATACAAACACCATACATTAAAGACCAAATGGAACAAACTGTCGAGGAAAATGAACAAGAGTCAAACATTCAAAAAGGAATGGGTAAAAGTTGTAACATCAGATGAGGAAAAATTAGGAATTTTGATAGTGAACACGAAGAAAGGATAGAAGACGAAATGGGAAGACATATACATAGAATCACCCCTCATGCAATATATAGACTATAACTTATTACCTAGTAATCAAATAATAACCATGGAGAAATGATGCACTGTCTGAGGAAGTTTAAGGAAAAAGGCCCCTGGCCTACAGGTATACCCGAAATATGATCATGAATCTACCTGAAACATCTTAAAACACTATTAAACACGAGTAACGCACGCTTAATAACCGGTTACTTCAGACAAACCAAAAAATATGCTAAAATGATATTTATTCTCAAGGAGGGAGGCGACAAGGAAATATTAAACTGACAGGCCAATATTCATTAGAAATTACTGGGAAACTATTTGAAAATTTTAAATTCAAGACTTATATATTTTTTAACACAACATGGGGAAAAACTAACAGACAACATGGATTTATGCCCAATAGAATAATTCTTTAACCGCAATAGCTACAATAACGGGAAATAATTGCAATAGAAAAAGCCAAGGAACCAGATCAATATAATTATAAGGACGTTTCAAGGCTTTTGATAAAGTTTGGCATTGTGGATGAAAATATAAAATATTAGTACCAATTTAACGAACACTTGCTAAGAATATTGTGTAACTATTAGATGATAGGAGTACAAATCAAATTGAAACTTTATGGGAACTTAAGTGTTTAATCTTGAGAGTGAGTACCCCAAGGAGGATGCCTTTCCAACACTATATACAATTTATAATTTCAGACACACTCAAACCAACCCCTTTAGCGAATATTATGTAATAAGTCGGCGATGATAATAATCAAATAGAACTGTACCCAGGAAAATCAACTCAATTTATAAAAACACTCTACACGGTAAGACGATAGAAAATATAAAATGATTTTGAGAAATGAAAATCAGGACAAATACATCAAATTCAAGATAATAACAATAGTCAAGACCAAAACAAGTCCAGTAATAGTCGACCAGAACTATACCCATATTGACACTAAGGCAGGATGCTTGGACCAAACTAACAAAAGAGGATATATAACATACTTAAAAGATAAAGAACTATTAGCAAGAATAAGATTATCAAAATAAACACTTTAAGAACCCATATTATTAAATAAAAGGAAGATTTATATAGCCCTTTGTTAAATAAATATGGATCACCCACTAGGGTGACACAATAAAAAGTGAAAGCTTTATTTTTAGATGCCATTATCCAATATCATGCACTCCATGAAAAAGAACACAGGCGTAAATCCTGGGTCATTTGACAATATTTAGAGGTACTGCCATTTGAAGTTAACACTACTGAAATTATTATTGATTTTTTCTTAATTTCTTTATTTATGAACCGATTAATTATGAAACTTGGTGAGTAGTAAGGCAGAATGCAATTCAAACTAAAGTTGTCTTGGACATTTTTCTAAAAATGGAGTAATGAGTATTTTATTGGCAGCCATTACAATGCAGAATCACAACTGCTCGTCATCACCATGTTCCCTAGCGATACTCAGTGGTATTCTTCCAATCTTTAAAACGCATACTCGTGCTATCACCCCTGAATTACTAAGTACATTGACCGCACTGGGATCAGTCACCGCCTGTTCTCCGGATCGCCAGTGCCACGGCCAAGGTCTAGTCAAGACCCAATGGAAATCCAGTTTTAAACTATGAGACATGCGCGCATTTCTTTGCAGCGACCGTTTGGATTGCCAACGAAATTAAAGAAAAAATTTCAACCTAGTGAAGTGCTCACTGCACTGATGGAAAAAATTATTCCTGATAAACAAGGAGCGAAAAGTTAATCAATCATTGGCCTCCATTCCTAATCAATACTGAAAGTTACACGAAATCCTGAAACTATTGTCAGGGACTGACAGGCTATTGCTACAGCAGTCAGCACATTGAAGAGTGAAAATATCAGAGAATGTTTGCTAATTCAGTTTTTGACACACAACAGCTTCTCGCAAACACTGGGCAATTTGTCGGGCATGTGTCATTCTGGAGCAGGAACCGGTCACCGCCTTCGTATCTCGCCAGGTCGCCGACTACATCCCCTGAGCTTGTTGCCGAGAAAGCGACGTGGAATGCATAAATTTCTGGACCAGATAATACTTCTTTCTCGGCTTGCTACAAGTGGAAGGACATCATCAAGATGACTACAGCCCTCTCAGACCTCTCCAAGTTTGTACGAAAACGAGGATGACCTCTCATCTGTTGCTGGAAACACTGGGCAAGGCTACAGCCACGGATGACGGCATTTTGAGGTACTGGAGCCAGCAATCAGGTGTCTCTGACGAGCCTTCTACCTGGTTTAATCTGGACGTCTGGAGCACTTCACCGAGCACGGTGGATGGCTGTTTATTTATAGCCATGAAGATCCTGATTTTGCCAATCAGTTTAAACTAACTGCCCGTGAGACATTAGGCTTGAAACCATCTACACATTCTTGTGCTAGAGGCGTCAGTGCATGGTTCACGGCCTCCGCCCATCCTCCGCCCTGCTAATGACGGCGCCTCCAAGACCCGTCAGAGTACCACGACGTCAAAATATCAAGAACATGTCTCACAGTCTTCGGTCGTCAACCAGGTACCCTCAGTGAAGGCTTGCGGGTCTTGCACCTCTTCGACCAATACAAGCCACGCATCAGAAGCACAAATATAGTTCGGCAATCGCTGAGAGGACACACACCGAGATTCACCAAAAACGTGCTGCTCTTCTGCCACATCTTCCTTTCAATAAAGCAGCTCTCAGACTTTGTTTAGAGGATCAAATCCATTTGGAAAGTCTCAAAAATGAAGACTTTGTCCACATGAACCTGACACATGGTCTGATGATGAAGACTTCAAACCAAGTGTCGCAGTTGTGGGTGGTCTCTTCAGAGTCATCAACTACACTGCAGAGAGAGGGATTGTTTTGATACAGGTATTCAACAGCAAGAGATCATCACGAAGAGTGAAGACCAGCGTCAACATCTGGCTGCAGGTTGGTTGAAGAGCAGAGGCGTCACAACCAGGGACATCAAAACAGGACTCCATAAGCAAAAAGCGAAACAATGAATGTTGTCTGCTGACTCTCCCACCCATTGATGTAAAGCAAGAAACACTGTAGCTTCATTTTAAAAAGGAATTGATCATTATATGTACAGTACATAAACTTGCTCAATATGTGTAATTTAAATAAACCGGCATATTATGAATATTCGTATTTTTTGCCAAAGGATAAAACTTCAATTGATTTGGGAGCTACCTCAAATATTGTCCAAAATGACCTAGGGATTTCGCCTGTGTTCTTTTCTGATGGTACGTTAGTATTGGACCAATGGCCATTCCATTTAATCAATTTTAGAAATTCACCCCTATGCAATTATTATTGTCACCCTACTACCCACCCATCCCATTGAACACTCTTAGTAAAACGAGCATTAAAAGGTTACAAACAGAATAAAATATAGCCCTCAGATTTATATATAACATAAAATATACAGACCACATCAGTAATGAACAGCTACACAAGAGAGCAGCAATCAATGAAATACACAACAAAGCTGCAAATATTTGGAAAAGTGACTGAACTTAACACAGAAACATATCAAAACTGGATAAATAATATAGACAACGAAGAATTCCAAGAACACAGTTGGTTTAAATCAGCCAGGAAGAAAGTAATTGAACCATCTCCTGCCCTAATATACACATAAAACATTAATAGAGAGAATAAAGATGAGTGACCTACCAGCTCACTAAGAACCTGGCAGGCCCTCCATACAGTGTATCTTTAGACTAACATAACTAACATTTAACATTTAACTAACATCTTAGCAAAAAAAATGTGACTACCTCCCAGCTACACAAGGACCTGGGCGGCTCACTAACTCCATCGGAAAAAAATAATAATAATGTGATTACCTCCCAGCTACATCAGCCAGAAGAAGTAATGAACCATCTCCTGCCCCAGTATACACATAAAACATTAATAGAGAAATAAAGATGAGTGACCTACCAGCTCCACTAAGAACCTGGCAGGCCTCCAATACAAAATTTTAGACTAACATAACTAACACTTAACTAACACCTTAGCAAAAAAAGAAAAAAAGTGACTACCCTCCCAGTTACACAAGGACCTGGGCGGGCTCACTAACTCAAACAATAAATAGAAATAATAATAATAAGCAGCACTATATAAATAAACCAATATTAATACAAAGGTCTGATGACCCAAGGGTAAAAGTGATGGTGTGGTGTGAGTTGATAAGCTGCAGGTCTCCGGCAGCACCGCGGCGGTTAGTGCTGTAGTGGATATCTCCCCTACAATTTCAACTGCCGTTTGTCGCTGACTAGCCAACCCTCTTCGAATTTCCCAGCTTACGCCTCGTGGTCTACAGCCACCAGCAAGCAACACCTCCTCTGCTCCTGCCTGGTGGCTCTCGCTCTCGCCGGCGACTATGGCACCCCACAAGCTGCGTGTCCTCCTCTGAGCACGTTCCCCAACCAGCTCTCTCTACTCTAATAATAAATAATAATACTAATAATAATAATTAACGGTTTATTGAAAGAGCATAGCAGCCAGAAGGCTGAAAATATACAGTTACATAATTGGGGAATGGGTTTCAATTTACAAATGATATACAAGTAACATAAGTGATACAAATAAGATATATAATAATTAGATGGGGAAAACTCAAACTACAGGGCATTTCAACATAGTGACAGTGCAAGAAGTAGGATTTACTGGGAGTGAATACACTGGTTTATTACAAGTTATTGATAATTTTTACAATGGTTGGGACTGGGCTGTTCTTATAGCTATCAGTTCGTGCACGTATGGGCTGGATATGGTTGTGGTGTCGAACAGCAATTCTCGGGCTAGGGATCTCAGGTGGTAGTAGGAGCCGGTGTCGAAGATGGTGCAGAAGCTTCTTACCAAATTTGCAGATGAGGTCGTGGTGATGGTCAGTGAGAGTCGAAAGGGTCAGTGTGTTGAGCGCTTCTTGATATGTGGAGTAGGAAGGGGAGAGAATAATCTTGCATGCCCTCTTTTGCACTTTTTCTAGGTGTTTACGTTGTGTGGCATTTAGGGAGGAAGACCAGGTGGGGGAGGCATAGGTGAGCTTGGGAAGTATGAATGTTGAGCAAACACTGAGGAGCTCGGGTGCAGGAACTCCGAGGGACTTGAGTCGGCAGAGGAGGTGGAGACGGAAACTGGAGGACTTGACAACTTCACTGACGTGTGGTTTCCAATTTAGTTTGTTGTCTATGGTGACGCCGAGGAGCTTAGTGGAATCTACAACCTGGAGTGTGTTGCGACCTAAAGTAATGGAAGGGGGTGGGACAATGTCAGAGGAGAGGTTGATGTGCATAACCATGGTCTTGGTATGGTTGATGGTGACGTGGTTGTTGGTGGCCCAGTTTTGGAGACTGTTCAATAAATCCTGAAGGGCGGTATAGTCGGGAGCAGCGAGCAGGGGTTTCTCTTAGGGCATCATTGATAAGCATAAGGAAGCAGAGTGGTCCCATCTTGGTACCTTGGGGGATGCCACTTCCCAGCACCAAGCTGAATTGTACATCCAATACAATATGTATACAGAGAGCACATTGTGAGTTTCCTTTCTCCATCCCATCCTGAGTGTGAAACAATATCTCAAAACCCCACAAATGGTGCCCCCGGAGAATCGCACTTACACAGGATGGAGGAGAAACTGATCACTCTCCCAGTCTTCAATCACAACATTGAAGACTGGCTTATCCACACAGAGGCAGCTCTCATCGGCTCTACAGCTACAGTCCCTACACCGCAGGTTAGACACCCTAGAGCAACTCTGCTCCTCTAAGCAGGCAGCTGCCCCTCTTCCTGCCCCAAGCACCACGTCCTACCGACCCCAACACACCCGTCCTGCCTGTGTATAATAAAGTACCATAAATCCCTTAACAAAATATTCAGCTTATAAATTACCCTTAACCATACTTAACCTAAACATTAACAGTATATACATATTTATACAACATAAAACAATCGTGAAGCAAGGTGGAGGTGGGAGAGGCAATACAAGATTACAAATACTTAAGTGAGGAGCTGAGATGGCTGACGAGTAAGGCTGAGTATTGTAGAAGACGGTAGGTAGTCACTGTGCCGTAGGTTTAGAGGATAGATGATCCTGTGGTCACTTCCCAGAGCCAAGTGCTCTCTCCTCGAACTCGAGCTGACAAAGAAGACTTGGAGGAAGTGACGCAACAACCAGGATATGGAGAAGGGAAACCCCGGAGTGGTAACTAAGACGAGTCATACTCGTGTCTCGTCCCTAGATGGCGTGGTTCGTAGTGCTGGGTAGGTAGATCATGACAATAGATGGCGTGGTTCGTAGTGCTGGGTAGGTAGATCAGGACAATAGATGGCGTGGTTCGTAATAACTATCAGGATCTATGTTGATGTGTTTCACGAGTCTCCGCTGATAGATTACAAAGGCAGACATGAGTTATATACACAACAAGACAGTCACACACACACACACACACACACACGTCAGTTAAATAAACATGATAGTCATACACGAACACGCATGAGTCATATCAGTCATACACGAACACGCATGAGTCATATACACAATAAGACAATGATACACACACACACATGACAGTCATACACGAACATGCATGAGTCATATACACAACAAGACAGTCATACACACACATACACACAACAGTCAAATAAACATGACAGTCATACACGAACACGCATGAGTCATATACCCAACAAGACAGTCATAAACACACACACACACACACACACATGACAGTCAAATAAACATGACAGTCATACACGAACACGCATGAGTCATATACCCAACAAGACAGTCATAAACACACACACACACACACACACACACACACACACCCACACACACATGACAGTCAAATAAACATGACATCATGCACGAACACGCATGAGTCATATACACAACAAGACAGTCATACACACACACACACACACACACACGACAGTCAAATAAACATGACAGTCATACACGAACACGCATGAGTCATATACCCAACAAGACAGTCATAAACACACACACACACACACACACATGACAGTCAAATAAACATGACAGTCATACACGAACACGCATGAGTCATATACCCAACAAGACAGTCATAAACACACACACACACACACACACACACATGACAGTCAAATAAACATGACAGTCATACACGAACACGCATGTGTAATGATTGTTTGTCAGACCAAAGCTTACAGCCCAGAATTATGTCACATATAACAACAAGTACACTACAGACCTCGTGGTTCCACCACATTAGCAATGTCGAGGTAGGGAACGAACTTGCAAACAGCGATCACAAAGAAATTCGATTCCAGTTAGATTTTCAGGGCAGACGTAAGGAAAATTCCACTAAAGTACCAGATTTCAGAAGGGCAAACTTTGACAGTTTAAAGAGGCAGCTGAGAGAGGGGTGTCGCGCTTGGCCATGAACCTGACAGATGACACCGACCTGATAACGAGATCTGAGATTGCCGAGTTCCACGATAATTTAAATAGTGAGTTACTTAATGCACAAAGGCAGAACATACCATACAAAAAACTCAGATCAGACAACAATGACCCTAAATGGATAAATAATTATTTAAAGAACATCATTGGCCAAAGAAGGCTATAGGTAGAAGGATAAATCGTGGCGAAATTCACCTCCGGGACTATTATAGGGTATTGGCGAGTAGAGTTAAAACCGAGATAAGGAAAGCAAAGAGGAATAATGAGGTTAGGGTAGCAAGGGAGGCGAAGACAAACCCCAAAGGATTCTACCAAATGTATCAAACTAAAACACGAGAAAAGATTGGACCAATACGGTCAGACTCCGGCGAGCTCACTGATAACGACGGAGAAATGAGCAATAATTTAAATAAATATTTTTCAACAGTTTTCACCACCGAAAATTTAAACATGATTCCCGAGGCACCGACTCTATTCAGAGATAGTGAAGAAAACAAATTAAGTGAGATAGTAGTGACTAGTAACGATGTTAGTAAGCAAATAGACAAACTAAAGCCTAATAAGTCACCTGGTCCCGATGAGATATTTGCCAGAGTATTAAAAAATGTAAGGAAGAGCTTAGTATGCACTTAGCAAAGTTGTTTAACATGACCTTAAAAACAGGTTTAGTACCAGAATCCTGGAGGATAGCGAATGTAATACCGATTTTCAAGAAGGGGGATAGATCACTATCCTCTAACTACCACCCAATCAGTCTAACATCAATAGTAGGCAAATTACTGGAAGCAATCATTTCAAACTCTATTCGAAACCACCTGGAGAAGCACAAGTTGATCAATGATTCCCAACATGGCTTCACAAGCGGGCGTTCATGTCTAACTAATCTATTAACATTCTTTTCATCAGTTTTCGAATCGGTGGACGAGGGGCACAATTATTATGATGTGGTATATCTCGACCTTAGCAAAGCCTTCGACAGAGTCCCCACGAAAGACTAATTAGAAAGGTAGAAGCTCATGGCATCAAAGGTGACATCCTTAAATGGATTAGGGCGTGGTTACAGGAATATGAAACAGCGAAAGTAAAAGCATTAACGGCACTAAGTCCCATTGGAGCGATGTCACGGTGGAGTTCCCCAAGGCTCAGTACTTGGACCATTATTGTTTATTATATACATAAACGACATAGATATCGGCATAGACAGCAACATAAGTAAATTTGCTGATGACACTAAAATAGGACGTGTTATCAAATCTGACGAGGACTCGGCAAAACTACAGGAAGATCTAAACAAATTTTTCCAATGGTCTGAAAAATGGCAGATGAAATTCAATGTCGACAAATGTAAAGTACTCAGTATAGGAGATGTAAACAGGGAAACCAGATACCAGATGAACAACGATGCCATAGAGAAATCCGACTGCGAGAGAGATTTAGGAGTAATGATAAGTAGGAACCTTAAGCCAAGTAAACAATGTGTTTTTGCTCGTAACAAGGCTAATAAAGTACTTGGGTTCATACAAAGGAGTGTTAGTTACAAGACTAGCGAGGTCATCCTAAAACTGTATCTTGCTCTTGTGAGACCACACCTGGATTACGCAGTTCAGTTCTGGTCACCGTATTACAGAATGGATATAGAATCCTTGGAAAGAATTCAGAGGAGAATGACAAGACTAATCCCGGGCATTAGGAACCTTGAGTATAGAGACAGGTTAAAGCATCTTAATTTGCACTCCCTCGAGAGACGTAGAGCGAGGGGCGACCTGATAGAGGTGTATAAGTGGAAGACAGGGCTAAACAAAGGGGACATTACAAAGGTACTCAAATTATCCAACCAGGAGCGAACTCGTAACAATGGTTTTAAATTAGACAAATTTAGATTTAGGCGTGAAATAGGTAAACACTGGTTTGGAAACAGAGTAGTTGATGAATGGAACAAGTTACCAAATATCATCATTAACTCGAATTCGCTGAATTGCTTCAAACATAGGTTGGATGCTCATATGAGCAATAGGGGTTGGGTGTAAACGGAACTGCCCAGTATGGGCCAATAGGCCCGCTGCAGTTTCCTCCATTCTTATGTTCTTATGTTCTTATGTTCTTATTCCGGGTTGACACACCTGAGGTCGACCCAAGGGACTTGACCTCGCCCGCTAATGACGTGAGCCGGTGACCTACAACCGCACCTAGCCAAGACACCTGGCCAGGACCACACCTGCACACAACTATTCAGATCAAACCAGTTTAGTGTTAATTGTTAGAGGTCAGAAGCCGGCTGGGCCGACCCCATATAAAGGCCCTACAGTCCCGTCCACGCGATTTCGATTCCATTACGATTATCATTCTGATCCTGGTCATACTGATTCTCATTCTGGTTGCTGTCATCTCTCTCCCGTTCGGGTCGTCACTCGGTTCACTAAGCAGAGTCACGCACGTCCCCTCCCCAGGTCGGGAGGGAGACCTCCCGACCAGACCACGGCATCGCCAGCTAAGCAGACTCTCCCATAGGAGGCAGCCCAGCCAGCACTCACTGGGCCTACGTCAGGGTACACGTGAGTCTTGTCAGAACGTCCTAGGGTGAGTTACCTACTGTGGGAAGTGTATTCATTCAGGTGTGTCCGATAGTCAGTGTCAAGTAACGTAAAGCATAATGTGTTAGTACCCCGATATAATAGTGATATTAATGTGTCCATGTCATTGAGTGAAGTAATAAATAGTTGTATCAAGAGGTGTTTAACAAGTTGTCCCTTTAAGAAGTGATATATGTGTATTGACATACGAGATAAGATAAGCGTAGTGACGCTGTGCAAACAACATCCAGGCCACGCTACCAAGTTTCCTACCTTTACATTCCTACTCTCTATACTTCCTACCTATTTATATTCTTCCTCTCATTGTGTTTTGTCACATTACACATGAGTCATATACACAAGACAGTCATGCACACACACACACACACACACGACAGTCAAATAAACATGACAGTCATACACGAACACGCATGAGTCATATACACAACAAGACAGTTATACACACGAACACACACACACATGACAGTCAAATAAACATGACAGTCATACACGAACACGCATGAGTCATATACACAACAAGACAGTCATACACACACACACATGACAGTCATACACGAGCACGCATGAGTCATATACACATCAAGACAGTCATACACACATACACACACACACACACACACGACAGTCAAATAAATACATAGCCATACACGAACATCAATAATACATGACAGTCAAATAAACATGACAGTCATACACGAACACGCATGAGTCATATACACAACAAGACAGTCATACACACGAACACACACACACACACGACAGTCATACACGAGCACGCATGAGTCATACATACATCAAGACAGTCATACACACACACACACACACACACACACACAAAAACACGAGACAGTCAAATAAACATGACAGTCATACACGAACACGCATGAGTCATATACACAACAAGACAGCCATACACACACATACACACACACACACACGACAGCCAAATAAACATGACAGTCATACACACACATACACACACACACACACACACACACGACAGTCAAATAAACATGACAGTCATACACGAACACGCATGAGTCATATATACACACAAACAAAGACAGAAATACACACACATACACACACACACACACAACACACGACAGTCAAATAAACAGCGACAGTCATACACACACATACACACACATTGAACACACACACACGGATAGTCAAATAAACATGACAGCTCATACACGCACACGCATGAGTCATATACACAACAAGAGTCATACACACACACACACACACATGACAGTCATACACGAACACGCATGAGTCATATACACATCAAGACAAATATACACACACACACACACAATAATATCATTGACAATAATGACAGTCAAATAAACATGACAGCCATACACACACACACACACGACAGTCAAATAAACATGACAGTCATACACGAGCACGCATGGAAATAAGGGCCACATCAAGACAGCCACACACACACACACACACACACACACACACGAGATAGTCAACAAACATGACAGTCATACACGAACACGCATGAGTCATATACACAACCAAGACAGTCATACACACACACACACACACACACATGACAGTCATACACGAACACGCATGAGTCATATACACAACAAGACAGTCATACACTCACACACTTACGACATTCATCTACACAAGACAGTCGTACAGTCATGCACGCCCACACATGACAGGCATATACACAGTCATGCACGCACAAACATGACAGTCAAATATACAAGAGAGTCATACACGCACACACATACGACATTCATCTGCTGTAGGGAGAGTTGTGTTGTTTTGTGTTGTAGTTGCGTTGTATTGTAGAGAAAGACAAACAAATTGACAGACAGACAGACAGGGACAAGCATACAAGCACAGACAGACAGACAGACAGACAGAGGCAAAGAGACAGAGAGACGCACACAGAGATGGACGGATGGACAAACAGACAGACATACAGACATAGAAATACAGACAGATAGACAAATATAAAGGCAGAAAGTTAGACAGACAAGCAGACAGACAGAGTGAGAAAACAGACAGGCAGAGACAGACAGACAGACATACAGATAGACACAGAAAGAGACGAACAGACATGAAGAGACAGACATAGACAAACTTACAGATAGACAGACTGACAGACAAATAGACAAACAGGTACAGACAGATAGACAGATAGACAAAGCAGAGAGAAAGAGACAAAGAGAAAGTGACACAGACAGACAGACAAACAGACTGACAGACAGAGAGAGGCAGAGAGACAGAGACACACAGAGACAGACAGACAGACATAGACAGACAGACAGAGTGAGTGTCATGGTTTTTCGTCGTAGTGGTGTAAGAGTGGATTATATTATATAAAGATTATAATATATTGTGTTTCTTATATTTCTTACCGTAGAGTTCGATACCTTCACACTGGTTACTTACAGGAGATTATGGCGTATCTACGTAGAAGTTCACTCCACCACTCGACATTCCATGATTTATACTTGATAAATGATGATTTAATGAGTTCCATTAATTTCCAACATCCATCTAAATTATTGGTTATACTTTGTCATAACCAATCAGTCATTACCTTTAGTAATAATAAGATAGGATCACAGATACGGGCAGATAATTGCACTTACATTTATTTGTCAAGCTTCCATACAATGATTTACAATTTGTATGGTTATATGAGTCACTCACGTTCACACTTTAATAAAATTAATCTTCTAAAAGAGGGAATTTTCAACTTGGGGGCACATGTGGTTACTCTACTGTGGGTATGACTTAACAGAGCCTTAATTATTCAAGTGATACATTTACTGCCAGCCTGGATTGCTCTTGTTGAAACCAAGCTTCCGCACAAGAATTTCTTTCCACGGGCAATAACAACAAAAAGGTACTCTTGGGTTACCACACATAGTCTCGCGTCACTGACAGTCACTGTAGACAGTTGTCGCGGCAAGGGGGAACTGGTAAGCGTGACTTGATTAACCACATAGGTTCAATAGGCCAGCCTGGATTGCTTTTGTCGCAACCAGGCTTCCACACGTAATATTTCCACGGTATAACAAATCTGGGTTAACACAATCTCGTGTCGACGACGGTCCACAGGACAGGGTGGCGGTGGAGGACTCTGTGTGGTGTCCCGTTCCCTTAAGGAGGGAGAGGGTGGGGACGACGTCTGAACTAACCCATGGCCTAGGGGATACTGCTTAAAATGTGGTTTTGGGGCGTGAGGCGATGAACAATACAACACTGTCTCACTGGCCTCCCCCTATAGGCTGGCTAACATACCACTAATGAAAAAAATATGTCGCAGTCATGGCTCGCCGGGTGCCTTATCTCTAGTAAAACAAACTTTGGAGTTGGTTGCGTGGGTAAGCTTAACGCAACCCATGACAATCGCCCCGACTAAGAAAAATTTTTCTTCAGAGAATAAAAAAATCAGCACCTGTATACACTCAAGAGAATGCCTAGCCCAGACACACAATTCAACATTCACACTGTGGTGTGTGTGTGACACTAACACTGCAACGGGATGTAGTCGCCAATCGCCACTGAGGGAAAACCTCAACATTTACTTTAGATTTTCAGGCTGGAGGAAAACTCTGAGGCGAGGGTGACAATTCCCGAGCAACAGTTCATGCTAAGCGTAAACACGCTACATTTACATTAGAGCAACGTGTTGTGTGGTGTAGGGTATGTAGACCACCTTCACCATTACCTCCACCACCAACACCACCTTCACCATTACCTCCACCACCAACACCACCTTCACCATTACCTCCACCACCAACACCACCTTCCACCCCAACCCCTCCCTGCACCAACACCTTCACCATTACACTCCACCCTGCCCACCTTCACCATTTACCTCCACCTGTACCACCTTCTGTGCCTCTACCACCAACACCACTTACCATTACCTCCACCACCAACACCACCTTCGCCTTTACACTCCCACCACCAACACCACCTTCACCATTACCTCCCACCACCAACACCACCTTCACCATGCCTCCACCACCAGCACCACCTTCACCATTACCTCCACCACCAACACCACCTTCACCATTACCTCCACACCACCAACACCACCTTCACCATGCCTCCTACCAACACCACCTTCCTACCCATTACCTCCACCACCAACACCACCTTCTGTGCCTCCACCACCAACACCACCTTCTGCATTACCTCCACCACAACACCACCTTCACCATTACCTCCACCACACCAACTACCTTCACCATTCCTCCTACCAACACCACCTTCCTGTACACTCCACCAATACCATTACAACAACACTCCGCCACCACCAACACCACTTCATCATTACCCCCACCACTACCATCACAACCAACAACCACCACCATCACCACCTTCACCCATTACCTCCACCACTACCATCACAACAACACCATCAGCACCACCTTCACCATTACCTCCACCACCACCACCACAACAACAACAACTTCCACCACCAACACCACCTTCACCATTACCTCCACCACCAACACCACCTTCACCATTACCCTCCACCACCAACACCACCTTCCACCACCCCTCCACCACCCAACACCACCTTCTGTACCTCCACCAATGCCATCACAACAACAACAACCACCACCAACACCACCCTTTATCATTACCCCCACCACTACCATCACAACAACAACCACCACCATCACCACCTTCACCATTACCTCCACCACTACCATCACAACAACCACCATCAGCACCACCTTCACCATTACCTCCACCACTACCACAACAACAACAACCACCACCAACACCACCTTCACCATTACCTCCACCACTACCACAACAACCACCACCACCACCACCTTCACCATTACCTCGGACACAGTTCCCTGGCTCCTCCCTCACATCAATACACTGCCTCTTATTACACCAGCTGCTAACGAAACCCCGCTCTAATATATCTGTGTAAACTTGACGTAGCTGAGGAGGCCTGCAGATATTTACGTCAAGTCAGGCCTTGTCCTACGACCACTCTGCCATAAAAACACATAAAATCCTAATTTATGGAAGGACTTCAGAACTCTGGTGGGTGGGTGTTCCGGGAGGTTGTTGGGGGAGGAGGTCACGATTCTTCAAACAACGTAAAGTACGGTATTTTGTCCGTAAACTTATCTGATGTAAAGTGCATGGATCTAGCTACAAGTTCATTATATATATCTTTTTTTTTTGGGGGGGGGGGAACTCCAAAATGGATCAACGTTGTATTGTGAGGTTAATGAATAAGTTAGTTATCCACGGTCTCACGTCACCGTAAGAGTGTCATAGTGCTTGACGGTGCAGGACTCAGACACACACAGTTTGCCGCGAGTTATTGAGAGATTTACTTTCCTCTTACCAGCTGAGAGACCAGTATATTATCTCCAGCTGAGAGACCCGTATATTATCTCCAGCTGAGAGACCAGAATATTATCTCCAGCTGAGAGACCAGTATATTTTCTCCAGCTGAGAGACCAGTATATTATCTCCAGCTGAGAGACCAGTATATTATCTCCAGCTGAGAGACCAGTAGAGATGCTAGAGACCAGCTATATTATCTCCAGCTGAGAGACCAGCATATATATCTCAGCTGAGGGCAATTATATTATCTCAGCTGAGAGACTAGTATATTATCTCCGCTACAGAGAGACCAGTACTATTATCTCCAGCTGAGGCCAGTATATTTTCAGCTGAAAACCAGTACTATTGTCAGCTGAGAGACAGCCATATCTCCAGCTGAGGGCCGGCATATTATCTCAGACCAAGAATGTATCTCAGCTGAGGCAATATATTATCTCCAGCTGAGGAGCCAGTATAATATCTCAGCTGAGGAGCCAGTATATTATCTCCAGCCGAGAGACCAGTATATTATCTCAGCTGAGGGCCAGTATATTATCTCCAGCTGAGAGACTAGTATATTATCTCCCGCTAGAATGATATATTATCTCCCGCTGAGACCAGTATATTATCTCAGCTGAGGAACCAGTATAATATCCTCCAGCTGAGAGACCGGTATATTATCTCCAGCTGAGGAGCCGACATAATATCTCCCTTTGAGAGACCAGTATATTATCTCAGCTGAGAACCAGTATATTATCTCCAGCTGAGACTAGTATATTATCTCTCCAGCTGAGAGACCGATATATTGTCTCCAGCTGAGAACCAGTATATAATCTCAGCTACAGAGAGTCAGTATATTATCTCCAGCTGAGAGGCCAGTATATTATCTCCGCTGAGGAATAGTATATTATCTCAGCTGAGGGCAGAATATTGCTCCAGCTGAGAGACTAGTATATTATCTCCAGCTGAGGAGCCAGTATATTGTCTCCAGCTGAGACCAATGTATAATCTCAGCTGAGTCCAGTATATTATCTCCAGCTGAGAGACCAGTATATTACTCCAGCTGAGAGACCAGTATAGTATCTCCAGCTGAGACCAGTATATTATCTTTCCAGCTGAGAGACTAGTATATTATCTCAGCTGAGAGAGACCAGTATATTATCTCCAATGAGGTCCAGTATATTAACTCCAGCTGAGAGACCAGTATAATATTATCTCAGCTGAGAAGACCAGTATATTATCTCAGCTAGAGACCAGTATATTATCTCAGCTGATAGACCGTACTATTTGTATCTCCAGCTGAGACCGGTATATTATCTCAGCTGAGAGACGGTACTATTATCTCAGCTGAGACAGTATATTATCTCTCAGCTGAGAAGACCAGTATATTATCTCAGCCGAGAGACCAGTATATTATCTCCAGCTGAGAGACCAGTATATTATCTCCAGCTGAGGAGCCAGTATGTATCTCCAGCTGAAGGACCGGTATATTATCTCAGCTGAGACAGTATAGCCTCTACAGCTGAGACCAGTATAGTATCTCAGCTGAGGCCAGTATATTATCTCAGCAGAGACAATTATATTATCTCAACTGAGACCAGTATAGTATCTCCAGCTGAGGAGCCAGTATGTATCTCTGGCTGAGACCAGTATATTATCTCCAGCTGAGACAGTATATTTATCTCCAGCTGAGGAACCAGTATATTATCTCAGCTGAGAGACCAGTATATTATCTCCAGCTGAGGAGCCAGTATATTATCTCAGCTGAGAGACCATTATATTATCTCCAGCTGAGAGACCAGTATATTATCTCAGCTGAGAGACCAGAATATTATCTCAGCTGAGGAGCCGGTATATTATCTCGAGCTGAGAACCAGTATATTATCTCCAGCTGAGGAACCAGTATATTATCTTCCAGCTGTGAGAGACCATTATCTCAGCTGAGGAGCCAGTATATTATCTTCAGCTGAGGCCAATATATTATCTCAGCTGAGACCGAATATTATCTCCAGCTGAGGGCCCGGTATATTATCTCAGCTGGGGAGCCGGTATATTATCTCCTTTGAGAACCCGTATATTATCTCAGCTGAGAGACAGTATATCTCAGCTGAGAGACTAGTATATTATCTCCAGCTAGAGACCAGTATATTATCTCAGCTGAGAGACCAGTATATTATTATCTCCAGCTGAGAGACCGGTATATTATCTCCAGCTGAGGGCCAGTATATATTATCTCTGGCTGAGACCGGTATATTATCTCCAGCTGAGACCAGTATATTCTCTCAGCTGAAGACCGGTATATTATCTCAGCTGAGAGACCGTCTCTATTATCTCCAGCTGAGGAGCCAGAATATTATCTCCAGCTGAGACCAGTATATTATCTCCAGCTGAGGCCAGTATATTATCTCCAGCTGAAGACCCAGTATATTATCTCCAGCTGAGGGCAGTATATTATCTCTGGCTGAGGGCCAGTATATTATCTCAGCTGAGGAGCCAGTATATTATCTCCAGCTGAGGGCCAGTATATTATCTCCAGCTGAGACATTTATATTATCTCAGCTGAGAGAGACAGAATATTAACTCAGCTGAGAGACCAGTATATATTATCTCCAGCTGAGAGACCAGTATATTATCTACCAGCTGAGAGACCAGTATATTATCTCCAGCTGAGAGACCAGTAAATGAGACCAGAATATTATCTCCAGCTGGGGAGACCAGTATATCTCAGCTACAGAGGGCCGGTAGCATATTATCTCAGCTGAGACCAGTATAATATCTCCAGCTGAGAGACCGGTATATTATCTCCAGCCGAGAGACTAGTATATTATCTCCAGCTGAGAGACCAGTATATTATCTCAGCCGAGAAGACTAGTATATTATCTCCAGCTGAGAACCAGTATATTATTATCTCAGCTGAGACCAGTATATTATCTCCAGCTGAGAACCAGTATATTATCTCAGCTGAGAGACTAGTATATTATCTCCAGCTGAGAGACAGTATATTATCTCCAGCTGAGAGACCAGTATATTATCCAGCTGAGAGACCAGTATATATTATCTCAGCTGAGAGACCAGTATATTGCATCTCCAGCAGAGAGACCAGTGTATATTATCTCTAGCTGAGGAGACCAGTATATCATCTCAGCAGAGACCAGTATATTATCTCAACAGAGAGACCAGTATATTATCTGGCTGAGAGACCAGTATATTATCTCCGAGACAGTATATTATCTCAACTGGGGAACCAGTATATTATCTCCAGCTGAGAGACCAGTATGTATCTCCAGCTGAGAGACCAGTATATTATCTCTGGCTGAGAGACCAGTATATTATCTCCAGCAGAGACCAGTATATATTATCTCCAGCAGAGACCAGTATGGCCTCTCTAGCTGAGGGAACCAGTATATTATCTCCAGCAGAGACCAGTATATTATCTCAGCAGGGCCAGTATATTATCTCCAGCTGAGAGACCAGTATATTATCTCCAGCAGAGAGACCAGTATATTATCTCAGCTGAGATTAGTATATTATCTACAGCTGAGGCCAGTATATTATCTCCAGCAGAGAGGCCAGTATAATATCTCAGCAGAGCCAGTATAGTATCTCTAGCTGAGACCAGTATATTATCTCAGCAGAGACAGTATATTATCTCCAGCTGAGAGACCGGTATATTATCTCCAGCTGAGAGACCAGTATATTATCTCAGCTGAGGAGACCAGTATATTATCTCCAGCAGAGAGACCGGTATATTATCTCTGGCTGAGAGACCAGTATATCTCAGCAGAGACCAGTATATTATCTCCAGCAGAGAGACCAGTATATTATCTCCAGCTGAGAGACCAGTATATTATCTCCAGCTGAGAGACCAGTATATTATCTCCAGCTGAGAACCAGTATATTATCTCCAGCTGAGACCCAGTATATTATCTCCAGCTGAGAGACCAGTATAGTATCTCCAGCTGAGACCAGTATATTATCTCCAGCTGAAGACAGTATATTATCTCCAGCTGAGAACCGAAATATATTATCTCAGCTGAGACCAGTATATTATCTCCAGCTGAGACTAGTATATTATCTCCAGCTGAGAGACCGGTATATTATCTCAGCTGAGAGACCAGTATATTATCTCCAGCTGAGACCAGTATATTATCTCAGCTGAGGGCCAAGTATATTATCTCCAGCTGAGGGAGCCAGTATATTGCTCTCAGCTGAAGACCAGTATATTATCTCAGCTGAGACCAGTATATTATCTCCAGCTGAGACCAGTATATTATCTCCAGCAGAGACCAGTATATTATCTCAGCTGAGAGATAGGATGTATCTCAGCAGAGACCAGTATATTATCTCCAGCTGAGAGGCCAGTATATTATCTCCAGCAGAGACAGTATATTATCTCCAGCTGAGACCAGTATATTTATCTCAGCTGAGAGACAGTATATTATCTCAGCTGAGACCAGTATATTATCTCCAGCTGAAGTTGACATATTATCTCCAGCTGAGGGTCAGTATATTATCTCAGCTGAAGACCTGTATATATTATCTCAGCTGAGAACCCAGTATATTATCTCCAGCTGAGACCGGATATTATCTCTCCAGCAGAGAGACCAGTATATTATCTCAGCTGAGAGACCAGTGTTATATTATCTCCTTGAGACCAGTATATTATCTCCATCTGAGAGACCAGGATATTATCTCAGCAGAGACCAGTATATTATCTCAGCTGAGGGCCAGTATGTATCTCCAGCGGGGAATGATATATTATCTCAGCAGAGAGAGACCAGTATATTATCTCCAGCTGAGAGACCAGTATATTATCTCAGCTGAGACCAGTATATTTATCTACAGCAGAGAAATGATATATTATCTCAGCTGAGAGACCAGTATATTATCTCCAGCTGAGAGACCGGTATATTATCTCAGCTGAGAGACCAGTATATTATCTCCAGCTGAGGGCCAGTATAATATCTCAGCTGAGAACTGAGTATATATCTCCGGCTGAGAGACCAGTATATTATCTCAGCACGAGAACCGGTATATTATCTCCAGCAGAGACCAGTATATTATCTCAGCAGAGACCAGTATATTATCTCAGCTGAGAGACCAGTATATTATCTCCAGCTGAGGGCAAGTATATTATCTCCAGCTGAGACCAATATATTATCTCCAGCAGGGCAGTATATTATCTCCAGCAGAGACCAGTATATTATCTCAGCTGAGAAGACCAGTATATAATATCTCCAGCTGAGAGACCAGTATATAGTATCTCAGCTGAGAGACCAGTATAATATCTCCAGCTGAGAACCAGTATATTATCTCAGCTGAGACCAGGATATTATCTCCAGCTGAGAACCGGTATATTATCTCCAGCTGAGAGACCGAATATATTATCTCCAGCTGAGAGACCAGTATATTATCTCAGCTGAGAGACCAGTATATTATCTCCAGCTGAGAGACCAGTATATTATCTCCAGCTGAGAGACCAACCTATTATCTCCAGCTGAGAGACAGTATATTATCTCCAGCTGAGAGACCAGTATATTATCTCAGCTGAGACTAGTATATTATCTCCAGCTGAGAGACCAGTATATTATCTCCAGCTGAGGCCATTATATCTCCCTTCCAGGGGCCAGTATATTATCTCAACTGAGAGACAGTATATTATCTCCAGCTGAGAGACAGTATATTATCTCCAGCTGAGAGACCAATATTATCTCATGAGAGACCAGTATAATATCTCCAGCTGAGAGACCAGTATATTATCTCAGCTGAGAGACCAGTATATTATCTCCAGCTGAGACCAGTATATTATCTCCAGCTGAGAGACAGTATATTATCTCCAATAGAGACCAGTATATTATCTCCAGCCGAGAGACCAGTATATTATCTCCAGCTATGAGAGACAGTATAATATTATCTCCAGCTGAGAGACCAGTATATTATCTCCAGCTGAGAGACTAGTATATTATCTCCAGCTGAGACCAGTATATTATCTCAGCTGAGAGACCAGTATATTATCTCAGCTGAACCATTATATTATCTCAGCTGAAGACCGGTACTCTTATCTCTGGCTGAGAGCCAGTATATTATCTCCAGCTGAGACCGGTATATTATCTCCAGCTGAGACCAGTATATTATCTCCAGCTGAGACAGTATGTATCTCCAGCTGAGACCAGAATATTATCTCCTTTGAGGAGCCAGTATATTATCTCCAGCTGAGAGAGACCATTCTATATTATCTCCAGCTGAGAACCGGTATATTATCTCAGCTGAGAGACAGTATATTATCTCTAGCTGAGGAGACCAGTATATTATCTCCAGCTGATATATTATCCAGCTGAGGAACCAGTATATTATCTGGCAGAACCAAGTATATTATCTCCAGCTGAGAGACCAGAATATTATCCAGCTGAGAGACCAATATATTATCTCAGCTGAGGCCGGTATATTATCTCCAGCTGAGAACCAGTATATTATCTCCAGCTGAGACCAGTATATTGCTCACCAGCTGAGGGCAGAAATATTATCTCAGCTGAGACCGATATGTATTATCTCCAGCTGAGGAGCCGGTATAATATACCGGCTGAGACCAGTATAGTATCTCAGCTGAGGGCCAAATATATTATCTCCAGCCGAGAGACTAGTATATTATCTCAGCTGAGAGACAGTATATTATCTCAGCCGAGACTAGTATATTATCTCAGCTGAGAGACCAGTATATTATCTCAGCTGAGAGACAGTATATTATCTCCAGCTGAGAGACCAGTATATTATCTCCAGCTGAGGAGCTTTAGTATATTATCTCCAGCTGAGACCGGTATATTATCTCAGCTGAGAGACAAGTATATTATCTCAACTGAGACCGTGTAGTATCTCCCTTTGAAGACCAGTATATTATCTCAGCAGAGACCAGTATATTATCTCTGCTTTGAGAGACCAGTATATCATCTCCAGCAGAGGGCCAGTATATTATCTCCAGCAGAGAGACCGGTATATTATCTCCAGCTGAGGAGCCAGTATATTATCTCCAGCTGAGGGCCAGTATATTTATCTCAGCTGAGAGACCAGTATATTATCTCAGCTGAGACCGGTATATTATCTCCAGCTGAGGGCCAGTATATTATCTCTAGCTGAGAGACCAGTATATTATCTCCAGAGAGACCAGTATATTATTATCTTTCCAGCAGAGAGACCGGTATATTATCTCTCTAGCTGAAGACCAGTATATTATCTCAGCAGGGCCAGTATATTATCTCTCCAGCAGAGACCAGTATTATCTCGGAGACCAGTATATTATCTCCAGCAGAGAGACCAGTATATTATCTCCAGCTGAGAGACCAATTATATTATCTCCTGGCTGAGAGACCAGTATAACTATCTCCAGCAGAACCAGTATATATTATCTCAGCAGAGGGCCAGTATATTATCTCTGGCTGAGGGCCAGTATATTATCTCCAGCAGAGACAGTATATTATACTCAGCTGAGGAACCAGTATATTATCTCCAGCTGTAGAGACCAGTATATTATCTCAGCTGAGACCGATATTATCTCAGCAGAGAGAGACCAGTATGTATATCTCTAGCTGAGACCAGTATATTATCTCAGCAGAGACCAGTATATTATCTCCAGCAGAGAGACGTATATTATCTCCGGCTGAGAGACCAGTATATTATCTCCAGCTGAGAGACCAGTATATTATCTCCAGCTGAGAGAACCAGTATATTATCTCCAGCTGAGACCAGTAGTATCTCAGCTGAGAACCAGTATATTATCTTCCAGCTGAGAGACCAGTATATTATCTCCAGCTGAGAGACCAGTCTATAATATCTCCAGCTGAGACCGGTATATTATCTCAGCTGAGAGGAGACCGATATATTATCTCCAGCTGAGAACCCCAGTATATTATCTCCCAGGCTGAGGGCCATTGCTCAACTATCTCCGTGAGACCAGTATGTATCTCAGCACGAGCCAGTATATTATCTCCAGCTGAGAGACTAGTATCTCAGCTGAGAGACCGATATATCTCCAGCTGAGAGGCAGTATATTTTATCTCAAGCAGAGACCAGTATATTATCTCCAGCTGAAGAAGACCAGTATATTATCTCAGCAGAGACCAGTATATTATCTCCAGCTGAGAGACCAGGATATTATCTCCAGCAGAGAGACCAGTATGTATCTCCAGCTGAGAGACCAGTATATTATCTCCAGCAGAGAGACCAGTATATTATCTCAGCTGAGAGACTGGTATATCTCCAGCTGAGAGACCAGTATATTATCTCCAGCTGAGAGACCGGTAAATATCTCCAGCTGAGAGACCAGTATATTTATCTCAGCGAGACCAGTATATTATCTCAGCTGAGACCTGTATATTATCTCAGCTGAGGGCCAGTATATTATCTCAGCTGAGAGACCAGGATATTATCTCCAGCAGGGCAGTATATATTATCTCAGCTGAGAGACGGTATAGCTATCTCCAGCAGAGGGCCAGTATATTATCTCCATCTGAGACCAGGATATTGTATCTCCAGCAGAACCAGTATATTATCTCCAGCTGAGAGACCAGTATATTATCTCAGCAGAGAGAGACCAGTATATTATCTCCAGAATAGTATAATATCTGTGAGAGACCGGTATATTATCTCCAGCTGAGGAAGACCGGTATAATATCTCAACAGAGACCAGTATATTATCTCAGCTGAGGAGCCAGTATATTATCTCCAGCTGAGAGACAATTATATTATCTCCAGCTGAGACCAGTATGTGTTATCTCAGCTGAGACCAGTATATTATGCAGCTGAGAGACCAGTATATTATCTCAGCTGAGGAACCAGTATATTATCTCCAGCTGAGACCAGTATATTATCCAGCAGAGGGCCAGTATATCTCAACAGAGACCAATTATATTATCTCCAGCTGAGAGCCAGTATATTATCTCCAGCTGAGACCAGTATATTATCTCCAGCTGAGGGAGCCAGTATATTATCTCCAGCAGAGAGACCAGTATATTATCTCAGCAGAGACCAGTATGTATCTCCAGCTGAGACCAGTATATTATCTCCAGCTGAGACCAGTATAGTATCTCCAGCTGAGAGACCAGTATATTATCTCCAGCTGAGAACCGGTATAATATCTCCAGCTGAGACCAGGATATTATCTCAGCTGAGAGACCAAACATATTATCTCCAGCTGAGAGACCAGTATATTATCTCAGCTGAGAGACCAGTATATTATCTCCCAGCTGAGACCAGTATATTATCTCCAGCTGAGAGACAGAATATTATCTCCAGCTGAGACCAGTATATTATCTCAGCTGAGAGATAGTATATTATCTCAGCTGAGAGACAGTATATTATCTCCAGCTGGGAACCAGTATATTATCTCAGCTGAGGAGACTGAATATTATCTCAGCTGAGACAGTATATATTATCTCCAGCTGAGAGACCGATATATTATCTCAGCTGAGAGACAGTATATTATCTCCAGCTGAGAGACCAGTATATATCTCAGCCGAGAGACTGGTATAATGTATCTCCCTTTGAGACCAGTATAGTATCTCCAGCCGAGACTGGTATGTATCACCAGCTGAGACCAGTATATTATCTCCAGCTGAGAGACCAGTATATTATCTCAGCTGAGAACCAGTATATTATCTCTCCAGCTGAGAGACTAGTATATTATCTCAGCTGAGAACCAGTATATTATCTCAGCTGAGAGACCAGTATATTATCTCAGCTGAGGAAGACCAGTATATTATCCTTCTGAGACCAGTATATTATCTCCAGCAGAGACCAGTATATTATCTCAGCTGAGAGACCAGTATATCATCTCAGCAGAGACCAGTATATTATCTCCAGCAGAGACCAGTGACAACTATCTCCAGCTGAGGGAACCAGTATATTATCTCCAGCTGAGAACCAGTATATTATCTCCCGGCTGAGAACCAGTATATTATCTCAGCTGAGACAGTATATTATCTCAGCTGAGACCAGTATATTATCTCTAGCTGAGAGACCAGTATATTATCTCCAGCAGAGAGACCAGTATATTATCTCAGAGACCAGTATAGTATCCTCTCTAGCTGAGGAGCCAGTATATTATCTCAGCAGAGACCGGTATATTATCTCAGCAGAGACCAGTATATTATCTCCAGCTGAGACCAGTATATTATCTCAACAGAACCAGTATATTATCTCCAGCTGAGACCAGTATATTATCTCTAGCTGAGAGACCAGTATATTATCTCAGCAGAGAGCCAGTATATTATCTCCAGCAGAGACAGTATATTATCTCTAGCTGAGGAACCAGTATATTATCTGCTTAGAGACCAGTATATTATCTCAGCTGAGGGGCCAGTATATTGTCTCCAGCTGAGGGCCAGTATATTATCCAGCTGAGGAACCAGTATATTATCTCCAGCAGAGACAGTATATTAACTCTAGCTGAGAGGCCAGTATATTATCTCCAGCAGAGACCAGTATATATTATCTCAACGAAGACCAGTATATTATCTCCAGCTGAGACCAGTATAATATCTCCAGCTGAGACCAGTATATTATCTCAACTGAGAACCGGTATATTATCTCCAGCTGAGAGACCAGTATATCTCCAGCTGAAGTTCAGTATATCACCAGCTGAGACCAGTATATTATCTCCAGCTGAGAGACCGGTATAGTATCTCAGCTGAGACCAGTATATTATCTCAGCTGAGACCAGTATATTATCTCCAGCTGAGAGACTGGTATATATTATCTTTCAGCTGAGACCAAATTATATTATCTCCAGCTGAGAGACCGGTATATTGTCTCCAGCTGAGGGCCAGTATATTATCTCCCTTTGAGGGCAGTATATTATCTCAGCTGAGAGACAATATATTATCTCCAGCTGAGACAGTATATTATCTCTCAGCTGAGAGACCAGTATATTATCTCAGCTGAGAGACCAGTATATTATCTGTAGAGAACCCGTATATTATCTTCCAGCTGAGAGACTAAGGATATTATCAGCAGAGACCAGTATATTATCTCAGCTGAGACCAGTATATTATCTCAGCAGAGATAGTATATTATCTCCTTTGAGAGACCAGTATATTATCTCCAGCTGAGAGACCAGTATATTATCTCCAGCTGAGGGCCAGTATGCTCCTCAGCTGAGAACCAGTATATTATCTCCAGCTGAGAGACCAGTATATTATCTCAGCTGAGACCTGTATATTATCTCCAGCTGAGAGACCAGTATATTATCTCCAGCTGAGGTAAGAGATATTATCTCAGCAGAGGAACCAGTATATTATCTCAACTGAGAGACCAGTATATTATCTCAGCAGAACCAGTATATTATCTCCATCTGAGAGACCAGGATATTATCTCCAGCAGAGACCAGTATATTATCTCCAGCTGAGACCAGTATAATATCTCAGCAGAGGAGCCAGTATATTATCTCCAGAGACCAGTATATTATCTCAGCTGAGAGACCAGTATATTATCTCCAACTGAGAGCCAGTATATTATCTCAGCAGAGACCAGTATATTATCTCCAGCTGAGATTTGGTATAGTATCTCAGCTGAGACCAGTATATTCAGCTGAGAGACCGTATATTATCTGGCTGAGGCCAGTATGTATCTCAGCTGAGGCCAGTATATTATCTCCAGCTGAGACCAGTATATTATCTCAGCTGAGGCCAGTATATTATCTCCAGCAGAGAGACCAGTATAATATCTCAGCAGAGAAGACCAGTATATTATCTCCAGCTGAGACCAGTATATTATCTCCAGCTGAAGACAGTATATTATCTCCAGCTAGCAGGGAGCCAGTATATATTTATCTCCCGGCAGAGACCCATTATGTATCTCCAGCAAGAGGCCAGTATATTATCTCAGCTGAGAGACCAGTATATTATCTCAGCTGAGGAGCCAGTATAGCCTATCATCTCCAGCTGAGAAGACCAGTATATTATCTCAGCTGAGAGGCCAGTATAATGTGTATACTGGCCAGAGACCAGGATATTATCTCCAGCTGAGACCGGTATAATATCTCAGCTGAGAGACCAGTATATATCTCCAGCTGAGAGACAGTATAATATCTCAGCTGAGGAACCGGTATATTATCTCCGGCTGAGGGCAAATATATTATCTCCAGCTGAGAGACCAGTATAATATCTCAGCTGAGACAGTATAATATCTCCAGCTGAGACCAGTATATTATCTCCAGCTGAGGAACTAATATATTATCTCCATGAGAACCGGTATATTATCTCAGCTGAGAGATGATATATTATCTCCAGCTGAAGACCAGTATATTAATCTCCAGCTGAGAGACCAGTATATTATCTCCAGCTGAGACCAGTATATTATCTCAGCTGAGGCCAGTATATTATCTCCAGCTGAGAGACCAGTATGTTATCTCAGCTGAGAGCCAGTATATTATCTCCAGCTGAGAGACCGGTATATTATCTCAGCTGAGAGACCAATATATTATCTCCAGCTGAAGACCAGTATATTATCTCCAGCGAGGCCAGTATATTATCTCCAGCTGAGAGACCAGTATATTATCTCCAGCTGAGAGACCGGTATATTATCTCAATTGAAGACGCTTATGGCGTATCTCAATGAGACGATATATTATCTCAGCGAAGACAGTATATTATCTCCTTCAAGGAGCCAAGTATATTATCTCAGCTGAGAAGACTAGTATATTATCTCAGCTGAGAACCAGTATATTATCTCAGCTGAGAACCAGTATAATATCTCAGCTGAGGAACCAGTATATTATCTCCAGCTGAGAGACCGGTATATTATCTGGCACAGAACCGGTATATTATCTCCCAGCTGAAGAAGACTGAAATACTGTATCTCAGCTGAAGACCAGTATATTATCTCAGCACGAGAGGCCAGTATATTATCTCCAGCTGAGAACCATTATATTATCTCGGACATTAATGGAGCAGGGTTGTGTGTAAGAACGGGGACTGGGTGTGGTAATGTAAAATCAGAGACCAGTATATTATCTCAGCTGAGAGACCGATATATTATCTCCAGCCGAGAACCAGTATAATATCTCAGCTGAGGCCAGTATATTATCTCCAACTGAGACCGGTATATTATCTCCAGCTGAGGAGCCAGTATATTATCTCCAGCTGAGGAACCAGTATATTATCTCCAGCTGAGACCAGTATATTATCTCAGCTGAGAGACAGTATATTATCTCCAGCTGAGAACCATTATATTATCTCCCAGCTGAGAACTGATATATTATCTCCAGCTGAGAGACCAATATATTATCTCCAGCTGAGACCAGTATATTATCTCCAGCTGAGAGACCCAGTATAATATCTCCAGCTGAGAGACCGAGTATATTATCTCCAGCTGAGGGCCAGTATATTATCTCCAGCTGAGAGACCCAGTATACTGTGCTCTCCAGCTGAGAGACCAGTATATTATCTCCAGCTGAGGGCCAGTATATTATCTCCAGCTGAGAGACCAGTATATTATCTCAGCCGAGAGACCAGTATATTTATCTCTCCAGCTGAGGAACCAGTATATTATCTCAGCTGAGAGATTACGGTATAGTATCTCCAGCTGAGGAACCAGTATATTATCTCCAGCTGAGAGACCATTGTATATTATCTCCAGCTGAGAGACCAGTATGTTATCTCCTTCGAGGAACCAGTATATTATCTCCAGCTGAGAGACCGACATATTATCTCCAGCTGAGACTAGTATATTATCTCAGCTGAGAGACCAGTATATTATCTCCAGCTGGTAGTATATTATCTCAGCTGAGAGACCGACATATTATCTCCAGCTGAGAGACGGTATATTATCTCCAGCTGAGGTGGTATATTATCTCAGCTGAGAACCAGTATATATTATCTCCAGCTGAGAGACAATATATTATCTCCAGCTGAGACCAGTATATTATCTCAGCTGAGAGACCAGTATATATTATCTCCAGCTGAGAGACCCATTTATATTATCTCCAGCTGAGAACCGATATATTATCTCCAGCTGAGAGACCCAGTATATTATCTCAGCTGAGAGACCAAGTATATTATCTCCAGCTGAGAGACCAGTATATTATCTCAGCTGAGGGCAGTCTATTATCCAGCTACGAGAGACCAGTATAGTATCTCAGCTGAGAGACCAGTATATTATCTCAGCTATGAGACAGTATATTATCTCCAGCTGAGGAGCCAGTATATTATCTCAGCTGAGAGACCCAGTATATTATCTCCAGCTGAGACCGATATATTATCTCCAGCTGAGACCGGTATATTATCTCAGCAGAGGGCAGTATATTATCTCAGCTGAAGACCAGTATATTGTTATCTCTCCCGCTGAGGAACCCAGTATAATATTATCTCCAGCTGAGGCCAGTATATTATCTCCAGCTGAGAGACCGTGTATATTATCTCCAGCTGAGAACCAATATAATATCTTCCCGCTGAGAATGTCCGTATCTCCAGCTGAGAGACAGTATATTATCTCCAGCTGAGAACCAGTATATTATCTCCCTTCGAGGGCCAGTATATTTTCTTTGTTTGTATCATGGGGATGATGTCTGGGCTGGGATGTTATCTCCCTTTAGAGACCAGTATATTATCTCCAGCTGGGAGACCAGTATATTATCTCCAGCTGAGAGACCGGTATGTATCTCCATGAGAGACAGTATATTATCTCCAGCTGAGGAGACCGGTATATTATCTCCACTTTGGAGACCAGTATATTATCTCCGCTGAGACAGTATATTATCTCAGCTGAGAGACCAGTATAATATCTCAGCTGAGACCAGTATATTATCTCCCTTTGAGACCAGTATATTATCTCCAGCTGAAGACCAGTATATTATCTCCGCTGAGGAACCGGTATATTATCTCGGCTGAGAGACCAGTATATTATCTCAGCTGAGACCAGTATAATATCTCCCGCTGAAGACCAATGTTATCTCCGCTGAGGGCCAGTATATTATCTCCGCTGAGAGACCGGTATATCTCAGCTAGAGACTGAGTATATTATCTCCCTTTGAAGACCAGTGTATCTCAGCTGAGAGACCAGTATATTATCTCCAGCTGAGAGACCGGTATATTATCTCATTTGAGACCAGTATATTATCTCCAGCTGAGAACCAGTATATTATCTCCAGCTGAGACCAGTATATTATCTCCAGCTGAGAGACCAGTATATTGCTCTCCAGCTGAGAACCAGTATATTATCTCCAGCTGAGACCAGTATGTATCACCAACTGAAGACCAGTATGTATCTCAGCTGAGACCAGTAGTATCTCCAGCTGAGAGACCAGTATATTATCTCGAAGACCAGTATATTATCTCCAGCTGAGAGACCAGTATATTATCTCAGCTGAGAGACCAGTATATTATCTCCAGCTGAGAGACCAGTATATTATCTCAGCTGAGAGACAGGATATTATCTCCAGCTGAGACCAGTATATTCTCCAGCTGAGACAGTATATCTCCAGCTGAGAGACCAGTATATCTCCAGCTGGGAACCAGTATATTATCTCAACTGAGAGACCAGTATATTATCTCCAGCCCCAGAGAGACCAGTATATTATCTCCAGCTGAGAATGATATGGTACATCTCAGCTGAGGAGCCAGTATATTATCTCAGCTGAGGGATGGTATATTATCTCCAGCTGAGAGACCAGTATATTATCTCCAGCTGAGAGACCGTATATTATCTCAGCTGAGAGACCCGATATATTATCTCCAGCTGAGAGACCGGTATGTTATCTCCAGCTGAGGGCCAGTATATTATCTCAGCTGAGAGACCCAGAGTATAGCCCATCTCTCCAGCTGAGGGCCAGTATATTATCTCAGCTGAGACCAGTATATTATCTCCAGCTGAGGAGCCAGTATATTATCTCCAGCTGAGAGAGACCGGTATATTATCTCCAGCTGAGACCGATATATTATCTCCAGCTGAGACCAGTATATCTCCAGCTGAGAGACTGAAATATATTATCTCAGCTGAGGAACCAGTATATTATCTCCAGCTGAGGAGCCAGTATATTATCTCAGCTGAGAGACCAGTATAATATTATCTCAGCTGAGAGACCCAGTATATTATCTCCAGCTGGGAGACCAGTATATTATCTCCAGCTGAGAGACCAGTCTATTATCTCAGCTGAGAACTGTTATATATTATCTCAGCTGAGAGACGTATAATGCTCAGCTGAGAGACCAGTATATTATCTCCAGCTGAGAGACCGGCTCATATTATCTCAGCTGAGAGAGACCAGTATATTATCTCCAGCTGAGAGACCAGTATATTATCTCCAGCTGAGACCAGTATATATTATCTCCAGCTGAGGGAACCAGCCTCATATCTCAGCTGAGAAGACCAGTATATTATCTCAGCTGAGACCAATATATTATCTCCAGCTGAGAGACCAGTATATTATCTCAGCTGAGAGAGACCGGTATAATATCTCCAGCTGAAGACCGGTATGTATCTCCAGCTGAGAGACCAGTATATTATCTCCAGCTGAGAACCGGTATATTATCTCAGCTGAGAGACCAGTATATTATCTCAGCTGAGAGACCGGTATATTATCTCCAGCTGAGAGACCGATATATTATCTCCAGCTGAGAGACCAGTATATTTATCTCAGCTGAGACCAGTATATTATCTCCAGCTGAGACCGGTATATTATCTCCAGCTGAGGGTAAATATAATATCTCAGCTGAGAACCAAGGCTATTATCTCCAGCTGAGAGACCATTATATTATCTCCCAGCTGAGAGACCGGTATAGTATCTCAGCTAGAATGATATATTATCTCAGCCGAGACCAGTATATTATCTCCAACTGAGAGACCAGTATATTATCTCCAGCTGAGAGACCAGTATATTATCTCAACTGAGGCGGTATATTATCTCCAGCTGAAGAGACCAGTATATTATCTCCAACTGAGAGACCATTATATTATCTCCAGCTGAGAGACCCATATTATCTCAGCTGAAGACCAGTATATTATCTCAGCTGAGAACCGGTATATTATCTCAGCTGAGGAACCAGTATATTATCTCAG
>NW_024723050.1:2827914-3019949 GCF_018991925.1 Homarus americanus | reverse complement strand
TGTTAGTTACAAGACTAGCGAGGTCATCCTAAAACTGTATCTTGCGCTTGTGAGACCACACCTGGATTACGCAGTTCAGTTCTGGTCACCGTATTACAGAATGGATATAGAATCCTTGGAAAGAATTCAGAGGAGAATGACAAGACTAATCCCGGGCATTAGGAACCTTGAGTATAGAGACAGGTTAAAGCATCTTAATTTGCACTCCCTCGAGAGACGTAGAGCGAGGGGCGACCTGATAGAGGTGTATAAGTGGAAGTCAGGGATAAACAAAGGGGACATTACAAAGGTACTCAAACTATCCAACCAGGAGCGAACTCGTAACAATGGTTTTAAATTAGACAAATTTAGATTTAGGCGTGAAATAGGTAAACACTGGTTCGGAAACAGAGTAGTGGATGAATGGAACAAGTTACCAAATATCATCATTAACTCGAATACGCTGATTAGCTTCAAACATAGGTTGGATGCTTATATGAGCAATAGGGGTTGGGTGTAAACGGGACTGCCCAGTATGGGCCAATAGGCCCGCTGCAGTTTCCTCCATTCTTATGTTCTTATGTGTGAGGACATTGTGAGTATCGACACTCACAGGTACACTTCCTGTCCAAACGGTACGAGGCAGAGTTGCCAACCTACCGCTTTTGATGCTAATATTCAGCGATATTTGTGACTTTAGCAATAGTTCATTAGACGTTCTTTTATTTATACTTGATTACTTGGTGCCAATTTAGGTGGCTAAAAGAGCAAAAAAAATTATTTGCTTTATTTCTAAATTTTTAACTTGGATTCTTTAAATATTCTCTGACTCTGTACTATTTGCCAGATTTAAGGACAAATCTAGCATTATTTTTATAACTTCTTAGCAACACTGCTAAGCCTGCTCTGAGTCAGTCGCATTAGTAAGGCTACATCTGTGGTGGTCTGTGGATTACTCGCAAACACTAAATTTAATTTTCCTCACTAACAACCCTATGACATCTTAGCAAACAACATTAACTTCTTTCTTTCGTAAACGATCTGAGGAGTGTAACAAGAATAACGTACAAGAGACTGATAATAGTAAAGTGACAAAAGCTGTGTTTCACCTGCTTCTACTGCAAATTTTCTAACCGGGTCCAAATGCAGTTCTGAAAATAATGGCTTGTATCCCTGTGCAGGTGTTTGGACGGAGGAAATGTGGAAGAAAAAGAAGGAACTTATTCCTGGTTAGTCTTCAAAGATGATAAACTTGGGTGTAAAGTATGTGCAAACATAAGCAATCTGACGCTTTTCACTTCTCAGGGTTCGAGGCTGTCAAATGAATGGCAAATGTGCCAGGTATCCTATTATGGAGCCGATCAAAGGACACGCTTGAAGTGTCTCAGAAAAAAATGTTGATCACAAACTATCGAAACCAAACATTGCTGCTCTAAGTGTTGAAAATAAAGCTAGTGAAGATGCTCTTGGAAAATTATGTGACACCATGAATGCTTCGCATCTAAAGGCAACTTGTTAAATTTTTCGTTCCACATATTATTTAGCTCAGAATGACAGACTATACTCTGATCACTTTGGCTTACTGGAACTTCAAAACAAATATGGTATTGATATTGGATTTGGACTGCATTCCCGCACTAGTGCTACAGACATCATTAATCACATAGCCATTAATATGAGGAAGAAAATTTGCCAGCATATCAAGCAGATAAATGGTAAAATTTATGTTGTCATTGATGAATCAAGCCTGAGCATCAAGACTGCCCGAATAGTTTATTTGAAATGTGAAAGTGATAAGGAAGGTGATCCCCATTTTATGTTTTTAGATCTAATTGAACTGCCTGATCAAAAAACTGCAACTATTGCTAAGCATCTATTAAACTGTCTCAATAACCATGGTTTTGATGACTCTTACTTGAAACAGAACCTTGTAGCATTTGCTAGTGATGGGGCGAGCGTAATGCTTGGTGTCAAATCTGGTGTTGCTACAATTCTCAAGGAACATTACCCTGATGTGATAATTTGGCACTGTCTTAATCACAGATTAGAACTTGCAGTAGGTGATTCGGTGACAGAAGTTCATGGAGTTAATCATTTTCAATCATTTATGGACAAATTGTACTCTGTTTACGGTAGATCACCTCTAACTCAAAAGAAACTGTCTGAATGTGCCTCTAACTAGAACAACAAATTTGCAAAATAGGCCGTGTTCTGAGCACCAGGTGGGTGGGTAGCTAGCTTGTTTCGAACAGTTTCAGCAGTGTGGCAAAATTGTGAAACACTGTTTTCATTTTGAAAAAGCAATGAAGAATAAAACAAGATCTGGGAGTGACAGAAAAACCTATGAAGGTCTGTTGAAAAAACTCTCTTCAGAAGTTTCTTTTGGACTTAGCTCTAATGTATGACACGTTGCATGAACTTGGTTTACTGTCAGAGTGTTTACAGAAAAGCACTACTACGATTATTTATGCAGACAAACTGATCCAACGGAGCATAAGATCACTGCATGGACTGAAAGAGCAACCTGGCACGAAAATTCTAGAAGCTCGAGAGGCAGTTGAAAAGGTGAAGTATGGAGCAATTACCTTAGTAAGCAACAACAAAATTGTCTCCATTAATTATCTACAGTTTCTTACTAATCTCATAAACAATTTGCTGCACCGTATGTTCATGACAACATCCTTGAAAGGTTCTCATTCTTCTGAACCTCAAAGTATGTATAAATCCCTGCTAAATGAAATGTGTCCTTGATAAAGACTACTGGCCTGCTGAAATACCGCCTAATTATGGAGGAGCTGCAATATCATCTCTCTGTAAAAGGTTGAAGCTTTCTTCTTCCTCTGTAATAAATGCCTTCAGAGATTATGTGGAGGATGGTGGACGCCGCATCCCCCAAGATTTACGGCCATTACTGAGCTGTTCATAAGTTATTCCCACTAGTACTGCTGAGTGTGAGAGAGGATTCAGTCACATGAACTTGATAATAACACCAACACGCTCAAGAATTCTCATAAATCATGTATCAGCACTTATGTTTGTTAACTACACGGACCTCATCTGGTTCAGTGGACTCCTGAGCCGTAGGTCACATCATGGCTGCTGTACCACAGATCAGCAGAAGACACCAGGACAAGAGTTGCTTCACACCCACCAACACATATTACGCCTGACCCTTTGTGGAAATTATTGTGAAACTTCTCATTAGTGGCATTTGGTAAGTACGTAATTACTTGTAAATTGGTAAAATACATGATTACCGTCTTTTTCTTTACTAGTTTGATATTTATATTTCATGATAATTAGTGAGTGCAACCGTGCAATACTTTGTCATATTATTAAATTAAGTATTATATGTTTTATTGTACCAGTTATACACTGACATGTGGTGATAGGCTATAATCTTGTTAATGTCTTAATTATCACTATATTTCTGTGGAGCTCTGAAATTCATATATTTCTTTCATCTTGGTTTAGTGCATGAAATTATAAGCTGAAGCTCTATATATATATATATATATATATATATATATATATATATATATATATATATATATATAGAGAGAGAGAGAGAGAGAGAGAGAGAGAGAGAGAGAGAGAGAGAGAGAGAGAGAGAGAGAGAGAGAGAGAGGAAATGGCAAGCATTTTGACAGCTCCGGCACCTAAAAAAATTAGCACTGCAACACTGCACGTTACTATGTTATATATACGGTGTATAGCATGCGTTAATATACCTTAGAGCAGGTACATATTGGGTATCATACTGGGTGAGAAGAGACTTATTTTTAAATAATTTAGTTACAGTACAACAACTTGTCTGTTAACGTGATGTTGCAGTAGGCATAATTCTTGACGGTTATTAAATACAACATACAAGTTGTTACTGGGTAAGTGACCACAACCTCACACACCCACAGCTACAGTACATTAAGTTTACAGTTCTGGGCGAAAAATAATAACAATGATTCAGTGACGGAGGCGACACAAAGTGAAATAAAAATTAAACCGAAAATAACCGATCGTTAAATGTACTATAACATAACCTAACCTAAATTAACATTGTTAATCGAAGGTTTTGCTTATCTACAGTCACCCATGCACCACTTAGAATGTAAACAAATAAAGTAATGGTACTTTTTTGGATGACACCAACTGGGTAAGACGCCCCCACAAAATCTCTAACGTTAGCAAGGTCATGTGTGTATGTACTGCATACATTACACTAAATAGCGATAATTTTATAATAGCGAAGTTTAAACCTTTTTGGTAGAAAATATTATGCTATGTCTTTATTACCGTCTCAAAATTATTCAAAGTCACGTTGAGGATTATCAAAACTATTAGGCAAATAAAAAGCACTAAATAAACTACTGCAATTCTCAAAGTTCACTTCTCTCAGAGGAAACAAGTGGGCTTTACAGATACAAATTAAATATCATTACATTTTCATCACAGACTAAAACTCCTAACTGTACACAAACTCAACTCAAACTGTGTATCGAATATCCACAAAATTTAAAACATCTGCCTCGAAATTTCACAAACAGTTCCTCCATGATTTTCCCGCCAAATTTGTCCCGCGCGCCCTGGCCTCGGCAGACCGCGACGCTAAAACAATATTGGTCGATGTGAATTTGGCGGGAATTTTCTTGCCTGGGGCCCCACGAGGCTCATTAATACGTGCCGAGTCATCAATATGTAAAACCCGGACGCTGACGAACCACAACGGAAATTATTAAATTATTTCCAGTTTTGATGATTTTTTTTGTTTAGGCCACTGACCTAACAATGCGGATACCGAGTAATAATTATATTGTCTGGTGCTCAGGAAAGAAAAACACGGCGCACGTTCACAATGGGGCTGTGTGCTATAATTGAACATACGATGTCGTGTTATTGTGTTGTGTGCAACATTAGACTTGTAGTTTGCGCAAGACTATCTCAACACCACACGGCAACAGTAAAAAAATGTATGTACAATTATAACAATTACGAATTTCAGTAATAGTAACGAAGAAAATTTTGATTTCGTGATTTATTGTTATTACTATTATTAGTAGTAGTAGTAGTATTGTTGTTGTTTTTAATTATTGCTATTAATAACGTTATCATTATTATTACTATTATTATTAGTAGTGTTACTAATATTAGTAATATTAACTTATTTTTTAGCATTTCCTTTCTTGCTTAAGCTTACGATTAACCAGTTAGTGCATTCTTATAACCACAGGTCAAGGAACTATTCATCGCTGGACCTTCTGAGGCCCTGGTAACACTCTTGATGAATGTTATGTTAATACCGATACTTTATTCTGTCAACTTATCATCGTTTTATTTAACAGCCGAAAAACTCTATTATCAAGGAAACACCCCGTTCATTTTGGTGAAATTTGCAGCAAAATTTACCATGTGGATCTTGTCATATGTTGATGACCCCACACACACACACACACACACACACACACACACACACACACACACACACACACACTACTACTACTACTACTACTACTTTTCTGTCACTCGGAATCGAGTATGACGATCATCCAGCTATGATACAATGATATAAGTTAATAGGGATGTCACCTTGGTTGGTGAGTTTTGAGGTGACTGAAGAGGCCGATACGGGACCCACAGGGTCGTCCATAATTCGTCGCACAAGTGGACAGCAGCATCTAGTGCGGGAGCGGTGGCAGCGTCTTTCCGGCGTTGGCGCTTGTCTGCCTCGGTTTGCAGTCGGGTTAACTCGAAAGTATTGACACCTGGTGTGGGGCTCCTCCAAGCATTAAGGTGTGGAGTAATCGACTCCCAGGTGAGGGGGGTTGATTTGGCACTTATTCAGGTTTGTCTTCAGATTATCCTTATACCTTTTCAATTGCCCGCCGGCGTTACGTTTACTGTTCGTTAGATGACTGTAAAGTAGCTGCTTTGGCAGTCTACTGTCGCCCATGAGGGTAACATGGCCAGTCCAGCGTAGATGATCATGGATAATGGTAGCCTCGATGCTCCTACAGTTGGTGTCAGCAAGAATAGTGGCATTTGTTCTCTTGTCTTCCCAGCAATGTAGACTACGTTGGTGAAAGTTTTCAAGTGCCTTGAGGTGCTTCCTGTATGTGACCCATGTCTCACTGCTATATAGCAGGGTGGAGAGGACCACTGTTCGATATACATGCAGCTTTGTAGATAATTTCAGCTCCCTACAGCTGAAGACACGGTTTCGGAGTCTGCCAGAGGATTGAGATGCACATCTGATCCGGTGCTGAATCTCTTCATCGATGTCTGCGGTGGTGGACATAGCAGGTGGGAGCCGAGATACCGAAAGTGGGTAACAGTAGAGAGGGTAGTACCGTTAAGTTGGATGGATGGTGGAGGTGTGGCTGAACCAGGGGCAGGTTGAAAGAGAATCTGAGTCTTACGTACATTCACCTTATGGCAGAAGTGCGCCTACGCATCTGCGTAGGTGTTCAGGATCTTCTGTCGGTCGTGTTCAGTGTGGGCAACAAGGGTGAGGTCGTCTGCATACTGAAGTTCAGTAATGGAAACTGCCGAAACCTTTGTTCTTGCCTGGAGTCGTCTTATGTTGAAAAGGCCCTTCACCCGGTATTCGATGTCCACCCCGCCGGGTAAATTGGCACTGGCACGAGTAGGGAAGACAGCCAAGAAAATGGAAAAGAGAGTTGGTGCCAATACACACCCTTGTTTAACCCCCGTTTGGATGGGAAAGAACTCAAAATGGGTGCCGTTGTGCAGGACACTGCCGTTCATGCCATTGCAGAGTTGCCTCACAACGGCGATGAATTTTGGTGGGCAGCCAAAACGGCTGAGGGTCCATCAGAGGGCTTCCCTGTTGACCGAGTCGAAGGCCTTGGTTAGGTCGATGAAAGTCATGTAATGTACAGGTCACGACGCTGTGTCACACACACACACGCGCGCGCACACACACGCGCGCGCGCACACACACACACACACACACACACACACACACACACACACACAGTCTTCTGGCTGCCAGCTCTTTCAATAAACCGTTAATTATTATTATTATTATTATTACACACAAACAAAGGAACGAAAACAATAAGAGCGTTTCACGTGACGTCACTGTTTGTTTACTTTCTGACTGTGGGCAAGAAAGCAGAGCGTCGCTTCCATCTGCCTGGCTCCAACATTAACATTTATATACAAATTGACTTAGTCCACGAATTTAAGTTTTACTTTGTAAGCATCAGCTTGAAAGTGTTTGTTTTTTATTGTGATTAGCCCACCAGGGCACAGGTCAATGACCCATTGACCCACGTCAGGACCGAGGGGGCGAAAATATAAATATCAATAATAATAAAAATATTAATAATAATAATAATAATAATAATAATAATAATAATAATAATAATAATAATAATAATAATAATAATAATAATATTAATAATAATAATAATAATAATAAATAAATAAATACAAAGATTAAAAAAGATAAATAGTGAGAAACAATATATGTATGTTGTGTTGTCAAAGTAAGAAACATTGAGACCCTGCAATTGTGTGTAAATGAGGCAGAAAGTCAGATCAGCAACCTGGGACTTGGTCACAATTTTTGTGATGCCATATGGCAGCAGGATCTACCATTAGACAACACGTTATGCTTCCAATATCTTCCCAGGCTACTAACATCAATAGTTATGTAGTTAAAGCTTGTACTGTACCTTCCATCACACACCCCAACAGTGAGGACGGGGACGTTAACCAAGCATTTCGTTATGCGTGAGGCAACTTTCTTATGGTCGGAGCCACAGTTAAAGGTGAACCTTATTAAGAGTCTGAGCAGTGACTTGGGTTACGCGGGAAGTTGATACAGGGGTTTATGTGGGTGGGGGGGATACGATGGTGACATCCATTTGGGTTGCAAATGTAAAATCATCTCCCATTACCTAGCTTAATCCTAATCTATTATTAATCTCAATGTTTCCTGGTTAGGGATAGATTAAGTTCAGAGTTAAGATGAGGGTTAACTAATATAACGGTGGGATAGATTAAGATTTTATACATGTGACAAACACAGATGCAAACATTTTAATTCTAAATGTGTTTATAAACCGCCAGGTACTGGCCGGTGCTGTACGCTGTCTCCAAAGACAATTATTGTTATGACAGTATTTACACAAATATAAGGGTGGTACAAAAACCTCTTTAATTTTATATAATGTAGAAAGAGACAAAACTATGACAGTGATCAGCTTAAGCAGCCGTAAAACTTACCTCCAGCCAAAGAACATCCAAGGGTGAGTTGGTCCCTTAAGGTGAACTGGGAGCGCCCGGGAATCGAAACACCGAACCCTGGAACAGAATTAATTACAGATTAAGTAACATTTCATTTCACTGTTGAATAAAATTTATTATAGAGTTGAAGATAAGAAGCTATAGGCTGTCTTAACTATACATCACTTAGCTTACGTTGTGGGGCAAGGTGGAGTGGCGGGACCCCGAGTTACTGTTGATGATTTATCCTTTAGTGTTGATCAGAATATCATGTTATAAATCTTCTAAGGAGATAAAACAGTGAGATTACTAAGGCGACAATGTTATCTGTATCTAAAGTACCAGGAAATAAATGATCGATCAGTTCTAAACTACTTAACATTATCATAAGTGTATAATTTTGTTCACTCATTACAGCTTTTGGTTGTCTGTATACAACTGGGGGCCACAAGAGCTTCCCGGGGTTCACAAGCCTCACAGTTGCCAGTACTCTTGGTCAGGGTAAACAACAATAACAATAATTCTTACACAACACATAAGTTTTCACCTAATTGCGACATAAGACAACATTACTGTAGTCTCTGCAGTAAAGAAAAACCATTTTAAAACCTATCTTTATATCGAAGCTTAAGTGATTCAGTTCTATAAGGTCAGACATAATATATAGTTTGGAGAGGAATATCTGACGTTTAAGAGCCTTTGAGATGTGCTGAGGCCTCACATCCCGGGTGGCTGGTCACCGTAGACTTCCCCAGCGCAGGGTTAAGCTTCTCCCTCCTAAACGACTCCAAGCTTTATTGTGCGTGACGATAAGGGGAAAGTGATGGTTTATAAGGTATTGATAAAGTTTTGTAGATGTATAATGAATGGAAACATTATGTCTCGGCAGGAATTTATGGTTATTGTCTTTTTTTTTTACGTATACAAAAAAGTCTCTCTCTCTCTCTCTCTCTCTCTCTCAGCTGTCATTGAGCGCTAACGTACGGAAATTCTTCACTGATGACAAACTCCCCCGCGTCGTGATTCAACTACGGGCGGTAACCTGTAGTATCTCTCTCTCTTTGTCCTAGTTTAATTCACCAAAAATTAAAAAAAAAATTGTCAAGGTGTAGGACGATGAGCGTAGATAAACTTAATTATTTAACCGTCACTGGAGGGCGCTAAATTTACATAATAGCGAATATCAAACTCATTCATAATTTTTCCAATGTCATAAAAAACGGGAAATCGAGACGTTCAGGGGGAGACTCGGATAGATCAGGGAATCCCCGAGCAATGACGGGATGCCACGAAAATAGTGCGAGGGTGGAGGTAGTAGGTGTGTTGGGACTGTTTGTCGGGCTCACTAGTCCTCACGCGCGCCTCCCCACAGCAACCACACCTCACCCACAGCTGCTACATACAGTCACCGCTACATACAGTCACCACCACATCCATCTACCACAACAGTCACTGCCACATCACCGCCATTGTCACCACGACACTTCTACCAATCGCGTCACACTGTACCTTCACACACGCCACAAAAAAATACACACACCCTAACCCAGTGATCGTTTTTTGTTGTATTTACTGTGATACTATACAAATTTACCTCAACTACAGAGCGACAAGTAAGTTTTAGTATTAAGCTAACTTATAATTTGGGGTTAGGTTAGGTTGGGTTAGGTTCTTACGAGATAGTGAATGAGTTAGAGAACATCCGGTGGTGTTTTGGTTGATGAGGTGTTAGGACTCATCAACACCATCTAGCGGGAGAGACAGACATGTGCAACTAGCGGCAACTAGGAAACGTGTGTGTGTGTGTGTGTGTGTACCCGCCGTATCCTGGCCCAGTGTGTAAATCCATCAACATTATAACCTTTTGTTGTCAATACTTAACTATTTTGTATTATGGTAAAAGACAGGATGGTGTGATGAGAAAGCGTCTAGAGGTGATGTCAGAAAATAAATAAATGTGTGAGGAAGTAAAAATGAGGCAATGACAGCAACAGGATATTATGTCAGCCGGGTCGGGAGGGGTACTGACACACACACACACACTCTACTCGGTCTTACCACCCCTCCCTCTTCCCTTCCTCTAATTCAGTATAAAAAAGGTATCATTAATCGTCAAGTGTACCAACGCGTTAATCACCTCATTTTTAAAACCAGTAATAAACGAGTAATTGTAATTAAATGCCATGACGGTCCCCAACTGTGAACCATATCGTTTATTACTTCCCATGAGTCACTGACGACCGGGTGTAAATATCCTCTGAGTCACTCAATATAATGAACACGGGACCCCAGACCTATAGCAGACTCACCAGTGGGTTAAATGCGAGTGTAACTTATCTCTTAAAGCAGTGTTACTATAAGTTTGTCAGTATGGCTGGATACCGTGTGAGTGTGTGTGTGTACTGTGGTGTGGCGGGTTGAGGCGCTCAGCTGTTATTAATGGCGCCAAATAATGCGGGCGCTCCTGTCTGGCTGGGTTCGCACGAGGCTATTTTGTTTGTCTGCCATTCGCTTATCTGGGTTAAATCGTTGTATTTACGCCTTGGCTTTTATGTATTTAATATACTATCACGTAAACCCTGTGTGCAGTGAGACAATAGACAAGGGAGAGAGAGAGAGAATACACTATATGTTCTGTTGCAACCACTAACCCTCCCCACATAAAATATCTAGCTAGGCTTGTTGCCCGTATATACCTAGATATATTGTCCTGAAGATACACCTACATCTTAAAAGCATCTATTATGTGTACTGTATATTCACATACTTTAAAACGTATACTCAGAGGTATATATTTTCCATAAAGGATCTTATATATATATTAACAAATTGATGTGCATAATTATAAGTGTATTACTAACATGAGTGAACTATGGAATGTATGTGACATGATCTGTGACTTGTTAGTAGGGTTTATTAACCAATAGTACATAAAGGTAAATATTATGTTGGACGAGATACAAGTGTTTAATTATACATACATACATACATACATACATACATACATACATACATACATACATACATACATACGGTTAGGTTAGATTAAGTTAGTTTAGGATTTATTATATTAGGCTGGGTTTGGGAAAGTTAGTTGGGGATAATTTAGTTTAGGACGGGTAAAATTGGGTTGATTTAAGTTAGTTTATGGATATATGAGGTTAAGACAGATTAGGGTGGAATAGCTTAGCTTAGGTAAATTTATGAAAGACTAAGCAAGATTAGGTTAGGTTAGGTTGGGATATATCTGTATTAAATTAGACTTGAGTAACGAACATTCACACAGGTCAGAGCTAAAATGAATTCATATTACAGGTAGGTGTAATTAAGGTGTGTGTGGGGCGGAATTACCTAATGATTAAGAATTGTAGTGAAATAATAATAATATACGGATTCTTGCGTGTGTGTGTGTGTGTGTGTGTGTGAGCTAGGTACTGTCACGTAGCCTGTGTTGTGTATCCTGTAGGGGGGAGGAGGTGCCCCTGCCTACCTCCTCCCTCCCCCTCCTCTTCACCCCCTACCATCACGTTACTTTCTTCCATTCTATCAATCTATCTTTCCTTTACACTACTTCTCTCCCACTCATTCCCTCCCCATCCCCTCTCTATGCCCCTTGTCCCCTTTCCCCCTCCCCACTCACTCTCGCTTATTTTCTTTCCCTCCCCACCCACTCTCCCTCTCACCCACCCACTCTCTTTTCCTTCCCCTCTCCCTTCTTCTCTCCCACTCCCCTCTAGGCGACCACACGGAGGCTGTCAGGGAGTGTTGTGTCGCGGTCAGTGCTGGCGGACATATTGACCTGTTGACTGTGTGTGTGTGTGTGTGTGTGTGTGTGTGGAGGAAGGGAGGTGAGAAGGGAAAGAGAACGGGAGGACGGGAAGGAGGAAATGAAGGAAAGGGTGAAAAGGAAGGAGACAAAGAAGGTGAAGAAATAAAGGGTTAGGAGAGAGAGAGAGAGAGAGAGAGAGAGAGAGAGAGAGAGAGAGAGAGAGAGAGAGAGAGAGAGAGAGAGAGAGAGAGAGAGAGAGAGAGAGAGAGAGAGAGAGACAAACCTCTTCATAAAACATCAAACCAACGAACCTTCAAACCACTGAACCCATCGACCCAATAAACACCAGGAACAGTGAACCTCCGAACCACTGGAGCTTCAGACTAGTGTATAATAGCAAAACAATAGCTCCCATTATCTGTTATAGCTTATACAGTATTATATCTTGTTATAGCTTATATGCCTCCTATTATAGCTTATATTGTTATAGCATATTATATGTTATTAACTTGATACCTGTTATATCTAGGGTGGATCTTTTACAGCAATTACAATATTTTTTAGTATGTTATGTTATTGTTGAATGCATGTTTAGTTATCAATTATCATATTTCTGTAATTGTTATTTGTCATCATTGGTATTTCTAGTGTTATTGTTATTTCGGTTATTTTTTTGCGATTGGTCTTTATATGAATGGATGGCTGTATGTTTGTATGTATGTATGTGATCCCGTATGTGTGTGTGTGTGTGTGTGTGTGTGTGTGTGTGTGTGTGTGTGTGTCCTTATTAAGACTGACAGACACATCACTGTAAATTACGAGATGGAACCCAGTATTGTATTCTCTTCTTCCTGTTCTTCTCTTCTTCCTGTTCTTCTCTTCTTCCTGTTCTTCTCTTCCTGTTCTTCTCTTCTTGTTCTTCTCTTCTTCCTATTCTTTTATTATTATTATTATTCCTTCTCTTTTTCTTCTTGTTCTCTTCTTCCTATCCTCTTTTTTTCCTGTTGTCTTCCAGTTTTGGTCTTCCTGTTCTTTTCTTCCGTTCTTCTTGTTCTCTTATTCCTCTTTTTCTATTTTCTTAGTCTTTCTCTCTCTCTTATTTTCTTTTCCTGTCATTCTTGTCTTTGTGTTTTTTCTTGTTTTCATTATTATTTTATTTCCTTCTACTTATTGCTGTTTACTCTCCCTTTTCCGCGCTTCATTCTGTTTTTTGCCTTTTCTCTCTTTCTTTTTTTTCATCATTCTCTTCTTTACTTTTCTTCTTTTACTCTTCTTTCTTCACCTTCCGTTCGTTGTCCTTCATTTATTTTTTTGAATTCTTCTTTCTTTCATTTCTTCATTTGCATTTTCTTTTTTCTTTCATTTCTCTTTTCTTCATTTCAGTTTTTCTTTCTTTCGTCGTCTTCTTTCTAATATACTATAGGTCTAGCCGTCTGTCTGTCTGTCTGTCTGTTCTGGGCAGCCGAAACGGCACAATCGTTTATCATCAAACTTGGTGGAAAAATCGCAAAAAATTCGTAGAGTTGAACAAACCTGGTCCCATGTCGATGGTTTCTTTAGGAAGGCATTAATTAACCATTTTATTTACGATGGAAAACGATGCAAGTCTACGGACTTGGCGCACCCTCATTCGCTGTACGCTGTCACGAGCGTTAAAACTTTTACAAGGGCACGAAGGGCCCGCGATCACTTGTATTCTTTTATAATAGTCAGTTGGGTAGTAAGTCAGTCAGTCAGTCAGTTAATTAGTCAGTTAGGTGATCAGTCTATTAGTCAGTTAGTTGGTTAGTCTGTTGGTCAGTCTATTGGTCGGTTATTGATCAGTCTATTAGTCAGTCAGTCGATCGATCAATCAGTCACTCAGTCAATTAGTGAGTTAGTTAATCAGTCAGTCAGTCGGTCGATCAACCAGTCAGCCAATTAATGAGTCAGTAAGTCAGTCAGCAAGTTATCCAGTCAATCAGTCTATCAGGCAGTGATTCAGGCAATTTATCAGTGAATATCTTAATCAGTGAGTCAGTTACTTATTAATGTATCAGTGGCCTGTCCCTTGTTCTACAGTGCAGTCTCTTTAATTTGTTTAGTATAAGGTGTTAGGTGCTATACCTCTCTCTCTCTCTCCTTCCTATACGACCTCTTAATTCTATTTAGTACGGAGCTTCATACTCTCTCTCTCTCTCTCTCTCTCTCTCTCTCTCTCTCTCTCTCTCTCAGACACACACCCACCCCTCTCACCGCCTCTCCCTGCAGGATGAACTCCCGCATCGTGTCGCTGCGCCGCGGGGTGGAAGAGCTCGAGTCAAGGGTGACCTGCCTGGAGGAGCAGGTAGACCAGGAGGCGCTGCTGGGGGTGGAGGCTCACCACGTCCTCAAGAACGCCAACAGACACGCCCAAGAACTCACATTCCAGGTCAGTGCCATCACGTTCTTCACTAATTATTACATTTCATTCACGTGTTCACTTTGTTTTACGGAGGTAGTGGTTTGTCCGAGTCACACATGAGGATCCTCCGTCAGGTAGGTCCTTCGGTCTTAAGTGCTTCTTATTCCCCTGATCTATTAATCTGTCAGGGAGGTGGTGGGATATAGAGGGGTTAGTCGGTCCGTGTCGAGGATTAACTTCCTTCTGTTCTTCGCCTGTGAGGTTTCTGGTCTTCCCCACTCGATAAACTCCCTGTTGGAACCAATGGCTTTATCTGTTTAGGTGTGGACGTGAGGAGGCGACAGGACCTTACTAGGGAAGTGGTGGGAGTGTAAGGCGTGACAGTATATTGCTGGGGAAGTGCTGGGCGTTGTTGTTAGTTTAGCTACCATGGGGAATATTGGGGAGGGTGGAGGGAAGGGAGGGAAAGGGAAGGAGGGGGAGGGGGGGAGATACGACCCACATAAAAATCGTTCTCGCTGTAAGACATTTATGGAGATTTTTTACAATTGTTTTTTGTTTATATTTTTTCTAACGGGCATTAGCCCACATGGGCACAGGTCAGTTTATGACCCACATCAAGGCCTGGTGGGTGAAAATATAACAAAATAAAATCAATAAAACTTAATATAAATAATAATAATAGTAATAATAATAATAATATTAATAATATTAATAATAATAATAATAAAATGAATAATAATAATAATAATAAAATGAATAATAATAATAATAATAATAATAATAATAATAATAATAATAAAATGAATAATAATAATAATAATAATAATAATAATAATAAAATGAATAATAATAATAATAATAATAATAATAATAATAAAATGAATAATAATAATAATAATAATAATAATAATAATAATAATAATAAAGAGCCATAAATAAATACGAAAATTAAAAAAATATAAATAGTGAGAAACAATATATTGTTTGTTGTGTTGCCAGTAGTAAGAGAAACAATTGAGACCCTGCAATTGTGTGTAAATGAAGCAGAAAGTCAGATGAGCAACCTGGGACTTGGTCACAATTTTCGTGATGCCATATGGCAGCAGGGTCTACCATTAGACAACACATTATGCTTCAAATATCTTCCCAGGCAGTAGTACCTCCCTGTAGTTCTCATACGTCTACTTTAACCAATCTCTCATCTCCATTATCTCCGTCTCAATCATCTCCATCATCATCTTTATCTCTCATCTCCATTATCTCCGTCTCAATCATCTCCATCATCATCTTTATCTCTCATCTCCATTATCTCCGTCTCAATCATCTCCATCATCATCTTTATCTCTCATCTCCATTATCTCCGTCTCAATCATCTCCATCATCATCTTTATCTCTCATCTCCATTATCTCCGTCTCAATCATCTCCATCATCATCTTTATCTCTCATCTCCATTATCTCCGTCTCAATCATTCCATCATCATCTTATCTCTCATCTCCAGCCTCTTCAACGTCAACTTTATCTCTCATCTCCATTGGTCCAGATTCCTGACTCACATTCCAACCATTCCAGATTCCCACTGGTTGCATTTCAAGCGATTCCGAATTTCTCTTGACTACATTCCCAGTAAATTCCAGTCGCTCACTTGTTGAACACACTTCTCTCTGTCTCTCTCACACACACACACACACACACACACACACACACACACACACACACACACACACACACACACACACACACACACACACACACACACACACACACACAAATCAGATCATACAACACACCCACACCAGATGGTCAGTCGGGGTGAGTCAGTTCAGTGAGTCAGTTCGGAGACTCATTCCCGTGACTCGGTTTCACTACGGAGAGCGAACTATCGTCAGTAACCGTACATGATCGGTTAGGACCAGTCGGAAGTTTCCCAAAATATCGAAATACATAGTACAGTAGTTATCGCTAATTATCTCTATTTAGTGTATAGTTTTTATGTCTATTTCTATACATCTATCTATTCATCTCTACCTGCACGTATATTTCTATCTATATATCTCAATCACCGTTTATATATCTCTAAATCAGTTTATATATCTGTCAATGTGGCTATATATCTGTTAATCTCTGTCTATGTATCTGTTAATATCTATTTATCTGTCTATATCTGTCTGTCAATCTGTTATTTCCTCTATAAACCCATACCTGTCTACCTCTCTCAACTCTACCCGGCTATCACATCCTGTAAGCAATGGAGGAGGAGGAGGAGGAGGAGGCCCTAACCCTAAGATATCTGAACACGAGATAAAACTATCTTTGCCGCCACCTAACAGAGACGTGCTGCCCATGTTTATGATATCAACGGTGGTGAGGGGAGGGGGGGAATACGCCTTTGGGGAGGTTGGGAACGGGAAAGGAACAAACCGTGGGAAGGGAAGAGAGGAAGGGAGAGAATACGCCTTTGGAGAGGTTGGGAACGGGAAAGGAACAAACCGTGGGAAGGGAAGAGAGGAAGGGAGAGAATACGCCTTTGGGGAGGTTGGGAACGGGAAAGGAACAAACCGTGGGAAGGGAAGAGAGGAAGGGAGAGAATACGCCTTTGGGGAGGTTGGGGAACGGGAAAGGAACAAACCGTGGGAAGGGAAGAGAGGAAGGGAGAGAATACGCCTTTTGGGGAGGTTGGGGAACGGGAAAGGAAACAAACTGTGGAAGGGAAGAGAGGAAGGGAGAGAATACGCCTTTGGGGAGGTTACCGTGAAGGGAGAATGCCTTTGGGGAGTTGGGAACGGAAAGGAACAAACCGTGGGAAGGGAAGAGAGAAGGAGAGAATACGCTGGGGAGGTTAAACGGGAAAGGAACAAACCGTGGAAGGGAAGAGAGGAAGGGAGAGAATACGCCTTTGGGGGGAGGTTAGGAACGGAAAGGAAACAAACCGTGGGAAGGGAAGAGAGGAAGGGAGAGACATGCCTAGGGGAGGTTGGGGAACGGGAAAGGAACAAACCGTGGAAGGGGAAGAGAGGAAGGGAGAGAATACGCCTTTGGGGGGAGGTTGGGGGAACGGGAAAGGAACAAACCGTGGGAAGGGAAGAGAGAAGGGAGAGAATACGCCTTTGGGGAGGTTGGGAACGGGAAAGGAACAAACCGTGGGAAGGGAAGAGAGGAAGGGAGAGAATACGCCTTTGGGGAGGTTGGGAACGGGAAAGGAACAAACCGTGGGAAGGGAAGAGAGGAAGGGAGAGAATACGCCTTTGGGTAGGTTGGGAACGGGAAAGGAACACACCGTGGGAAGGGAAGAGAGGAAGGGAGAGAATACGCCTTTGGGGAGGTTGGGAACAGGAAAGGAACAGTTGATAGGAGGCGAGAAGTAGTTCGTGTGTAGTTAAGAGAGGGGGGGGAATATTAGCCAACAAGGAGGGAAGAAGGAGGGAGGAGAGCAGTGTGTGTGTGTACAGTGGAGGGCGGGGAGCAACACACAGCTGACACACACACACACAACGTGGACAGCGGCAGCGAGGCGAGATTTGTCGGCATGATGGGAGGCGACGGTGTTCCCAGTGATGACTGATGTGAGATACTGGCGGGCCACGGGAGAGAAGAGGAGCCTACAGGGAGGGAGGGTTAGTCTACAGTGTGTGTGTGTGTGTGTGTGTGTGTGTCGGAAAGAAAGAAACTAGTTCCCTGTAAAAATAGGATTACGTCAAGGTGTGTGTAGTGTAGTGTTGACGTAATGTGTTTATGGACGGGGAGGGTGAGTGAGGCAGGACCAGGGAAGATGAAGTACAGATGGATATGAATCAACACCTGTTCTACTGAATGATTCAAATATAAAAAATAAATAAACTATTGGGACATGAGTCGATAAATGTTTTATAATAAAAATCTGATATTGTTAAAGTGAAGAAAAATAAAACGATACTAATGTTTTCTATAATGGAGACAGAACAGAGACATGTTCCAGACAATAGATGTATCAACAAACTGATCAACTGAACCACCAGTACCAGAGAGAGAGAGAGAGAGAGAGAGAGAAGGATGACACTGGGTAATACCTGACCCAACATTAGAGACAGGATGTGAAGCTTGGACACAGTAGACGTATATAACACAGGAGTGAGGGAAATAATGTACTTGAGAGTAACAAGAGGAAGTGAGAGGAGTAAAGGACAAAGCAGATGAGAGTTTACTAAGATGGTATAAGGATATATTGAGAAACTGAAGAATGAGAGAAGTGGTAAATGGAATGTTTAATAAAGATGTGGATGTTAAGAGAGAAGAAAAGACCAAGAAGATGTAAGGATGAGAGGGGGAAGGTCCTGGATAAAGGAGGGAAGGGAGGGAGGGGAACTAAAAATCCAGAAAGCAGAGGCGTGCGTGCATGAAAGGATACCATGGCGCCAGGGGTAGAGGGTGATGCTGGGGAGGTGGGGGATGGGGAGGGGGGTGATGCTGGGGTGGTGGGGTGATGCTGGGGAGGTGGGGGTGATGCTGGGGAGGTGGGGGGTGATGCTGGGGTGGTGGGGTGATGCTGGGTGGTAGGGGTGATGCTGGGGTGGTGGGGGTGATGCTGGAGAGGTGGTGGGGTGGGGGGTGATGCTGGGGAGGTGGGGATGATGCTGGGGAGGTGGGGGTGATGCTGCTGATGGGGAGGTTGGGGTGATGCTGGGGAGGTGGGGGTGATGCTGGGGAGGTTGGGGGTGATGCTGGGAGGTGGGGTGATGCTGGGGAGGTGGGGGTGATGCTGGGGAGGTTGGGGATGATGCTGGGGAGGTGGGGGTGATGCTGGGGAGGTGGGGGTGATGCTGGGGTGGTGGGGGTGATGCTGGGGTGGTAGGGTGATGCTGGGGTGGTGGGGTGATGCTGGAGGTGGTGGGTGGTGGTGGGGGGTGGGGGGGGGGGTGGGGGTGATGCTAGGGAGGTGGGGGTGAGGGAGGAGATGCTGGGGAGGTGGGGGTGATGCTGGGGAGGTTGGGGGTGATGCTGGGAGGTGATGCTGGGGAGGTGGGGTGATGCTGGGGAGGTTGGGGATGATGCTGAGGAGGTGGGGGTGATGCTGGGGTGGTGGGGTGATGCTGGGGTGGTGGGGGTGATGGTGGGGAGGTGGGGGTGAGGTGGGGAGGTGGGGTGATGCTGGGGAGGTGGGGTGGGGGTGATGCTGGGGAGGTGGGGGTGATGCTGGGGGAGGTGGGGAGGGAGGGGGGTGATGCTGGGGGGTGTTGGGGGTGATGCTGGGGAGGTTGGGGGGTGATGCTGGGGAGGGGGGGTGATGCTGGGGAGGTTGGGGTGATGCTGGGGAGGTGGGGGTGATGCTGGGGTGTTGGGGGGTGATGCTGGGGAGGTTGGGGTGATGCTGGGAGGTGGGGGTGATGCTGGGGAGGTTGGGGGTGATGCTGGGGAGGTTGGGGTGATGCTGGGGAGGTGGGGGTGATGCTGGGGAGGTGGGGTGATGCTGGGGAGGTGGGGGTGATGCTGGGGAGGTGGGGGTGATGCTGGGGAGGTGGGGGTGATGCTGCCTTTGTGTGAAGTGACAAAAAAAAGAGATTTTATGAACTTGTGGGAAAATACCATAAAAGAACACAACTGTTGCAACACTTTAAAGAGGATGAATTTTACTGAATGTTGACGGTGAGTTTTATTCCGGTCACCTGCACCATGCGGCAAAGGGGCTACAGAAGTGGGTAAAATGTGACTCGTATCACACATCGAACTCCAGTACAGCTACCCTGGACAATACTGAACAACTAGCAGGAGTACCTGACACTGTACCACACCTCCTTTAGGAAGTACTGTAGGTCTGTTGACATCATGTTACAAAAAAAAACAAATTCCTGCTGGATAAAAATTCATCCGTGACACATATCAGGTGGAGTAGTCTGCACCAGCCAGCGGAGGGTCATGGTGAGAGCCTCTTAGTTGTCTCACAACACAGTAAGTAATGCAGATTGAATTAACTCACCAACACAACTTGTAAAGGTTACAGAGCCTCGGGTGAACAGCATTATGGAGCGTGGTGCCCTCGCCTAATGAAAGCAGGAACCCCATAACCCGCGTGGAGGCCATCCTGGTGGCCAGCAGCTGGTGGTAATGACCCAGCCAGGCTTATCCTGCCACCCTCCTACTGGGGACCCGACCTCGCTCCTCCCACCCAGTATTATAATTACAAAGTTTATTTATAAATACCAACACAAACACACAGCCAAGTATTACCTGAAGGTACCGTCCTCCCCTGTGGTGTCAGCACAAGTACAGATTTAACTACAAGTATAAAAGAAAATTACAGTAATTTTCATTTGATTACAGTAGCATAAATGCCACACCTAGACACAGAGAACTAATTAAACTAATCTTCTATGCATAGTAATAACATCATCTCCAACACAGAGACTCATACAATAAATCATCCCCCTTAACCTGGCATCTAATTGGTTCATTTAAGCTACGACACAAATAAGGCATCTCAAAGGATCGCGCCTTGAGTCTTCCTCCTGACTGGGGAAGGAAGTAAGGACGCGTATATCTGGCTCATTACGACGCGGCACAAGGATGAATTCTCGAGGTTCTTAACACAAATTTTCTCCGTAACTGAAGATGTAAGAAGATTCTTAGTCACATAAGCGCCAAAATGACGACGAAAATGCAGAGAGTTTGGTATAACTAGACACGTTTTCTTATCCCCTTTAAGGAGAAAAGAAAATTGCTCACGCATCTTAAGAGACTCCGGCTTCAGGGTTGCCCGACATTACCCGAACTCTGTTATTCTGGCGACGGGAAATTTATGTTTATTTTCGCGGATCTCGTACGTTATGTTGTTGGTGATTCATGTTTATTTATTTTGTTTAACCTCGCGAATATTGCTCGTGTGATGCACTTTTAAAGCTGGGATTTAAACAGATGAATGAGTGCAATTATTCACCTTTGTTGTGCATAAAAGGAATATTAGAATTCTGTTTCGCTCCAAAAAATAACATCCGCCATATGTCGACCAACAGTCGCCCATAAACAAACAAAAAATAGATTTTTTTTCTTTTTACTGTAATTGATATTTGCAGTTGTACAATATATATAAATATATATATATAAATATATATATATATATATATATATATATATATATATATATATATATATATATATATATATATATATATATATATATATATATATATATATATAATTCTATGGTTTAATACAGCACATAACGTACAATTCTCCAACTAAATGGCAACATGTAAAGTATAAAATTTATTTCTCAACCTACGACATAAAGACGGCGCTCAAAATGGCGCCGAGAGTAAACTGACACTATCGTAAACAAAATCTCACAGGATTATTATTCAAATTCTAAAAAAAACACAAAAAACACAACTGCTTTCGGTAGAGTCTCAGTGCAATTCGGACTCCATCTTGTCTGTCATTTGAGCATCGTAACACAGGAGAGCTTTTAATCTCAGGCTTCCACACGTGAAAACATTCCCTCCCATAGTAAGAACTTCCTCCATCAGTGAGGTCAGGTGAGGCAGTGAGGTTCGCCATCTCAGCTTATTTCATCTGATGATTAATAACCCGGATGGTACCTGGGAGGTTAGGTTAGGTTACCGTTAGATTAGGTTAGGTTAGGTTAGGTTAGGTTACCGTTAGAGTGGTTAATCATCAGCTGAATTAAGGTCGAGAGGAAGGGAAGAAGGGGGGGGGGCGAATCTTCAGGTGACCTAAATTACCAAGGGAAGGTGTGAGGCGACGAGCGGTGTCAGGGCTCCAGTAACACATCGTGGCTGCCTCAGAGGAAGTTAATGGGCGGAATATAATACTAACACACTTCATCCCAGGATTCTGAGTGATTCTTAATATCCTTAGTTAAAAAGACTCTTGCACCATGGTTTTTGAAGTGATTCCTGTACCATGATTCCTAGAGATTCTTCCACCATCATTAGTCGTGATTTTTGTACCATGATTCCTAATGATTCTTGTACAATGATCCTTGAAGTGATTCTTGCGTGTGAAATATTAGATCCTCCTTTTAAATTCCCCTTAAAAATGCTTTATCAGTGACACAACAATGGCGACGAAACTGTACTGAGACTTCAAGATGACGCTTAACAATACCCGAACAGACAGCAGTTACCACCCACCCCCTCCTTACCCTCCTCCTCTTCCTCCTTACCCTCCTCCTCTTCCTCCTTACCCTCCTCCTCTTCCTCCTTACCCTCCTCCTCTTCCTCCTTACACCCTCCTCCACCTCTTACCCTCCCCTCCACTCTTACCCTTCCTCTTCCTCCTTACCCTCCTCCTCTTCCTCCTACCCTCCTCCTCTTCACCATACCCTCCTCTCTCCTCCTTACCCTCCCTCTTCCTCATATCCTCCTCCTTCCTCCTTACCCTCCTCCCTCTTCCTTCTTACCCTCCTCCTCTCCTCCCCTTACCCTCCTCCTCCGCCTCCTTACCCTCACCTCTTCCTCCTTACCTCCCCTCCTCTTCCTCCCTTACCTCTCCTCTTCCTCCTTACCCTCCTCCCTCTTCCTCCTTACCCTCTTCCTCTTCCTCCTTACCCTCCTCCTCTTCCTGCCCTCTCCTCTTCCTCCTTACCCTCCTCCTCTTCCTCCTTACCCTCCTCCCTCTTCCCCTCCTTACCCTCCTCCTCTTCCTCCTTACCTCCTCCTCTTCCTCTACCCTCCTCCTCTTCCTCCCTCCTCTTCCTCCTTACCCTCCCTCCCTCTTCCTCCTTACCCTCCTCCTCTTCCTCCTCACTCTCAGCATACAACACCACGTCTGTCTGGTGTTGACGGAGCCCCAGTCCCAGACCCGAGCTGTAGGCCCAGTGCAAGCCAGAGATGGGGTGCCTGAACGCCCATTAAGGATAGATGATGATGATGTTGATGATGTTGATGTTGATGATGATGATGATGATGAAGTTGTTGATGATGATGATGATGATGATGATGCTGATGAAGTTGTTGATGATGATGATGATGATGATGATGATGATGATGATGAAGTTGTTGTTGTTGATGATGATGTTGATGATGATGATGAAGTTGATGATGATGTTAATGATAATGATTGTGCAGAACAAGATATAAAGACTTAGAGAGCTGTGAATACACGTACAGTAGTAGCGTCACTGTGAGGTCATGGATGGATACACAGTTCTCACTCCTAGTAAATCACATCACCAGTTCTGAGGGAAACCATTGTACGAGTTATTTAGATGATAGTATAGTAAACGTTCCCCGTAAGTGAAGACGTAAGCATGTATCTAACTGGTTAACTTAAATGAAAGCAAAAAAAAAGGTAAAAAGTTGCACTCAGACGCTATACCTTAACTAGATACGTTCACATAGCATCAAGAGATAAAATAAGGAAGAGAATTATTTCCAAACATTTCTCTAAATTAATTCTCGTATTAAACTTGGAGGTTAATTTGAAGATTTACATTACCTCCTTACGCCATCACTTACCACGACTATTGTGCCGACCTCCGACCTCCAAGCTGTGGTGGAGGTAGAGGTAAACACAGGCTGGAGTATCCTGGACGCCTGAGTACGCCAACCTCAAACGACAGTCAGTGGGAAACGACGAGACATCCAGGGATTTTGAGGACGTGTGTGTGTGTGTGTGTGTGTGTGTGTGTGTGTGTGTGTGTGTGTGTGTCGAAACATGGTAAGAACGACCTCCTAAGTAAATCCTAAGACTCTCATTTGACCTTTTTTCACCACAACTTTGAAAACCGTCTCGGTCATCTTTAGACAATTTTTTTCAAGCTTTTATCCGTTTTACGTAAAGATGGAAACAGTGACATAGTTGTGGCCTGTGAGACACTTATTGTAAGGCTTTAATACAATGTTATCCCTGCTGGTGTTGTTGTTAGTAGTAGAAGTAGCAGTAGTAGTAGTAACAGTTGTTGTATAAAGGTTATTATTATTATTATTATTATTATTATTACGTATAAAACGTTGTCAACATCACTTGCTAAAAGAAACTTAACATTTGCCTTGGAAACTTTGAGACTGGCGGCCTCCACCCCGTGCTTGTCAACAAATCACGAGTACTTACATATTTTTAATGTTGCTCTCAAGCACGAACACAGGCACAAGCACCGCCACTTACACACACACACAATTTTTCCCCATGCCTTTCACACTCATTTTGCTCATGTCTTACACTCATTTTTCCCGTGCCCCCACACCACACACACCCATACGCGCTCACTTTTCCCATGCCTCATACTTTCACAACCTGGCCATACACAACGCATGTAAGCATTCTTAAATCCTTACATACGCACACAAACTTTACACGCACACGGACCTCACGCACACAGACATCATCTGGTAATACTGGTGACCAGCTCCGGCATCACTGTTAAAGCCGTCATCTGGCAACACCGGAGATGATTGTTTAGGTAATGTTAAACAATAACCATTGGGTGAAGAATAAAGCTTAATTTAGCATTTTTCAGCTAATGACTTTCAGAGCTTTTATGTGTATTGATAATTAGTCGTCCTGATAACAGGCCATTTGGCAACACTGACAAAATCATTTACGCAACACTGGTTTGGCAACACTGACCTAATTATTCGCAAAATAGACTCAGATATTTGGCAACAATGACACCAAACACTTACCAACAGTCAGCTTACCTGGTATCACAGTTGCAGTCACTTGACAACACTGACTCAAGTTACTTGGCAACACTGGGATGGAAGGAATATGGTAATAATGTTAATGGTATTGTTTTGGAAAGTTTCACAGTTTGAAAACATTACCAAAATCTCTTTTATATCAATATATTACTAACACTAATTAGACCTTAGTACAGGTAACCCTGAGTCAGACAATTAACCACATGTGGTAGAAGCAACAACCTCATAATGCCTAAGTACTGTATAAGATATTAAACACAACATTACAATAATTTCTGTACTCGTTGGTGAAGTGATCCTGATAATTGGAACAATAACATCACGGTGACACTGTGACTCCGCCCTAACGTTCACTGCAGCCAGGATAAAGATTAAGTTTTACAATCTTTCCAATGATTGTTATGTTATTTGTTTCTCTTAATTAGTGCTGATAAATCTATCTGGTTAAGGTACAGTATCAGTATAATGTTCACGTTATTTCTTATAGACCTTATGTAGTTGAGTGCATCTTAACATCTACAGCCATAACTTCCATCCTTAGAAAATTGTGAATTTTGGTCTAAGTTGGTGACTAAAAATATATTTAAACATTTAAGATTATATTGAAGACAGATATTAAGTTTCTGTATATTATAAAACATTTTTCTCATTTTTATATAATAATATACAATGACCATTTCAACCCCCAACTGCCCCCCACACACACACATACCGAGCATTTCATGAAATTATTATATCACTGCTGAAATTACATCCAATTTCCTGTGTAAATATGTAAATAAATTGGGTTCGTATTAAAAATTTCAAATTCTGATGAATATATATATATATATATATATATATATATATATATATATATATATACACAAGGTTGTTACGTGATAATAGCTTGGTAATAAAGAGGAACACCAAGGTGACCACAAACATCTTGAGTGTTAAATTGTTTAACACAATTAGTCAGTTTTTTAGGAACATGACTTACTTCATCCTCAGAGCAGAGCTTTCTACAGTTACACGTATAATGTATTAATAAGATACGTATAATAAAACACTGAGGAGTCACGCTTGACCAGTACTCACCCACTTAACGAGAACTCTCTTTAACGACCTTAGTCTTTTAGGGTATGACAATACAATTAACGAACATGTAGTCAGTTTAAGGAGCCAAATTTATAGTGAAAGACTACGGTACCGACCAGCCTGGGCCTGGTTCCTACAACACCCCTCTCTATACTTTAAACTAACACTTGATCCTGTTATCATTTATTCACTTAAACAATAAAACCTTCATACTCTCATCATTCACTCACTTCAAAAATAAGAATTGGATCCTATTATAATTTTCCACTTAAAACAATAAACAGGTGATCATATTATAGTACAATAAACAATTTAATAGGAACGCTCTGACCCGTCGCGTGCATCTTAACCCTAAAACTTCAATATTTACACTAGGCACACCAGGGTGTTTACTTACAATGACAAAGGATACCAAGGAAAATCATGTTTACCGTAAAAAAGTTTTAAAGTATATATACTGTATAAGGTACAGTCTCACCCAAAAGCTCGTTAACTCTCCCAGCCAGCTATTGCTACACTGCCTGCTTCAGATGTATGAAACTGTCTCCGTACCAACCAGAACATGAAACCGATACGAATGAATCTAAAGGTTCGAAGTAACAGACTCAAGTTCATACATCTGAAGCAGACAGTGCAGCAATAGCTGGCTGGGGAGAGTTAACGAGCTTTTGGGTGAGACTGTACACAACTAAACCAGCAACAACTGTTCCTGGCGAGAAGTGGTGGTGTTATAGTACTTCATTATATCAAGGCTGAAACTTACTTAATATTTAACCTAGTTACAATGACAGCACAGTATATCAAACGAGACATTACCAGGTACACATATTATATACATGTTGACCGCCTCTGAAGCGTAATTTTGTCAAGATATAACCTAGCCCGATATACTCTACAGAATTTTCATCAATAATAGACACACACACAAGGTAAATTATCCATTCATAACATTTCTTTACTAAACACAATGACATGTTTACTTATTTATACAACAATGTTTGATCTCCGTGAAGCCAACGGTCTGGCAGATCTAACAGCTAGCGTACAAGTTTCCCCGACACAAGCAGTTATGGTTTATGTGGGATGACTTATCTCTTCCACTGATTCTCTTCAAATTATAGAAAAACAAATAATTATGACACTACTACAGGCAGAGTTCAATAATGAATAACTACGGTCAAAGGTGATCACCAATGAAGGTGACGCTATGCTAGGAAACACCCACAATTATCGACAAATTTAAACGAAATTTTCACAAATGAAAGAGCTCACATATCTCCAGTGGCCATACTGTAGACTGTAAGCAGAGCACATTATTATTATTATTATTATTATTATTATTATTATTATTATCTTTTTTTTATTATTATTATTATTTTTATTATTATTATTACCATATTTTACTATAATTATTATTACCATTATTAGCAGTATTATAGCAGTATATACGACTATTAATCCTTCATCTAAATGACAGGTAATTATCCCAGTCTGTAGCAAATTTGTTCCATCATGAACCCATTGAGTGGTAGGAGCTTCTCTCACCTGAATCATAATCCCCACGTGCTACTATGTACAAATTACTTATACTAGACAAAGTGTATGAATTTACCATTTACTATACAGTCGTGATTATTGTCATCATTAAACTCCGCGTGATCCAGATAAGTGTGAAAGGACTGTAAGATTAACCTGGTCGTCCTAAAAATATAAATGTGTAAAATAATCCTCATCCCTAAATTCCACTAATACATAATATTCCCTTTATATATTTGTATGGAATAAGATGGCGTGTCCAGTATAAAAATAAATAAATAAATATCATATATATTAATCCCGTGATATTAATTTTAGTAAATATTTGTGCGGATTTAGCTGGCATTCCAAATATTAAATCCTGGAGACTGATTCCTTTACCGCAGTGGAGGTCAGCGTTAGGTCCCCGAGTAGTCTTGAAGCTGCTCGCTAAGCCTCCAGAAACACCTGAGAATACCAACAGCGGAAAGCCAGCACCATCAGACACCCACAGCCCGCAGGGAGATGCCAATTAGGGATTTTATGCCGCTGTATTATCATTGGTAATGTTATACTCGCCTTGCTAATTAAGGCCGTTAGTATGATTTGCCCGTGTTAATTTCGAGTGGAATTGCAGTTTTAACTCTCTCTCTCTCTGTAATTATCGATCTACCTAACTCTCCGTAATATACCATGTACAGTGAAAAAAGTACACACAACACGCCAAACTGACAAGTATTTTCCAAACTCAAATACGCCCGCCCCCAGCAGGAGTGTTGCCAATTACCAATAAAACGCCGGCCTCAAACTCATCCCCAACAAAAACTTCTGCATCAAGTATTTTTGGACGCCGGATTTATATTAAAGGCGTCTGTCTGGTTGCTTCAGAAAAGAGATGAGGAAAAAGCTGAATAAATTATGCCCAGCGTCTCTTAGTAGGAGTTGAATTTCGTGGTAAAATGAGCAAGCGGAAATCTAATATTGGCAGGAGAGTATTGACGTTTTGGTGATCCAGTCGAAATATTAATAAAAAAAAAAGCCGAATGATGTTGACTGTGTGTGCGCTTGTTCTTAACTATAAATATACACGTACTAATAACAAACACATATGTAGAAGCCAGAATGATGCGTATTAAAAAAAAATATTTCTGTTAATACGAGACAAATTCAGGGGCAAATTTAACTACATATGTATCTTTGCTTATTAAACACAATTTCATCTAAGAACACTTAACATCCATAACAAAGCCAAGTGGTCAAATTAATCTAACCAAATTTAACCTCACCTCAGTCTACAGTTTATCATGAATCCGAAGCATTTTATAAACCGAATAATGAATATCAGTCGACTGCTTTGGGTTCACGAATCTGAATCTTGTGGTTCGTGCAGGTTCAAGGGAGAGACGAAAGTACTTCAGTAGTTGACTGGTTTAAATACATAACACTTGTCATCCAATTTTGTTACATATTGAATCCAGACCCTTGCCAATTGCCCTATATAGTGGTTTCCTATATATAACACCACTAACACTCTACAGTACCCTAATTAGATACAGTGAAACCTCCATATACCGGACTTGGGATCTAACGTATACTAATCGCATACATTTAGTCCGTTAGAACGTTTTCATATATAACGGACTACCATCTCACATAATCCGTAAGAAGGAAGTTTCATGTTTAACAGACTAACCTATCATATAATATCCACACCATCCTACCATACACTCCACACCAACCATACACTCCACACCATCCACACACTCCACACCATCCAACCATACACTCCACACCATCCACACACTCCACACCATCCAACCATACACTCCACACCATCCTACCATACACCTACACCACCTTAACATACACTCCACACCATCCTACCATACACTCCACACCATCACCACTCCACACCACACCATCCTACACCCACACCATCCTACCATACACCCACACCATCCACCACACTCCACACCATCCTACCATACATCATCCAATCACCATCCATCCAACCATACACTCCACACCATCCTACCATACACTCCACACCATCCAACCATACACTCCACACCATCCTACCATACACTCCACACCATCCTACCATACACTCCACACCATCCAACCATACACTCCACACCATCCAACCATACACTCCACACCATCCAACCATACACTCCACACCATCCTACCATACACTCCACACCATCCTACCATACACTCCACACCATCCAACCATCCACACTAACTCCTATGCAGTTATTTCATGAAGCTATTTATTACTAAACTCTTCATCACCCTCACACAACATAATAATTATCCCGGCTATATACAACTGCGTAAAAAAACACTGACCAATAATAAATAAATACAAAATAATAGTGTACATATTATATCTAACTGATCAAATTACAATCCCATAAAATATAACACTGGTAACGATTCGTGTAGTTGCTAAAAAAAATTATAAATTCTATACGCATTTATACTGTCTCCATGAGTGTCAATCCGTCATAATTACGTCACCAATTCGAACATACAGTAAACACGCTCCCTGGGACCCTTACACACCCAGTTAACGCCTTTGGACGTGGCCACATTGAGAACTATTTGCCAAAAGTAACAGACAATTACAAAATGGGAAAAGTGGTCACCTTGTAGCTCGGGGATTTGGCGGGTATTTTAATTGGTGGTGTGTAACGTTAGGGCGTCGTATGGTGGGGAGGCAAGATCGCACGACATACCAGACATCCAGTGTTGCCACCACATGTACACACTACGCTACACTACACTGCACTTTAAACCAGACGATTTTATTCAGCACAGAGGGGACCCCGTATATGCAAGCGGTTAAATAAATGATGATTGTCATACATTTACAAGAGCAACAATAAAATATAAATAACGTCTCTTTGTGTATTTATAACGATGGAAATAATATATAGAATAAATAAAGTGTATTTGTTAGTTTATTGCTCGTGCATAAATTCATTTGTTATTAAGCCATACTCAAAGGCCAAATTATTACAGTTGCTCACATATTATAATTGTAATGTTTCCCTGAACCATTTATACGCGGCACCACCTAATGTATTATGAAATTCAATCCTGCAATTAACTCCATTAGGTAATTGCAACATTACATATGAATTAGGAAATATTTTTAGGTCCACAGCTTGTCAGGTTTATTTGCTGAAGGTCGCTCGATGATTTCCTCCTTGCAGATAATAATGTATATTATACTGTAATATAGTCCGCCTACCTGACTGGTTACCTTAAGTGGTAAAATGAAGAAAATAGCTTCCTATAATAATTACACTAAGTCTACCATAACTACAAATATATTCAGGTGACACCAAACCAAATCTTACATAATACTCTCCTGTCTCGTGTTGTCTCCTAACTGGTGCTATACGTATTTATAGTAGCGTCTCAGTTTAATGTGTATTCGGGCTTTATTTTGTTGCATTTTAGCTTAATTAAACTAAGAATGTAGTTAGTAGGCAGCTACCAAACAGGGAGGTACTAGTGCCTGGGAAGATACTGGAAGCATAACGTGTTGTCTAATGGTAGACCCTGCTGCCATATGGCATCACGAAAATTGTGACCAAGTCCCAGGTTGCTCATCTGACTTTCTGCTTCATTTACACACAATTAAAGGGTCTCAATTGTTTCTCTTACTATTGACAATACAATATACATATATTGCTTCTCACTTTTGATCTTTTTTTTCATTTTTGTATTTCTTTATAGTTCTTTATTATTATTATTATTATTATTATTATTATTATTATTATTATTATTATTATTATTATTATTATTATTATTATTATTATTACATTTTCGCCCCACCCCAGTCCCCGATGTGGGTCAGTGATCTGTGCCTGGGGTGGCTAATCCTGGTAAAAAAAATATATATATATATATATATATATATATATGTGTGTGTATATATATACAAAACTTTTAGACTCAACAGCGGATGACACGCCCAGCAATACGATACAGTAAAGTACAGTACACCAGACGCTTTCATCAGGGATGATCTTCTCCCTAACGCATCTTACACCTGGAGGTCAACTGAATTCATCCTTTAAAATGAGAGAGATTAATTAAGGCCTGCCGCAGGCCCAATAAATAAGTTAGTGACGCCAAGAGTGTAGTAACTGATGAACCCCTTTAATATGTGTTCACTCTCCCGCTTAACATTCTTCTCTTGGTTTCAAAAAGCATAAAGAGATTGTTGTTGGTTCTCACTAGAATTTGTTCAACTAAGTGAACAGCATCCATGAACACCTACTTAGTGTTCACCTACTGGCACTAGAGGGCCACACACCACCTACTGGCACTAGAGGGCCACACACCACCTACTGGTACTAGAGGGCCACAATCACCACCTACTGGTACTAGAGGGCCACACACCACCTACTGGTACTAGAGGGCCACAATCACCACCTACTGGTACTAGAGGGCCACACTCACCACCTGCTGGCACTAGAGGGCCACACACCTACTGGCACTAGAGGGCCACACACCTACTGGTACTAGAGGGCCACACTCACCACCTGATGGCACTAGAGGGCCACACTCACTACCTGCTGGCACTAGAGGGCCACACTCACCACCTACTGGCACTAGAAAGCCACACTCACCACCTGCTGGCACTAGAGGGCCACACACCACCTACTGGTACTAGAGGACCACACACCACCTCCTGGTACTAGAGGGCCACACACCTACTGGTACTAGAGGGCCACACTCACCACCTACTGGCACTAGAGGGCCACACTCACCACCTGCTGGCACTAGGGGCCACACACCACCTACTGGCACTAGAGGGCCACACACCGCCTACTGGTACTAGAGGGCCACACTCACCACCTGGGCACCCACTCACACTGGCACTAGAGGGCCACACTCACCACCTACCAAAGGCCACACACTCACCACCTGCTGGCACTGAGGGCCACACTCACACTGGCACTGGGGTCACACTCACCACCTTCTGGTACTAGAGGGCCACACTCACCACCTACTGGCACTAGAGGGCCACACTCACCACCAACTGGCACTGGGGGCCACACTCACCACCTACTGGCATTAGGGGCCACATTCACCACCTGCTGCCACCCACACTCACCACCACTGGCACTAGGGGCCACACTCACCACCTACTGGCACTGGGGGCCACACTCACCACCTACTGGTACTAGAGGGGCCACACTCACCACCTAATGGCACTAGGAGGTCCACACTCACCACCTACTGGCACTGAGCACTACAGGGCACTGGGCCACTCACCACCTACTGGCACCCACACTCACCACCTGCTGGCACTGAGGGCCAGAGCCACACCTGCTGGCACCCACACTCACCTGCTGGCACTAGAGGGCCACACTCACCACTGGCACTAGGGGCACTAGAGGGCCACACTCACCACCTACTGGCACTCTCACCACCTACTGACACTAGAGGGCCACACTCACCACCTGCTGGCACTGGGGCCACACTCACCACCTACTGACACTAGGACCCACCACCTGCTGGGGGCCACACTCACCACCTGCTGGCACTGGGGCCACACCACCTACTGAGGGGCCACACTCACCACCTACTGGCACCAGGGGCCACACTCACCACCTACTGGCACTAGAGGCCACACTCACCACCTGCTGGCACTAGAGGGCCACACTCACCACCTACTGACACTGGGGGCCACACTCACCTGCTGGCACTAGAGGGCCACACCTCACCACACCAGAGGGCCACACTCACCACCTGGGCACTAGAGGGCCACACTCACCACCTGCCACACTCACCACCTGCTGGCACTAGAGGGCCACACTCACCACCTACTGGCACTAGAGGGCCACACTCACCACCTGCTGGCACTAGAGGGCCACACTCACCACCTACTGACACAGAGGCCACACTCACCACCTACTGGCACTGGGGGCCACACTCACCACCTGCTGGCACTGGGGGGCCACACTCATCACCACTGGCACTAGAGGGCCACACTCACCACCTGCTGGCACTAGAGGGCCACACTCACCACCTACTGACACAGAGGGCCACACTCACCACCTACTGACACAGAGAGCCACACTCACCACCTACTGACACTAGAGGGCCACACTCACCACCTGCTGGCACCAGAGGGCCACACTCACCACCTGCTGGCACTAGAGGGCCACACTCACCACCTACTGGCACTGAGGGCCACACTCACCACCTGCTGGCACCAGAGGCCACACTCACCACCTACTGACACTAGAGGGCCACACTCACCACCTGCTGGCACTAGAGGGCCACACTCACCACCTACTGACACTAGAGGGCCACACTCACCTGCCACCACTGACACACACAGGGCCACACCACCTACTGGCACCCACACTCACCACCTACTGGCACTAGAGGGCCACACTCACCACCACTGGCACTAGAGGGCCACACTCACCACCTGCTGGGCACACTGGGGGGCCACACTCACCACCTACTGGCACGGAGGGCCACACTCACCACCTGACACTGACTCACCACCTGCTGGCACTACCACACCCACCACCTACTGGTACTAGAGGGCCACACTCACCACCCACTAGAGGGCCACACTCTCCTGCTGGCACTAGAGGGCCACACTCACCACCTACTGGCACTAGAGGGCCACACTCACCACCTGCTGACACACAGCCACACTCACCACCTACTGACACTAGAGGGCCACACTCACCACCTGCTGGCACTAGAGGGCCACACTCACCACCTGCACTGGGGGCCACCTCAGAGGGGCCACACTCACCACCTACTGGCATGAGGGCCACACCACCACCTGCTGGCACTGAGGGGCCACACTCACCACCTACTGACACTAGAGGGCCACCACCTGCTGGCAGGGCCACACTCACCACCTACTGGCACTAGAGGGCCAGACACCCACACTGCTGGCACCCACACTCACCACCTACTGGCACCAGAGGGCCACACACTCACCACCTGCTGGCACTAGAGGGCCACACTCACCACCTACTGACACTAGGGGGCCACACTCACCACCTACTGACACTAGAGAGCCACACTCACCACCTACTGACACTGAGGCCACACTCACCACCTGAGGGCCACATTCACCACCTGCTGGCACTATACTGGGCCACCACCACCCACACTCACCACCCTGACACTAGAGGGCCACACTCACCACCTGCTGGCACTAGAGGGCCACACTCACCACCCACACTCACCACCTACAGGCACACTCACCACCACTGACACAGAGGGCCACACTCACCACCTGCCACACTCACCACCTAATGACACCCACACTCACCTGCTGGCACTAGAGGGCCACACTCACCACCTACTGACACTAGAGGGCCACACTCACCACCTGCTGGCACCAGAGGGCCACACTCACCACCTGCTGGCACAGAGGGCCACACTCACTCCACCACCTGCTGGCACTAGAGGGCCACACTCACCACCTACTGACACTAGAGGGCCACACTCACCACCAGCTGGCACTAGAGGGCCACACTCACCACCTACTGACACTAGAGGGCCACACTCACCACCAGCTGGCACTAGAGGGCCACACTCACCACCACCTAGCGTTCATCATCTGTTATATAAGTAATATATGCACAGTATGTGATGACTACAGCAAGAGTCATTAAGTACAAGGTAGTAGAGAAGTGCACATGACCTCGGTAGGGCCGCGGTACAGTGGGATAATCACTAGGTTCATCGAGGTCACTTAAAGCTGTCAAGTGGTATTTAAAAGATTACTACACATCTAGGCTAGTACCCCACGGTACTTTATGTTAAGGTCTTCTTTAGCACCTGGACAGAGAAGAAGAATCTGTTAACAAAGACTGACCTAGATGTTCTGGTGAGGAAGTATTCTCTCTCTCTCACACAGTGCACGCCAACTGTATATTTTTAATTAAAGAGTTTGTTTAATTGTTCCATCTATGTAATATGAATCGTAACCCGGTCAACTGTTTTTATTTATACTAATATGAGGACAGTTGGGGAGGATGAAGAGTCGGGTAAAATGGAAGACGCTCCCCGACACTACGGTTCAGCCTATAGCCTACACCAGACAGCCTAAAGGAATTAAATCTATATATACTGTAAGTTATTTACACCAACTAGGCTGAGTAGTTTTCGTATATAAGTATTATTTTCAAATGTTTGTACTTGTAGCTGTATCTAAGTTGGTTCTGCTTTAATACTGTACAATGTAACGGTGAACAATAGTAATTGTCCGGAAAGTAAACTTGGGCTATCCAATACAGCACATTAGTCTCTCGGGGTGTGGAGTTAATCTAAGCCAGGTTCACCACCACGAAATTGAAAGCATGAAAAAAGTAAATAAATAAACGAAATATTAGCCACATTGTAATGTATGATTCGTCCAGCTCATTCTACGAAGTTACAAGTTAATAAAAATAATTAAATTGTTAGTTCATTGCCTTTGGTGTTACGTTAAAATTAGGCAGATATAATCTATGAATTAAGAACTATCATATGTAGACAAAACACAGTCTTTACACATATTTACGCTTAGCACTTCGATAAAGCCTCATTTTGTACGGACTGCAGGTGAAAAATCAGTGTGGGTTTTGTCAACAAAATCAGCCGGGCCTCGGCCCAGGTTGTGTATACCCCATAACTACGCCGAGCGACAGCTGCCACAGGTGAACCCAGCCGCCAGTAAGTGGTGTGCCTGCCAGACGTCTCGTTACTTCAGTCAATCACTGAAACTATTCTGTGTAGTCATATGATCTCAGCTTTAATTTTCGGGTGGCATGGCGGCACAGGAATCAGTGGCGAGCCCAAGGGAAGGCGCAAGGGGCCGGCCCCCTCCATAGTCTTTCATATTAATTTGGGTAAAATTTCCCTAAATTTATTACTTACAGGTGACAGACAGATTGGGCAGGAAGGACAACACCCTCACTCGAATCTTGTCTTTGAAAAGCTTTCATATTATGTAATGCGTATTAATAAAAATCTAAGGTTTAGATTTTTATATAGAACCAGTTTAAAACTGTTTACATTGACAGTTTTGTTGATTTTTTCGTTACGGTATCTCATCAGATTGGTAATTTCAGCAACAATCATCTTAACTTTCATGCTGAAAAGTAAATTCGAGTAAACAGAACTATACAGTAGCTCTGCCTACAGTCTATAGTACATCATCCTTACTCGATCAAGAGGTGCGTCTTCGGTAACGACACTAGAATGGTGAGTTAGGAAAACCTGTATCTATCACAATGACATTGACTGTCAGTTCAATAAATGCAAAGCATTTTCCAAATTTTAGTATTATCATGCGCTTGTTGCTGCTACAGCCACTACAAAGAGGGTAAACTCTTCCCTCAAAAGTGGCAGGACGGTCCTATCAAAGATTCTATGTACAGAATCCTTGGAGTACGTGCCACCATGGGTGAAAATAAGCTTTATTGTTGTAGCACGTACAGTACACAGGGACATATTTCTTGATTATGATAAGATTACACAGATATGTGTGAGCCGACACCCAAGGAGATGGTTTGTAAATCCATTCCTGATAATGAATAAATGATACAAATGACATGTATCCACACTTGAAATTTGACTGTATTTGGTCTACAAAAATAAATCTCAGTTCATTTTTTATTAAAGTAAGTTTTGTTGCCAGAAAACGAGTGAATCTCATTCTCCAGGTGCTTAGTTATGTGTTTCACATGTCACCACAAAAGGTTTCTCACTTTCGTATTTCCACAATTTTCTCCAGTCCAGGAGGGGTCCCCCCCCCCATCCCCCGCTTCATGGCTTAGCTGTCTCGTCAACAGTTGTACCATTAGATTAAGCCTCCATCCCCCGCTTCATGGCTTAGCTGTCTCGTCAACAGTTGTACCATTAGATTGAACCCCCATCCCCTTTCATGGCTTAGCTGTCTGTCAACAGTTGTACCATTAGATTAAGCCCATCCCTCGCTTCATGGCTTAGCTGTCTCGTCAACAGTTGTACCATTAGATTAAGCCTCCATCCCCGCTTCATGGCTTAGCTGTCTCGTCAACAGTTGTACCATTAGATTAAGCCTCCATCTTCATGGCATCAACAGTTGCATTAGATTCATGGCTTAGCTGTCTCGTCAACAGTTGTACCATTAGATTAAGCCTCCATCCCCGCTTCATGGCTTAGCTGTCTCGTCAACAGTTGTACCATTAGATTAAGCCTCCATCCCCCGCTTCATGGCTTAGCTGTCTCGTCAACAGTTGTACCATTAGATTAAGCCTCCATCCCCCGCTTCATGGCTTAGCTGTCTCGTCAACAGTTGTACCATTAGATTAAGCCTCCATCCCCCGCTTCATGGCTTAGCTGTCTCGTCAACAGTTGTACCATTAGATTAAGCCTCCATCCCCCGCTTCATGGCTTAGCTGTCTCGCCAACAGTTGTACCATTAGATTAAGCCTCCATCCCCCGCTTCATGGCTTAGCTGTCTCGCCAACAGTTGTACCATTAGATTAAGCCTCCATCCCCCGCTTCATGGCTTAGCTGTCTCGTCAACAGTTGTACCATTAGATTAAGCCTCCATCCCCCGCTTCATGGCTTAGCTGTCTCGTCAACAGTTGTACCATTAGATTAAGCCTCCATCCCCCTTATTTCTAAACACGCCCCTGAGATTGACTAAATACTGTACGTCACACTTCTTACACTGCTGAAACTTGGTGCGCAAACACCCATTATTTTGTCCTTGGTCCTGATCATATTACGTCTAGTTACAGTGCGCCCTGACGACCTGTTAATATACTACCAAATACAACTCGAGCGCTGGCGATGCTCAGACCTTGACACCTCGGCAGACGTCATCAATATCTGTGTGGCGGGTACTGAGGGGGTCGGTTGGGTGAGATGGCAGCGGAATGTGATATCCGGACATGCATGAAATGTGACCACGGGGCCACACCGCCACCTGTCATATCTGATACTGGCCTGACTCACAAAATGACGTTTGCATTTGACATTTTCAGCTTAGTGTAAGTCAGGCAGCTGCCACTCTCTCTCAACAAGTACAGCTCTCACAAGGCCACAGCGCGGGGACACGGTTACTCTCACCTCCCCAGTGGACCCATGCCAAGAGTTCCGTGTTGGTGTAGCCACGGACGCTCACCTTCACGCCCATCACGATTCATCCCCCTCGTGTTTATAAGCTTAGGACGCTTTAGAACCAAAAGTTTCCTAATTACATGTTAACCTAACCTTACTTAAACTTAAGCTGTCCTCGGTGTAACCTTAGCCTTGCTTTCTCTAGCCTTAGACTAAACCTAATGTTACATGTACCCTTACCTAACTAGGTTAAATCATTCTAGGCCGGATTCGTTTGCAAGTCATATCTACCTAAAGGCATCAAGGCTTACTTGTTCATACACAGTGATAAAATATAGCGCAATGGTCTACATGATTTCAGCATTTTACACACATTCTAAAAATTCCTCTGTGACGACCTCTGGGTGTGTTGCAGTGAGGAATTTCAGAACTGCAACCTTGCATTTTTAAACCGATCAACAAAATCCCGTAAATCGTAGCCTGGACGCAGCGTAGCGTGGAAATGTTTTATACGTGTTGCTGTCAAAGAGTATATCTTCGTCTAATACAATATCGGTTTATCATGTTGGACAGACTAAGTGCTAAAAATTGGAGCTTTTGTTTTCTATTTAGTCTGGAATAAACCTTTACGTGCACTTTAGTCTGAAAGGTAAAATAAAATAGGAAAGCTGTATGAAATTACGTCGAGCACACACACACACACACACACACACTAGGTCAGAGGGTGATCAGATTAAACGGATGGACGACTTTGCGCTTCTCACCACCTATACCAACAGTCCATATTACTGCTGCTGCCTCTCAGCTGTACTTCCCACACTGTACTGTGCTATAACTGCTTTACCGATAATATTTCTAACTCGACATCATATGCTTGGAGAACTTGAGATAATATATACGTACTGTGTATTATAAGTCACGCTAGAGATCATCGCCGATTAAGTCTTAAAAAACAACTGACGTTTTTGCCGAATAGGAATAACTTTTTTTTTTTTCTAGAGTAATGGAAATTATTTCGTAAATATCACAATTTGTCTTGTTTAATTTAAGACAGCCAAATTATACCTAAAGCAGGTTAGATAACGTTAGGTTACGTTATGGTAGATCATTGAATTGAAACAGTTTATTTAGCCAGCAAAACACAGATACAGAGTGGATAATAATAACAATATTAACATGGCTGAGCCAGACGAGAACCTGGGCTCTCTTTTAGGCACCTGATATATACTATACATTTATCTCAAGAAGTATTATGTAACATTTAGTATCATCTGGAATAGTACGCATTGCATGGTTGGTAATAAGAACATCTCATTATGCTACCACGGTTATCACTTCAATATTTATTTATTTTATTTATTTATAAATATTTTTTTTAGTTTATTTTTTGTATTTTAAGTATATACATAAATTACAGTGGAATTGCAAAAACATAAGTAGAGTGGGGGAGCAGTACAACCTGGGTTGTACAGTAAAAGGATGAACAAGAGGACAGAGCTGTCAGGATTATGTCCAGTTGGCAATTATGTTTATTACAATGGTAATTTCTTATCTATTTACATGATAATTTCCGATACAACGATTTTGATGGTACAATAAAAGCAGGTACTGTAAATATATCACGTTTGGTTAGGTTAGGTTAGGTTTAATATGAAGCTATTTATTATTATGTATTATGATTATCTATATGATCTTTTAAGGCAAGTCAGTAGTTTAAAAACAAATAAATGAATCGATAGAAGTTATCAGTACTTGACAATAATCCCTAAAAGTGTAATATACTCACACATACATGAGACAGGCAGGTCATCCCTACCAACAATGAAACACAAACGTCACAAGCTGCCATGTACTGTACTCACACCTTTAGGAGAACAAACACAAGTGAGAACAAAGAAAAAAGCACAATAGAGTACATAAGCTGACTGAGTTGTCCTGAAAGTGTAGATGAAGTAACCGCAGGTAAGACAAATGTTAACCTTACCACTGATCTTTTTGAGGATGAACAACTTTTTCTTACATGTACAGGCTAACGTTCAAACTATTTTTACACACCCAAACATTTAGTTGATTATCCGCTTCCTAGCACCACTGAAGAATAAGAACCTATTTTCATTTTTTTTTACACAATACTGTATCTCGTTATTTCGTTTTCAAAGCAAATGAGAAGTTTGTATTTTCCAATTTATTCTGATTAGTCTAAGAGTTGTATCAGTATCGCTTAGTTGTCCCAGACTAAATTAGTTTGCACTGCATACAAAAAAGAATTATTGTTCAATTATCTCTAGAACATAATTTAACATTTTTTATTGATAAGTTTTGGCCTACTGTTGAAAATGTATCTTGATAACAACTCATACGAAAATGTGGTTCAAGATATAAATGTAAAAAAAAAGTACGATACTGCATACTTAATGCAAGGGTGAGTTTCATGTAGACTCGTCCTTTACTAAGTGTGTGTATGAACTAGCTAGTTGTGGTGCGTAAAGCAGTGATGTGGTAATACTGTAATGAGGCGGTCGGTGCTCCCACAGGCGGAGGAGGACCGCAACAACACCACCAGGATGATGGAGCGCGTGGCACACCTGCAGGACCAGCTCAAGACCTACGCTGCTCACCTGGAAGACGCCAAGCAGGTAGCAGACGCCAACCTGGCCAAGTACAAGCAGGCCGAGCGTGCTAGAGACCTAGCTAAGGATCTCAGCAGTATAAGGGAAGAGCGCGCCAAAACCGCCAGCAGGAGGGAATAGCCTGGGCGCCAGATGTTCCCACGGACGAGGTGCGACTCCAATGGTGCCACAGTTTACACGTATATCCGCCTCAAAATGGGATTACAGAAAATGTTGAGTAAGACTAGCAGCTTAACTTTGGCACATCATGTGACTTAAGTCGCTTGCGCTTTAAAAGCTTCGCTAAAGCAGGTTTGAGAATGGTAAGCTTTGCCAGGCCATCAGCTAAAACAAGCTTATACATGATGTTACATAGTACGAGGAGTGCTTTTGCAAATAAAGAGCTGACAATGGTACCAGATCATACTGGTACAATCTAGCTTATAGTCTAGCTGTGCAGAAACGGCTTTCGAGAAGAGGCTCAGAGTGAAAGCCTTGAAAGACTGTATCAATAATAATCACGAATGCATTTCCAGAGAAAAATTATACTGTACAGTATATGGCAGCCATACAGGGTGATCACAAAGATGCTGCCGATCTACGACAACAGAAAACAGTGTTAAAACAATGAGAGGCTAGTTGTGCTAATACATATGCTATATAAATCCACGTATATTTAATATTTCATCAGTTAATCAGAATGCAACAGATGGAACCCAGATGTGTTTATGAAGCAAATAGCTCTAAGTTGTAACGGTGAGGGTACACAAAGGTTCATAATATGAAAATTTCTCCAAAGTGAAGTTGTAAGAATGCATCTACAGTATAACACCCAAAAATATACAGTACAAGATCACTGAAAGAAACCGTATAATCTGTCCTCCTTAACTGGTACATAGAGAACGTATCTATTTCTGTTATAGTTTAAGCGAGTGATAGTGTAATTTGGGTGCCATTTTCAACGTTACTTTTGTATTCTAGTTCAAGTAAACCAGATGAATTCTTGCATCTTCACTTTAGAGTTATTGTACGAAAAACTACGAATCCTGACCCAATTGGCTCGTTTCGACAAAAGTAAATCAGAGATTAATGTGAAAATAAATTATGTTATTTCCTGTTTGCTGAACGTATTGTTAATAATAAAGATCAGACCACCATGCGTCACTAAGGTGTAGATCACTCACTGCAACAGCTTATATACCATGCACTGTGTCCACACAAATGAAAATATTTACTGTTAGTAATCGACTTGACACAAAAGTAAAAGAAATATCACCAACACGTTCGTGGAAACAATGTTAAGCTCCCCGAAGGGCTGGTCAGAGCAGTGCTTCAATCTATCTGTCCTGGGAGACCTGTGCAGCCATGTTATGTGGTGGTGCTGATGGATTCTCCAATATCCTCCGTTTTTCTTTGTCAGTCTTAACGAATAACCTGAAACGACATCTCGTGAGAAATTTGACGTTGCTTTCAATAAAGACATTGAAACCGATATGCTTTACGATATTATAAAACAAAAATAAAAATATGACAAAGTTAAAGCAAATAAAAAAATGTTTCGTCATATTTAATTGCCGTAATAAAATGGTTTGTATTTGTTCTATTTTCGATTTCGTTACAACTTAACACTATATATATATACTTACTCTAATTCTGCTTATGGCTTTTAGTGCTTTGCTTGTATGTCAAAACTTATTGACAAGTTTAGTTAAAATCAATTTTGTATGCATAAATCTGGTCACCTGCTGTTACATTGGTTAGTTAATCAGAGATCGTTTTTCTATCAGTGGTTTACCTCTCGTCTAAGTGTACGACAGCATGGGACCAGTTTATGATAAATTAGGCTTAACATTTACATTACATCCCCGCTTATTAGACCCGCAAAAAGAAAAATATTTATGCTAGATTCATTTTCGTAGTTATTATTTATATTTCTAATATCAATTGTTCAAATTTATTTAGCTATTATAATGAAGTTGAACTCACAAAGTTCTGTAATACTGTATTAATAATAATGAATAAATTAATATATCCGTTAAAACTCGCTATAAAATCACATACAATCAAATAAAAATAAACGACGACTATTGTAATAATATAATAAAAATAAGCAATAAAATTAAACAAATGGCCTCATATCGTGGCAGCCGTTATCCTACAAACTTTTGGCGACAAAAACCTGCCAAAACCCGTGTTCGCCTTCACAAGTTAGGAGGCGCCTCTCAGGCAAACTTGTCGTAAATCTCTTCTGTTTACTCTCGCTCCGCCTCCCACGAATTATCTTGAGAGATAAAATATTTATCTTTTCAGTCTGGTAATGAGGTGTTTGATATTTTTAGACCAGGTGACGAGCTAGTTGCGACAGAGTTTAATGAATTCATAGTTATTTTCCTCTGGGTTAGCCTGGATGTGTGGCGCAGACGAAGCGTATACGCGAGGCTATCTTCGGAAGCTTATTCTCTATTGTTAGTTTACTCATTATTATAGTGCATTAAAAAGAGTGCTAATATTATGTGTTTTTCTCCCCTATATGTTGGAGACTATTTGGGTGACCAGTAGGTTGAGTAGACCGTGAAAACATTTGATGTTTCCGTGAGCAACAGCTTATTGTGTGTCAATTCCACAACTACTAATTGGCCAGTAATTGCTTCATTGAAATGAGTGGTTCCGTAAAAGATTCTTGAAACAAAGTCGGTTCTAACTTTTTCCGTATATAACTCACCATTAAAGGTCACTGAGTTGATACAGTGGACTATGAAACTATACAATCAAGCAATATTTAATTTTCGTATGTATACCACAGTATTTTTTCCCTAGCGATTGTGATTAAAAAGTCAGATGAGAGCGAGAGCCGCGACACACACACACACACACTGATGCTGCTGATATCGTTCACATGAAACCTTGCACATTTACAAATATTAAGTACTGCATACTGAATCGACCAATAGGTACATTTAAGCTTTACGTCTGAATAGTTTTGGGTTACATGTAGAGAGAAGAAAAGGTAAAAATGTAGTTTAGTTCATGTCAGGGAGGATAGACATTTCATGGATCAAGCCCTTATTCATCAATGTTCAACTAAATATATACCAAAAATATTCTTCTCAGTATAATCCATTCCATGATTCAACACATTAATTTAATTATTTTGGTTTTACTTATGAAGCGACTTATAGCAGGATTGAACTCATGGCGATAAATACAGAACAGTACTTAATTTTGGCAATAGTCCAACGTTTGTTCCTACTAGAATCAGAAACAGCTCAGATGTGGTTTGTTTTCATTCGTCGCAGAGTGCAAAACATTTGAAGCTAGTGGCCTACTAGCCGCTTCATAATTAAAATAGCAAGTCGAATCGTGAAATTTCATCCATCAGTGTGTTCGGTATATAATGTGTTTTCAAACGTTAATTAATAAGCGCGCCTCTAACTTACACTTTCACGTAATGAATAAAGTTCCACTTGACTGGAAAAAAATCATGTATTAAAACTTACAAGAAAACTTTTAATAACACTTTTTTGTTGACGTAAGACCTGCGAGTCAAGAAAACATAATGCCATCCCGATTTTTCTGTGCACAATAGCATACTAAGCCAAGTGCGGTCTGGCGCTGTCTTTACAGATCATGACGTTTCATTGGCCTCTGCTGTGTACCATACCTGTAAACTGTCTATCATTTAAACGAATTTACAGTCATACGACCCTAGCCGCTGGTGATCAGTGGTGGAAGCTGGGTAAGCGGTGAAAGGAGGGTCGTAACATTATTATATAATCAGTTACGAGGAACATTCATCATATGAACCTTTGAAAATCTGGAATCAATCGTAGGCCATTATTTTCGGACACACTACAGCATATTTACACACAATTATATATATATATAATATATATATATATATATATATATATATATATATATATATATATATATATATATATATATATATATATATATATATATATATATATATATATATATATATATATATATATTATATATATGGTTTATTAAATATATTAAGATGTATATCACCAACGTAAAATATGGCAGTCTTAAATTTGATGAACCCTCCTTTCTTAAGATAATTGCAATAAGTTAGTTTGTACCCTGGTGATTTTTTAAGGGCACCCCTACTGCATAAACCAAGTTACTGTTAACAATGTTTAAAGTTACCGTAAAGCGTAGGGCAACAGTGAAGCTGAGCGAAGACAAAATTATCTGTGATGTGCTGCCAGGCTAAAATTAGAGTCCACGCGCTCAAGGGCATCATGGCAGGGACTACTGTCTCAAGATATTATTGTATAACCAAACCTATATAAGATATTAAATAAAATCAGGCAAACAATTGTAACGCGTAACCGCTTTTTAATTTTGGTTTAACAAATTTATTGACAGAGCTTGGAGTACAGTTTGCCTAGTCTGAGTAATTTAGTCGGGTCTTGACACTGAGGGTGGTATCACTTCTCACTACCACGCAGGACAGAGGTTCATACACAAAGAAATACATCATATTCATTAACAGTATATATACTGTAAGTCAGTCATGTGGGTGATGTCACTGTTCACTGCCATGCAAGACAGTGGTTCATATACATTGGACGCCATATTCTAATTGAAGATTCATCAGTGTGGGCTAGCAAATTTGGGATAAACAGCAAGAATGTCCTCAAGCACCCCCGATTCAATGTAGTAATTACAAAGTTCATGATACAATAAGTCAGGTGGCCTGAAGTCTTTGACGGTGTCACATTCAATAATATAGTGTTCAAGTGTATGCTTTAAAGTTTTATCACAAAGTTTACATGCTGAGTGTTCCGGTATGGGTACAGCGTTACTAACTTACCAGATGTGTCTGTATCCTAGCCTAATTCTGGCCACGACTATGTCACATTGTCTGGTTCTGTCCTTATGCTGGCCATCCCGGTACCTCTCGTCACAAAATTTGTCATATTTACTAATGCTACAACTGTCAGGTCTCTCTGCATTTCTCAGTTCTTCTAGATCAGAGTTCATGATTCTGACTTGAATGTTTTTAAGTATAGCATTGGACAGGCCAAGGTCACGGTCAACATTTTCTTTCTTACATGCCTCATTGGCCAGTCTATCAGCACGGTCATGATACCTAATTCCAACATGGGACAGAATCCACACAAATTCGATACGAGAGTTTTTCTCATTGTGTTATCACATTTCTTTTAATATCACATACAACTTTAGACATAGAGCCTGACGGGCTGTTCATTGAGTTCAAAGCACTTTGAGAGTCACAGAATATCACCCCACCTCTATTTTCTTTAAGGTAGGCTGTGGCTAAGTAGATTCCAGTTAGTTCAGTTTGTGTTGTGCTGGCCCAGTTGTTCAGCCTTTGCTTGTTTGACAGCAGTGGCTACGATTTTAATAATATTTCTGTAAATATCATAGTTGTTGTTGATGTTGTTTTGGTTAAAATTAGCTTCAACAGTTAAGGTCGTTCTGTGTGTACCGGCAGATACATTAAGCAAAATAACAAAAAGATATTTAGAGTAAATTACCAAACTTAGATAATATGGACCATGTCAAAGTAATTTTCTGGATAAGCAGAACAGTTAAGTGACTGGCATTGACGAAAATCTAAAATACATCAAACATGAATTGTATAATGTAAAAAGATGAACTACTCAGTAATCTTTAATACTTGTATACTTTATAAGCTAACTTTGAGTACACTAGGTAAAAAATATATCTTTACAATTATTCTTGTGCGAAACAAATTGACACCACGAACGAAGGTCCACGAAGCATACTGTTATTCACCAATCATATTGCAACGAATTAATTTGATATTCCGAATGATTTAACTAAATTAGGCCTACCATAATATGTAAGAAATGTCTCACAATCAGGCCTACCAACCCCAGCGAGACAACAGGATTGTTCAGTTCCAAATTCATCGGACCTCTCCATGATGATTTGTTTACAGTGTACAGTGTATGCTTTAAAGGCCTTAGTTGCTGAAGCACGAAAATACAGCACATGTAAACAACAATAACGACAAAGAATAGCGGATCATCTTATCACTGCATCATTTACCTCAACCGTTTGTTAGACTTTCTACCTACCGGACGGTGGCATGAGTATGGCAACAAAAAAACTCTACCTAACCTGACATTACCCAAGTTAACTTAACCAGATTTAATCTAACTACCAAACAAACTAACAGCTTAACTTAACCTAACAGCCTATCTTAATCTAACCTCACCTAACAGCCTATCTTAATCAAGACTAAGCTAACAGCCTAATTCAACCTAACATAGTCTTGGTTAACCTAACCTGGTTTCGCCTATTCTAACTTAGCTTAGCCTAAATTAACCTAACTTAATCTAACCTAAATCACCCTAACTTAGCCTAACCTGATTTAACATACCCTACAGCCCACCACACGATCAACTTACAGTACTTACAAATTAACCAGTGATGCTATCTGTAGTACAAATTAACCAGTGATACTATCTGAAGTACAAATTAACCAGTGATGCTATCTGTAGTACAAATTAACCAGTTATGCTATCGGTAGTACAAATTAACCAGTGATGCTATATGTAGTACAAATTAACCAGTGATGCTATCTGTAGTACAAATTAACCAGTGATGCTATCTGTAGTACAAATTAACCAGTGATGCTATCTGAAGTACAAATTAACCAGTGATGCTATCTGAAGTACAAATTAACCAGTGATGCTATCGGTAGTACAAATTAACCAGTGATGCTATATGTAGTACAAATTAACCAGTTATGCTATCTGTAGTACAAATTAACCAGTGATGCTATCTGTAGTACAAATTAACCAGTGATGCTATCTGTAGTACAAATTAACCAGTGATGCTATCTGTAGTACAAATTAACCAGTGATGCTATCTGTAGTACAAATTAACCAGTGATGCTATCTGTAGTACAAATTAACCAGTGATGCTATCTGTAGTACAAATTAACCAGTGATGCTATCTGTAGTACAAATTAACCAGTGATGCTATCTGTAGTACAAATTAACCAGTGATGCTATCTGTAGTACAAATTAACCAGTGATGCTATCTGTAGTACAAATTAACCAGTGATGCTATCTGTAGTACAAATTAACCAGTGATGCTATCTGTAGTACAAATTAACCAGTGATGCTATCTGTAGTACAAATTAACCAGTGATGCTATCTGTAGTACAAATTAACCAGTGATGCTATCTGTAGTACAAATTAACCAGTTATGCTATCTGTAGTACAAATTAACCAGTGATGCTATCTGTAGTACAAATTAACCAGTGATGCTATCGGTAGTACAAATTAACCAGTGATGCTATCTGTAGTACAAATTAACCAGTTATGCTATCGGTAGTACAAATTAACCAGTTATGCTATCTGTAGTACAAATTAACCAGTTATGCTATCTGTAGTACAAATTAACCAGTTATGCTATCTGTAGTACAAATTAACCAGTGATGCTATCTGTAGTACAAATTAACCAGTTATGCTATCGGTAGTACAAATTAACCAGTGATGCTATCTGTAGTACAAATTAACCAGTTATGCTATCGGTAGTACAAATTAACCAGTGATGCTATCTGTAGTACAAATTAACCGGTTATGATATCTGTAGTACAAAAAGTATACGAATCATATCTTGTATATTTTCTCATAAATGTTTAATCCCTAGAACACACGTATGCAAAAACAATGGTGAAAAGTAAATAATACAACTAAGGGAGATAAAATTGATGGATCATCATTTTTGTTTTTTATCATATTGTCACTAAACAGGCCAGAGTGGTTTGGCACGTATTACCACACATCCTTTAGCTTTATACTGCACTGGGCATTTTTTTTTTAATTCAAACATATGGACAAAGTTTTATCTCTTATCCAATATGCTTTGTCAAATCTGGAGTGTGTGTGTGTGTGTGTGTGTGTGTGTGTGTGTGTGTGTGTGTGTGTGTGTGTGTGTGTGTGCCGCTATGAAATTTCTTCCCCATATAAATTCGGTTTCATGGAGTATATAAATGACTTATCTACTTTTTCTGGTCCATATGCAACATTTTTTTTGTTGCTGTTGGCTAGCTTAGGCTACAACACAAAAAAAATACAAAATATTGCTTCAAAATGGTAGGAGGCTATACGCAGTGTTTCTCAAACTTTTCTCACTCGTACACACCCAGAGCCGACTTACTAGATGCAGGCACCCCAAACCCTTTTAGATAAAATTATGCTTTTATACTTCATGAATAGTTACTACATACTGCAGTTACATATAATCATAGAGCTAAATATTGCGATGTATCATATTGTGAACGTGTTTTATAATTGAAGCCATTTTATTTTTACTTTTGATATAAATCTTTTATTATCTCCAATCACTGATTTTACTGGCCCTGCAATCTTATCGCTACGCACAATTTAGAACATTCTAACTGTTAAACTATGAAGCTGTATTTATTGATGAGCTTTGTAAAAAAAACTCTAATATGAAAACACTGTACCTTTGTCTTTAAAATGTCAGCATTTTCATAATCTAGCATTCTTCCTAGCTAAAAAATAACTAGGGGTTAGCGTAAAAGTATTTGCAATAAATTGAAGTCATAGTATGTCACCACATTTACTCTTTCTAGTCCACTCTACCTCTACGACATACAGTATTTCACAGTACCTGTACAGTATTTGTGATGCGATCTGGCAGTTTGCCATGGACCCCTAAAACCACTCAGGGTGTGCGCACTAGTTTGAGAACCACTGTTTAAATAAAAATCTCCAGCACCAAGATGCATGTTAATATCACGTTACACTCGTTAGAGAATATTACAAACGCTCATATATTTTAAATCCTGTGACCCCTAGCTGTCTTCATATGACAGCTGTATTCCTTGTTGTTGAATTCCTTAAAATTATACTGCGCACGAGGTAAAACTGGTGAGGTGGAATCACCAACCTGCAGTACAATTATTACAGATAAGAGACAGTGAGTGAAAAACTTTCTTTGAATATTAGAATTACTAAACTGAAGGAAAAGAATGAATGTAGAGTTGAGGGCTAACGACGTTAAAAGATACGAAAACCCACATTCTATCAAATCCTGAATCCTTACTAATGCATTATCCGGCGAGCACTGTAAGTGATATCAGCAATGAATCGATGTTTTATATTGAACATTGAAATGATTAAATACCTGTTGGGTACTTTGGTTATCAGTGACCTTGTGATCTTCGTCCATAGCATTTTCTAACAGTTTTGAGGAAACCAATGAGTTGTTTTGTTTAAATTCCTCATAATAACTAAATTTAGAAAGGAAATGCTACGAGTCCAAAGACGAGTCATTTATTTTCTTTAAATACTCATGACTTTCATAGCTAATAATACCAGAGAAGTCCATCATGCAGTTATTGCTACACGGTTCTCCACTGCTACTGCTACTTCCATTTCCGAACACATTACGTTACCATTCGCTCCGCTTCACATATTTCAGAAAAAAAATTGTGGAAGACTTCCACGGTGGGAAGTAAACAAATTACATATACTGGTCTTGCACGGTGCACCTTACATACTCGTACATAGAAAACTATCAAGTCACAAACTCTTCATCCAAATTAAAGTTAACAGACTATTAAAACTGGGGCAGTGCCCTTGTATAAAAAACTGGGGCTAATTATACGATAGTGACCGTCAGCGGTTCGGTATTATGGGTTAGACAGTCTTGGAGTCGATTACTTTCACTTCTATTCATTTTCTTGGGCAAATGCTTAGTTTTCCAGATATAGGCGAGCTAAGGTAGCATTCTTACAGCCGCGCATCGAATGTGATGTGGCAGGTGTAAGTAAACCAAGGTCTTGGATATAAACAATGTACAGTCTCGTTCAAGATTCTTCGAGCACTGCTGGAGACAGCTGGCAACTCAAGGCCGTTTGTTTTCTATAGTATGCAGTATAATATAATACGAAACAATAATGCCCAACCATTAAATTAAGCAATGGGGAACTAAGTAACCATTCACCGATCACTTTTAAATTTATTCATAATTTTTACTACGTACTATAGTAAACAAACGGCCGAGAGTTACCAGCTGTCCCCAGCAGTGTTGGAAGAATCTTAAACGAGACTACCATGAGGGCTAATATACGAAACGTGGCCGTCAACGTAATTTTCCTGTATAAATGCTTAGTTTTCTAGATAGAGGAGAGTTAAGATATTTTTTTCCCCAACATAATACAGTGTCCTCTAATAAAATCAGTCAAAACTGGGTATTTTTAAACTATTTTTCAATAAAAAATAACAGACGGTCACGAACCAAATGATTACTTCATAACCAACAAAACAATTCTCGCAAATTTTTTACAACACGCCCGTCGCCGAATTTTCATAGAAAATTATTTTAAAATGCGGCAATTTCAGTGTCTTGCAGGGGACACTGGTAGTTTGGGCAAATGTGTTAAAATGGTGTTATTTCTAAATTAAACCTAACCTAACCCCAATTTTTCATAAAAATTTACTATAAAAACACCGCAACTTCACCGTTTTCCAGGTTTTTTCTAAATTAAGTCTGACCTAACCTAACCTAACCTGGATCTGGAGGGTGCGGTGGTCTTGCCCCTGAATTCACAAATAATGTTCATCTAAGACCAGCAACACCCTTCACACGCCATGGCGGAATTGGAGGGAAAGTTGGAGAAGGAGACGCCGGCGCTGCGGGGTGTTTTGAAATACTTCAATATGATTGGCTGTGGTATGTTCAGTATACATCCGCCATGCCGTTTCACCACCGAGAAGACGAAACAGAGCGAGCCTAGGAACCTAATTATTTGCCCAGCAGCTCAAGAAATAAATAGTACGTCCGTCCGAACTCAGAGATGGAAATATATCTATAAAAGATCCATGAAAACAAATTACGAGGCCCAATTTGTCCATTGGACAAAGGAAGGCTATAGGTAGGAGAATAAATCGTGGTAGGTTTACCTCCGAGATTATTATAAGGTATTGGCCGATAGGGTTAAAACCGAGATAAGAAAAGCAAAGAGGAATAATGAACTGAAGGTAGCAAGGGAGGCAAAGTCAAACCCCAAGGGATTCAATCAAATGTATCAAACTAAAACACGAGAAAAGATTGGACCAATACAGTCAGATACCGGCGAGCTAACTGATATCAACGGAGAAGTGAGCAATAATCTGAATAAATATTTTTCAACAGTTTTCACCACCGGAAATCTAAACATGATACCCGAGGCACCGACTCTATACAGAGATAGTTTAGAAAATAAATTAAGCGAGACAGTAGTGACTAGTAACGATGTTATTAAGCAAATGGACAAACCAAAGCCTAATAAGTCACCTGGTCCCGATGAGATATTTGCCAGAGTATTAAAGGAATGTAAGGAAGAGCTTAGTATGCCCTTAGCAAAGTTGTTTAACATGTCCTTAAAAACGGGTGTATTACCAGAATCCTGGAGGATAGCGAATGTAATACCGATTTTCAAGAAGGGAGATAGATCACTATCCTCTAACTACCGTCCAATCAGTCCAACATCAATTGTGGGCAAATTACTGGAAGCAATCATTTCAAACTCTATTCGAAATCACCTGGAGAAGCACAAGTTGATCAATGATTCCCAACATGGCTTCACAAGCGGGCGTTCATTTCTAACTAATCTATTAACATTCTTTTCATCTGTTTTCGAATCAGTGGACGAGGGGCACAATTATGATGTGGTATATCTCGACTTAAGCAAAGCCTTCGACAGAGTCCCCCACGAAAGACTAATAAGAAAAGTGGAGGCTCATGACATTAAAGGAGGTATTCTAAAATGGGTTGGGGCGTGGTTACAGGACAGGAAACAGCGAGTGAGCATTAACGGCACTAAATCCGATTGGAGCAACGTCAGTACTTGGACTATTATTATTTATTATATACATAAACGACATAGATATCGGTATAGACAGCAACATAAGTAAATTTGCTGATGACACTAAAATAGGGCGTGTAATTAAATCTGACAAGGACTCCGCAAAATTACAGGAAGATCTAAAAAAAAATTCGAATGGTCTGAAAAATAGCAGATGAAATTCAATGTGGACAATGTAAAGTACTCAGTATAGGAGATGTAAACGGGGAACCAGATACCAGATGAACAACGATGTTATTGAGAAATCCGACTGCGAGAAAGCTTTAGGAGTAATGATAAGTAGGAATCTTAAGCCAAGTAAACAATGTGTATTTGCTCGAAACAAGGCTAATGAAGTACTTTGATTCATACAAAGGAGTGTTAGTTACAAGACTAGCGAGGTCATCCTAAAACTATATCTTGCGCTTAAGAGACCTCACTTAGATTCCGCAGTTAAATTCTGGTCACCGTATTACAGAATGGATATAGAATCCTTGGAAAGAATTCAGAGGAGAATGACAAGACTAATCCCGGGCATTAGGAACCTTGAGTACAGAGGCAGGTTAAAGCATCTTAATTTGCACTCCCTCGAGAGACGTAGAGTGAGAAGCGATATGATAGAGCTGTATAAATGGAAGTGAGGGCTAAACAAAGGGGACATTACAAAGGTACTCAAACTATCCAACCAGGAGCGAACTCGTATCAATGGTTTTAAATTAGACAAATTTAGATTTAGGCGCGAAATAGGTAAACACTGGTTTGGAAATATAGTGGACGAGTGGAACAAGTTACCACATATCATCATTAACTCGAATACGCTGGATAGCTTCAAACATAGGTTGGATGGATATATGAGCAATAGGGGTTGGGTGTAAATGGGACTGCCCAGTATGGGTCAATAGGCCCGCTGCAGTTTCCCCCATTCTTATGTTCTTATACAGTATTTGTTGCAAAATTCTGACAGCGATCACAGTACCAACTAACTACCCATACAATTGTTACTCCTAAATCTTTACTTTGTTTCCACAAACGAAAAAATGAAGGAAGTTGTTTTATATTACCTTTCTTTGTGTTGCGGGAAGCAGAATAACGACATAACAGAACAACCTCTATGTCAATTTATCACAGCACAAGAAGAAAGTCACTGCCCGTGTTTACGCTCGGGCTCCCGCCGCCGACCCGACCGTCAGGGTAAGACAAGGGTTCCGACACTATAGAGCGGTGGTCCCCAACCTGTAGTTCGGGCGCCCGCGAAACCATATTATAAAGCCCGCAAGGATTTATTAGAAAATTGTGAATTATTTGGTATTTTTTTGTAAGTGAAATTATTACCCAGACTAGAGAGAACAAGCCTTCTCACTGGGGTAAATATACTGTACACTTCCTGTCCAAGAGCAAAAGTAAAAAGTATGTAAATGGTAACAGTTAGATGCGTAAAACTGCAGATAATGTACAGTATATATGAGATTTTTTTTCTCGAATGCACACTCACGGACCATAGTTTCGATGCACCCTCTTCCCCCTGCTTCTGGCTCGATGGAAGTCGTAGCCTTGGCTTCACACCGAACGTCCCCCCCCCCCATCGTTCAGTGTGGTAGGTCGAAGCTTCGCTGGATTGTACGAATAGCAGTTCATGATGTAATATGTGAGAGAATATATGCACGATATTGATTTTTTATTGGCTTCATAACACTTCATTTACCATCACTATACAAGAGGGACCATTCGGTTTGCAGCCCTGACTACGACTTCCCTCGAGCCAGGCGTAAGGGTAGAGGGTGCCGCGTGAGTGTACATCCAGCGTTTTGGCGCCCTCCACTATATTACAATGATAAATGTGGCCCAGAGCCTACAAAAGATTGGGGACCACTGCTTCATAGTGCTAGAATCCTTGGTAAAGAGTAAAAAGAACGGCTGAGTGACTACTTGTACTAGAAACTCTTTTGTTACAATAGAGGAAATTCCTTAAAATTATTCATACTCTAGATTTTTTTTTAATAATCACATTCATTAGTAAAGTACTTCCACAGCTACTATTGTATTTCGAACATAAAATTTGCAATGCATACGGCAAGTTTAGTGTTTCATAAATGATTGTTAACATCAAGGAACATATTCCCTGGAAATTTTATGGTGTGCATGGATTTACCCATAAATAATTTACAACTTCTATTTTCGGAAAGACATACGATTCACTCAAAATTTCTTGCCTTTTTAAGTAAATGTCGTTTATACAGTACTGTATTTGTGTATCCATGCGAAAAAGATAGTTTGAAAAAGTATTGTATTGCGCAACGCTTATGTATGTACAGTTCTTAAATCCACAATTACTTACTCCTATAAATAATTTTCACATAACGTAACTGAAATTTAATTGCATATACTGTACTTGTCTGTCTCCATTACATGCACACCTCTAAAAAAAAATATTTTATAGCCAATAAACTTAAGACACTATTTTATTGGAAAACAACGGCGTATTGTGTAAGGACTGTGTATCTTAACACAGAATTACTCCTTTCCAAGTCCCAACTGGAGATACGAGAATGCTCCTACTCGTGGTAGATTGTCATTGTTACTTATTTGGCTGCTGAATTAGGGTTCATGACTATAATGAGTGAGTTAGGTACCCTTTTCAGATTTAAAGTTAGGAGTAAACATTTTAAAGAGCCTGAGGATGTGAACACTGGCAATCTTTTATACCAGCTTCTCAGAAATCTAACATAACCCTTCTAACTTTGCATTTCCTTTCTGGTCTTTTCTTTGAAAAATGGACGATAACCAGATTTGGGCAAAATACACACACACACTTTTCCTTTATTCGCTGTCATTTAATTATTCTTACTGTCGCAATTAATGTTATGATATTCCCTTTCTCCAAAAAGGCTCCTGGTGTATATGTGATTTAAACCCTGTCGCCCGTGATATAGCGGTAGTTTAGTGGCTCAATAGGGAAGGATCCCCCCCCCCCTATTTTTTTTTTTTTAGGGAACAGCGTTCGGCTACTTTTTTCACTTGAACAAGACCATGTCTCAATAATTTGAACATGTTGATTTTTTTATTACATTAGTGTGTAAGTTTGCTGTATTATTGCGTAATTACCGTACATACGGTATATCATCATTAATGTTCATGAAGTTGCATGGTCCACCATTTGCTTTGTAAAACAAATCAATATGCAGAGTTGGCTTTGAAATAACAGATCAAGTGACACTGGAACGTCTTTATCTCAATACAAAAAAGATGTTGAACAACCATGGTAGTACTTATTATAATTGATACAAAACTCTACTGTATGTACAGTACTACAACACACAACAGTATCTGTATCGTATAAAAGATTAAGTGTTGTTTTATGTTTCAATTATACTTTCTTCATACTATAAACATAAGTGCTTGCTTGCTTACACTCTCTGTAACCAACGCTGTATATGCCAATGAAGGAAAGTAGATTCAGTGGTTTTAAGTCACTTAGATACCAATAGTACCAGTGTTAGTATTTTAATATTCATTGTACATAAGATATTACATACTGTACATAAAATTTAACTGAATATAAATGTAATATTTGTATAGTAAAGGTAGTTCTGAAATACATAATAAACAGTATGTACTGTACTCAATAGTTTAAGGTGTAATAATAAAATTAATCAGGCTCTTTACTTTGTAGCCTACATAATATGGAACAATTAAATGGGGTACTGTACAGGGAATGATTTTCTACATGGTCGATTCCTCATGAAGTATTTTATATAGGTCCCCCATTTTTTTCTTTTACTACAGTTTTGCTCGGACTACACCACTGCCTATCGCCTTTCATAATCTAGCTTCACACAGCATTACATCCTTCCCCCAAAACCACACCCTTCAGTAATTTGCAAATCTCCATTAGCTGTATGTCCCGCCCCTCATTTTTCATGCATTATTCATCCCAATCTTTTCATCGTCTTGCTTTTCCCTCCTGCCAACCACTTTTTTTTTCCATCTTTCACTTCCCATTTTATAACCATACTTCATAATAAGCAAACCCCGAGCTGCTCAAACCCTTTTTCCACTTTTACTTATCTTTACATCTATGTTTCTATCTGTATCCATACCTTATTTACCAAACATATTCCTCTGAAGCAAGTCATATCTGTAACTTGTTCCTTCATCTTAAGTCAAAAGTCCATGCTTCATACCCATACAGTACAGTACTGTACAATACTTATCTTCCTCCACTCTTTCTCTAATCAAGCTACTATTCATTTCAACCTATAGCAGGACTCCTCTAGTTTTCACACACACACAAATGAGTGAATTTAAACATCGGTATAGTACAATGGATATTGTGATCATGAAACCATATCAGGTACTGTACATACAAAAATGAAAATTTGTACCCAGAGGACAAATTAACACATATTGTACTGTACCGCAGTAATCTCTGTTAGCTAGAATCTTCAATCCCTGAAACTCTCCAGGAGCTGAAATTTTTTTAGCATTCAGAGAAATTCTTGGAAATCTCTCTCCATTCTGGGAATTCAAACGAATTTCCTAGATTGCATCATGCGTCCAACACAGGGACATGTGTCGGGTACATGGGTAGATACATCATGCGTCCAACACAGGGACATGTGTCGGGTACATGGGTAGATACATCATGCGTCCAACACAGGGACACGTGTCGGGTACATGGGTAGATACATCATGCGTCCAACACAGGGACATGTGTCGGGTACATCATGCGTCCAACACAGGGACATGTGTCGGGTACATGGGTAGATAGTCTCGGTGCTCAAAAGCTACGATTGGCTACAGTATTACCATTCATGGGACTGCATGGGATGCCTATGATTGGCTGATGTATCCCGCAGCCTCTCAAACTCTTGCATCATGACACTCTTAGTTCGTTGTTTGCTGCCATTATACAACCTTGTTCACTCACTCGCCGCTGTTTTTACAAATGAACTGCATCACAAGTTCAAGACGACATCATCTGCTTGGGAGTACAGTATATTCAGTACAGTAGTAGTAGTATATTTTGTTTTTACAATACAGGGTACTGTATATTGTATGTGTACAGTGGTGTTCGCATAAATAAATACAGCTGTGTCTGTCTGACTGCAGTTAAGTCGCTATGTGCAAGATGCATAGTTTAGACTCCGAGAAAACTTTCACCAGTACTGCACCCGGAAAAATTCTGGGTATGTGCAATTATTTCGGGGGATGAGAAAATTCATCTCCATGCCCAGAAATCTCTCAAACCCGGAACCGCTCTGCACCAATTATTCCAACTAAAGGGGAAATTACATTTTATGATATTAACAAGGTTCCACTGACCCAAGCAGCCCATATTAAGCACATGTTATTTTAACAGGTTAGAATAGAAAGTGATAAAAACATTACATCTCGTTTCACAATCCAAACAGTTGAACCATTCAACCTTTTGTAGGGCAGCGGCTCCTGGCTAATGCCAGACAATTTCTTTCAGCTGAGTAAAACCTGTCCTACAAAAGGTTAAAATTAGTAGATGAAGAAATTAATAGTACCGTACCAGTACCACGATCCTTGCCATACTCTATACAAACCCTGGGTGTGGTGGTTTTGGTATGCCTTACCTGATACTATACTGTACTGTACTTTCTTATGTTAGAGAGATGTCAAAAATTTTGTGTTTATACCATTATTCCTTGGATGTTTCATTTCTGCTTCTGCCTTACATTTCATTTGGATTATTGTTGGAGAATGAATTAATTGGCCGCAACACTTATACAGTACAGTACAGTACACCACTTCGGTTTTAATTACGTAATAAGAGCCTAATCCAAATTGAATCCCATGAAGTGAGACCATCATTCATACTTCGATATCCTGTAACTAAAGGAGAATATGCATGGATATTCATAAGAATAAGGCTTAGAATTAAATTGACATAACCAAAGGGTAGAGGAGAAATACTACATGCAGTATTCTCCAATTATTTCAAACAGCACTTTCGTTACACTTTTTTTTCCCATTAATAGATAATGGGAAATGGTAACGGTTCTGTTCAGGTGTCAAACAATCCTTTCCTACCATGTGCCACAAATACATCCCTAATTAATCAACATTAAAATGCTAAAGACCATTGGTTTTAATGCAAATATTAGGCTTAGTATTATTTCGGTTATCTAAATCACAGAACATTGCACAATAAAGGATACTTAGCCTATATAGCCAAAAGTACCAACCCAACATACTGAATACATACGGTATGTGCCTTTACTTACTTGTTCATTCCAATTTCCATTGGACCCAAGGGTCATGATACAGGGTACCTTTTTTTGATGGGTGTACACCCACTAAAATATTATTCGGCACCCGTGTCATATCGTACCACACCATAAGGGTGCCAAATATTTTTTTAGTGGTGTACATTTGTGAGCTAGTAAGGTATTTTTAGACAAACTAGATGTAATATAATTCATAAGTGAAGGTAACTTGAACTAAGCAGTTTTGCAAAGTAACATTTGATGAGCTTGAGTGGTTCTCCTGTACAGTGTTTCCTTTCTCTAATTTTAATCATCTTCATTTCACTGTTAATTTCCTCCTCGCACACATTATACTTAATGTAATTCACTTTTCCTCTAAACCACTCACTGAAGCAGCATAACTTGTAAATAGTAGTGGGTTCAACTCGCATTTTTATCCTGTATAATTATTTACTGAACCTACAACCTTTTCCAATACTCTTACTCTCATTTCTCTGAACATCTTCACTGATGCACACATGTGACCCATTACATATTTTTATATTGCAAGTAGCATCAAAGGGAATTCTCCCCAAAGATAACAGTACAATACAGTACAAAACTTATGACATACCATCTTTCTTGCATACCACAAGAGGCATCCAAGATAGCCATAATGACACCAGCCAACAATACTCAGCCTGCCTACTTGAGTTACAAATGCTTGTGGGCAAATCAAATAATGATGAATTCATTGCATGGCAACACTGCACGGGTGGTGTGACATAGGCACAGCACTCCTATTTTTCCCTCATAACTAAGTGCTGAATATTAAAAAAGGAGAAACCATAAGTACTGTACTGTAAAGCAAGACCACATTATTATTATTATTATTATTTTTTTTTTTTAAGAACTGTATATGGCAAGTCTGCAGTAATTGCTCAATGTTTAGAGCAACCACGTTTATGCAACCATAATTTTTACTTACCACCTTAAACACAGCCACAACACACTCACTTGCAGTCAGGTGCAGCATTCTCACACTTACAAATTCTTAAACCAGTGTTAATTCATTGGTTATACAGTACTGTACAGTATCCACAACCTTAAAAAATAATATTTCATGCGGTTTTAACTAAATACAGAACTCCTTCATTCCATTGCAATACTCTCACATAAAACTACTCTCATAATATGAACATTGTATGTGTGAGCTCCAACAATGTTTTGGTAACAATTCATCTTGCACAATATTTTGGACAAATTCATAACATAGCATTATTTATATTTTATAGTTTACTGTACTTGATACTGTACTAAATCAAATAATGAACTTGTTTTATGCTCAACTGTCCTACTAGACCTAATATACATTCATATACAGAAAAATAAATGTTAACATACATGGATAAATACATGAAAAATAAGGCAAATAAAAGCAATCTGTATTTTATATAAAATTTCATTTGAATCAAGCAATTGAGTAGCTACAAGATAAAGACTTCACAGCACTTTAAGGAACATGGACCTCATACCCAGGGTCTAGTTGTGAATGAAAACAGACCAGTAATTTTAAAGAAAGCATATTCTGTATGCAACTTTCTCTCAATAATATGTTAAGTAAAATTTGGTGGGTGTAAGTTCTTTGGTGGCCCTGGGATTGCAGCCCCACCCACCCACCACTGCTCATGCCTAATGCTGCAAGTTTCTTTTTTGGGGGGGATTACACAAATAAGTAGTAAAACCCTTTTAGATTCTCAATTCAGTATTTATATACGATCACTTAATTTTGAAGTACGGGTATAGACAATGATAAGTGAAATCTACGTTTCAAATTCTCAGATAACACTGGTACTACACCAAGTAGGACATCAAAATTCATATACTGTACACTGCATAAACTTGTATCAAGTCGATTCACAATTCTTTATGAAATTTAAATGAAAGCTTCAAGTTAACTACTGTACTATATAACTTAAAAAGACTTCCAGTGATAGATAACAGTTCTATTTTGCAAAAAGTCAAACAAATAAAATTTAATTCTTAATACTGAAGCAGTTGATTTTATGTGGTGGATATCAAACCAATTGTACATTACATACAAATTGCAAAAAACAAAATGATTGCTTATGAAGTAAAAATATCTCAGGTGATGAATTAAGGAGACAATAGTTAGGATATGAACTTCTGCTTATCAGTACAGTACAGTATATAGATATACTACAACCAAACTGTCAAAAGTTAACCAGGCTAAGAGGTCACTGATGTTTGCTAATCAATCAGTGATGATTTATAGAAGACAAAAGTCCACCCAAAATAATACATGAACAATTAGTTAAAAGAAACCTCACACTGCATACATATATATTGAAAATGGTTACAAAGAATGCGCATCCGTTGAACTCGTGTCCTGGGGATATGTTGTACATACATCACACAACTCCAAGCTGACCTTACTGGAACCCACAGACAACCTATAAATGGAAAGTAAATAAAAGTAAACTATCTTGTGCAGTATCAAACTGTTAATACTGTATACAAGACATACAGTACAATTTGGCATACAAATTTATTTCAAGTCATTGCCAGTCATATAATACTGTATTCTAACGTAAGTCAGCACTGTGCCTGACATGTGCACATTTACTGGAAATTACATAAATAGTCAACTAATCTAATCCTCCCACTCACCTTATTTTACCAAAAAGAAGTCATGATGACAGTGGATATTGTAGCCATCCACCTGCAACATGCCCATTTCTGGTGATCTCGGTTGAAATTGTTCTCATACCAGGACCTTGTGTGAAGAGCGGTGTTGTTCCTGTTTTCGACGTTTTCTTGTATAAACCATGCCAGCCCAATCTTTCCTAAAGGGGGAGGCATGGAAGGTATGGGGAGGGAGGGAAGAGGGGGAGGGACGGATGCAGTTGGGAGTGGAATTATTAAGTGAAGCAACAAGGACAATTTATCTTGATGTGAAATAGGACAATTCAGAAACCAATATCTAATTCACATTGATAGTTATGTGCAAGTCATAGATCGAAGACTGACAGCAATAGACTTCAGAATGGTTGATTTTTTTTTTAGATCAGAGCTTGTGTTCTAATACATATCATTATCATCTTAACAATCCATAGATTGCAATATTCTAAGGGAGTTTGCAGTGCAATTTAGACTGATAATTTTAAAAGAAAGTTCTGCCTAAATGTAAAGGGTGTAATTTGGAGGACTTCACCTGTGTCTTCTCTTGCTCCCTTTACATAACCAAATCAGCTCACTTCTGAGGACCACCCTCCTCTTTAAATTTCAACAGCCTGAATTATAGTTCAAGGCAATAGTTACATTTTATCAACACAATCTAACATTCTGCAGAATTTTTCAACAAATGCTTACACCTTTGTTCTTTGATTTCTAATTTACATTATTAAGACATTAACAAAATAGAAACTTCAAAAGTGGTGGTGAATAAGTTTGTCTAAGTATGTGATAGTGGGAAAATGAAGATAAATGCAAGGAAAATAGGGTACTGTAATGGTTTTTGAAAGGAAAGGGTCTGAAAGAAATTTAGGAAAGGGTTTGACAAAGAAATTTTGTAAAACATATCAATATTGTTAAAATAATGAAATATTGAAGGAGGTTTAAGGATTTCAAGTACAGTACTTGTACAGTAAGTCCTCGCTTAATGTCGTGGTTCCGTTCCTGAAAACCGCGACGAAAACGGAAACGTTAATGGAATCAATTTTCTCCATAAGAAATAGATAAAATACAAGAGCTACATTCCCCAGTCTCCCTTTGCCCCATAAAATACATTACATATACATAAATTCAATGGAATTTTTATTGAAAATAGTATATATTATACATCCAAAGAGATAAATAAACTAAATCATTTTGTATTGTGCTCACTGATGGGCGGAGGTGGAGCGAGTGTGTGGTGGTTAGTGGAGAGGGGGAGGGCGGGAGAGGGGGAGGGTGGCGAGTCACTAAGACCCGGAGGATGGCTCCTCCTCCTGCTCTGACTGGGTGAGAGAGGGTGATGCACCGTACAAAGTAGTCCATGATGACATTATACAGAATCGGCAGGACATTGTCCGAATCATGGGTATATAAAGAGTAGACGTTATAACGAAACAACGTTGTCGGGGACAACGCTGAACGAGGACTTACTGTATTTGGGAGTAATGTTATGGAAAAATTTAATGATATACTGTACAGTGAATTAGAGACAAACTAACACAAGAAAAGAGGGTGACTGGCCTCCTGGGAAGTATCATTAAAAGCATGATTATAGGCTTAGAAGTTAAGAAAAGACTTGAGAAGGTATTATACTTCCTACCTTAACTTATGGCAATGAAAACATGGATGTAGAATGAGGCAGAATGTTCTAAAATTCAAACTAGAGACAAGTTACTGGAGGGATGCACCTGGAGGTTACCAGAATGGAATGGGTAAGAAACAGGAAATGTACAAAGTGTCTAATATGGAAGAGAAGACAGAGGGTGTGCACTGTGGAGTGTTAGAAAGGGAAAAGAGGTTTGCCGAGATGGCACTGACGTTAGAAGGATGCTGGAGAGGAAAGTATAGTGTGCACAAGGTAGAGGAAGACTGCCTTCATCATAAGAGGTAAAGGAAGAACAATACTTATGCATCAGAGAGGGAAGAGGATAACTGGTAGCCTCGAAGCCCTTCTGTCATGGCCACCCCTTCAAAGGGGAGTTTCCAGGAGGGGCGAGGCATCATAAAAGATAAAATGTTAATTCGTACACTCATCACCTAGTTTGTTTAACAGGATAAAAGATTACTTGATACAGTAAAACACATTTATGAGCTTCATTTCATTTCATCACCTTTGGAGCTAGTGTGGTAAACTGCTTATCAGATGGAGGCAAGTGACCCCACTTAACCATTAGAAGAAAACCTTCTGGGATATAAAATGAATAATTTTTTAAAGATTATGCACTACTGTAGAAGGATGGATGGTGAAGGAGAGGTTCTCTGATGTACGATGAATAAGTCCAGGTTGGACTGAACTTGAAGACTACATTACAAAATCAATAAACAAGCAAGGATACATGGTACAATACAATGGAAAACTAATAAAGGTTACATCAATATGGGTGAAAATTTTACTGTGAATCACTTCAGTGTTAATATGAGTGAATGTATTGTAGGTTACATCACTTTGGGTGGACACATTAAAGCAGGTTGTCAATATGAGTGAGCACATTATTATAGGTTAAGTAAATGGGGGTGAATACATTGGGTTTATGTGAATATGGGAGGACACGCTGATGTGGGTGATATCTAAATGGTTGGACAATTTAATACAGGGTAAGATCAAATTGATGGACAATTTAATACAAGTTATGTCAAAATGGGTAGATACATTAAACATGAGTTACATCAATAAGAGTCAACACATGAGTCTGGGCAGTATACAGTAGGTGGACACATTAATGTGGGTTATGTGAATATGGGTAGACAGCTGAAAGTGGATTATGTCAACATAGGACAGCTTAAAGTGGGTTATGTCAACATAGGTGGACAGCTTAAAGTGGGTTATGTCAACATAGGTGGACAGCTTAAAGTGGGTTATGTCAACATAGGTGGACAGCTTAAAGTGGGTTTTGTCAACATAGGTGGACAGCTTAAAGTGGGTTGTCAACATGGGAGGACAGCTTTAAGTGGGTTCTGTCAACAAGCACAGAAAAATTGTGGGCTACACACCAAGATGGATGAACAACTTTTAAAATTGGTTACATCAATATGAGACCAACATAATGTGGGTTACATCAATATGGATGGATACACTAAAATGGAAAATGTAAACATGTGGACAACTGTGGTTTAACCTAAAGTACAACAAACAAGATGACATTTAAAAGCTTCAATGTTTAACGACAAAACTTATCATCCAGGAATAATTAATATATTTCTTGTTCACAAACACTTGGATGTATATAAATGTACAGTAAATTTCACATACATACACACACATATGGAGGCACTACTGAAGAAAAGGAATCTGGGAATCAATGGGATATGGGTGGAAGAATGAGGAACTATAGTTAATATTTTGGGGTTCCTAGAAGTTGATGGAGAAATAATGATATTAATGCTATGTACTATGGTGAAGAGTGCTACATTATTAATCACTATCAGTGTTGCTTCATGTAGAACAAATAATAGTCAGTGTTACTTCATGGGGAACAAATAAGTCAGTGTTGCTTCATGGGGAACAAATAATAGTCAGTGTTACTTCATGGTGAACAAATGATAGTCAGTGTTACTTCATGAGGAACAAATAAGTCAGTGTTGCTTCATGGGGAACAAATAAGTCAGTGTTACTTCATGGGGAACAAATAATAGTCAGTGTTACTTCATGGGGAACAAATAAGTCAGTGTTACTTCATGGGGAACAAATAATAGTCAGTGTTACTTCATGGAGAACAAATAATAGTCAGTGTTGCTTCATGGGGAACAAATAAGTCAGTGTTGCTTCATGGGGAACAAATAAGTCAGTGTTGCTTCATGGGGAACAAATAAGTCAGTGTTACTTCATGGGGAACAAATAATAGTCAGTGTTACTTCATGGAGAACAAATGATAGTCAGTGTTACTTCATGGGGAACAAATAAGTCGGTGTTGCTTCATGGGGAACAAATAATAGTCAGTGTTACTTCATGGAGAACAAATAATAGTCAGTGTTACTTCATGGGGAACAAATAAGTCAGTGTTACTTCATGGGGAACAAATAATAGTCAGTGTTACTTCATGGGGAACAAATAAGTCAGTGTTGCTTCATGGGGAACAAATAATAGTCAGTGTTACTTCATGGGGAACAAATAAGTCAGTGTTGCTTCATGGGGAACAAATAATAGTCAGTGTTACTTCATGGGGAACAAATAAGTCAGTGTTACTTCATGGGGAACAAATGATACTCAATGTTACTACATGAAGATTTAAGGAGTCATTGTTGGCATAATCTACCAAGAATATGCAACACGTAACCTAGTCAGTAAAAAAAATTCTGGATATACGTATTACAAAAACACCTGTGTATGCAAGACTGAATGCAGTGTTATGTATTCATCTGAATGTATATGAAGAGAATACTACCAGTATTCACATTATGAAGGTGTACTGCAGTAATGCACAGGTACAATCATCATCATCTTGCCTCTACATTTGTCTTTGAACATAATTTAGACCTTGAAAGTACTTTGCATCAGGATGGCATTATTAACTGAAAACATGTTAATTAAAAAAAACCTTACATCGAAATGAAGGATACCACAATCCTTTAATATTTTCCTTAATGAACAACAAAATAATTTCTATCCACGAATTAATCAATTATGTAGAACCAAAATACAGCACACAACTCAAAGGTTACCCACAACAATGGAGAATGGCTATTCCTTTCAATTTCTTTAAAAGAAAAGTTTCACAAACAAAAAGTTTTGACCTTGAAGGTAACCATTAATATGTATGCATTCCCCGATAATATCAACCATTTCCATCTAATATGAAGCTTCCTTGGTTCAACTGTTTAACAACTAAATGATTTGGCCTCCAATCTTTTCTGATACTCGAAACAATATAACAAAAATAATAATGTGCAACTCCTATGTAACTGTAAGAGCAGCTTAATGAACCATCCTTCTGACCATCATCACAGCGGCATAGCAGTAAAGGGCACAATAAAAAGATTACAGACATAAACACACTATATTTCACGTTTAACAGAGTAATATTACTTCTACTTTGATACATCACTAAAGAGCAGTAGATATGTTGGACTCCTAAAGAATAATAATTGTTAATAATTAACCATTAGGCTTCTGGATGTAAACATGGGGTTATACCAAGCCTATTCACACACCATCTAACAAGCCATAAAGTCTTTGGGGATATTATGATACAATAACTTGGGCACTTTAATCCGAGTTTTTGGGTCATAATCAGGAGGCCCCCAAAACTTAAGCAACAACCCATGATACCAGCTACAGCCCTCATAGCACTGTTTACCTCACTCGTACTTTGTTGACACTTACAATATACAATACATTATAAATTATTATATGATACATTAGCACCAACCCAGTACGAGAGCAACAAAACACACACCCAGAGGTACCAACTGGCAACACAGCTCCCTGAGGGTATCACTTGTTCTTGGCTTGCCTCCTGCTATGACACCAATGCATTCCTTCTATGCACTTAAAAATAACTTGACCAGACAGGAGGAACCTGTGGACTGGAGGAGAATTTACAAGCAACTGCAGAAGGCACATACAGTACTCTAACCACTGGTGAGTTCTTGCCAATCGGGCATCATAAGTCTGGTAACGCTTGACACAGGTCCTTCCTCTCTGGGACTGTAATGATAGAAGCTGTGGAAACTTCCCTTTGCAAAATGAGCAGAAAACATTAAAACTTGTTACACACTAATGGTGTGGAATGATGAAATAGGGCTGTTCCAGGAGAGGGCCTTACATAACCAAGACTAAGAAAAATAAGGATCTCTTAAACACAGGATTTATGACCATCATGGCAGACTCAGGAAAGGCCCTTTACAAGAAAAATATTAATGACAAATAGGATAATGGACAAGAAACAAGTATCAATATATATATATAAATATAATATATATATATATATATATATATATATATATATATATATATATATATATATATATATATATATATATATATATATATATATATATATATATATATATATATATATATTATATATATATATAATCAGTGCCAAATCGAATGACTAGCAAGATATTAATAATTACAAAAAGGTAAATATGTATGATAGTATCTTAATAGGCAAAATTCTTACTGAAAGTCTAAGTTGATGATGAAGTAAAATATTCTGATGAGACCCTAGTCATAAGATGCTGAATCTGCTGGTAGCATACTAGCCATTTAGTGAACATCATTATGTGGTACTTCTGTCACTACACTGATACCATGGGTGTTGACATAGATGATTCATAGATTATATGTACACGGGCAATCAATCGAAACCTAACAATTTACATCCACCAGTCATTGTATTGCTTCACCGTTCTTCTCGTCTTAGCCCAGCTGCACGTCTTCACTCCGAGTCGTTTACGGCCCAAACTAGTTTAAAAACAAGAACAAAACAAAATAACAGCCGTCAGGCAAAACAAACAGTGGGTAAACTAAAGCATTAAAAGAGCATCCAACACAAGCTGCAGGATTTCTCATCTACGCATTATGAGATCAACGGGTGAAAGCTGACTATTACGAGTAGTTTCACATCTTAATACCTAGGTATCTAAAGCAGATCTGCTCTTACCAGATATATCTTACTCTAGTGAGTGGATAAACAGGGTCAAGATCATCAACAACAGATACATTAAGGAACTCTTGCAATTAAATTGAGAAGGTACTGTACTCTATATACTCTAAAAGGAGGAAGTTTCTAGTCAAAGTTACTAGTCAAACACCTTGCATGAAGAACATCTAGAGTTAAAACTGTACAGAGCGTCAGACTTAGACTACAAGACTGTACAGGACAAGCTGACAGCCAGAGACAGCGACTTGACTTAACCTGGAAACGACATGGCCTTATCTAAATCACCAACAGCTTGTGTTCGATGAGGAAAAACATAAGGCACATGCAAACAATAAATCTGGAACAACCCTTGTTCAGGAACATACAAATGATAACTGAAAAAGAATTACATAATAAAAAAAACGTTCATTGCAGAAAGAGAGCAGATTTCTATTACTGACAACCTTCAGCACATTATATATATATATATATATATATATATATATATATATATATATATATATATATATATATATATATATATATATATATATATATATATATATATATATATATATATATATATATATATACACACACACACACACACACACACAGGGTATATAATTATTTTCCCAAGGTCAGTTGTTTGAGGGCACTGGACACACCCTAAACAAGAACCTTAAAGGAAACACACCACCCACACATTCAACCTGTACATTCACACAACATAGTTTTCAAGCCCAGTTCACCACGGGAGGGTCTGGACCGTACCCACCCCTGAATTCCCCGGGCTTGGGGGTCAACTACCACACTCAAGCACTTAATGAGAATTAAAACAGACCATTAGTGTGCCTTATACTACATAAAATAAGAACGTTGTCACTTCATGCTTTCATATTCTCATTGAATCTCACCTGTGAGACCTGCACTCAGTCTGCACAAGTACTGAACTAAGTAAAACTGTACAGAACAAATGCATTAACAACAATATGCAAGTGAGAAAATCTTCAAAAGTCTACTGCTCCTCCTGGCTATGATCCTAACTAGTGGTATCTTAGCAAGACCTTATGTTCAAAAAAGCTTTTTTTCTTGTAATGAAGCTCTCACCCACAGATTCACCACACCTGTCCTGAAAAGCAATTTAGCTCGCTGCCCAGGCTGCATGTAAGAAAGAGGCGCTGCATCAGTCATTGCAGGTTATTAGAAGCAACATATTGGCACACGCACACACAGCCAAATCTTTGCCAGGCTGACAACCAAATCTTTGGAGGGCAGACAACCAAATCTTTGGAGGGCAGACAACCAAATCTTTGGAGGGCAGACAACCAAATCTTTGGAGGGCAGACGACTACTGGCAAATATTTGGCCAAAAAACAACCACACCTCTGGCAGACAGACAATCAAAACTCATCATTCTTCCTTCCTCATCCAAAAATCCCATCTGTTTCCCCATTCCAGAACCAACTAAGGAATAGATTTTACATTACATCACTACACAGTACTAACAATTACAGAATAGTGACACTACTCAAGAGACAAAATATTCCCAATACAGTCTTGGAATGAGTAAACATCTTCCACCTCCAAGATTAGTCAGAGATACAACTAGATATCATCACAAAATTCAGATAGTTTATAACTGAATCAGAGAAGCAAATTTTCCCTTGGTTGATTTTAATTAGAATCAAAATGCAAAAATAAAAAAAAGAATAAATGTACGTACAGTATAATACACTTAACATCCAAATTAAATGGCTGCCGTATGCAAAATATTCCGGGAGTGAATCACTTAACATGTCATCAAAGAGAATTACAACTAGCTATGCCTCTGACGTTAAATCTCTCCCATACAACTATTCTTCTCTTCATCCACAAAATCAACAACTATCCACAAAATCAACAACTATCCTCATCATCCACAAAATAAACAACTAGGTATCCTCATAATCCACAAAATCAACAACTGTGCTCTTCATTCACAAATCAACAACTATCCTCTTCCATAAAATAAACAACTATCCTCTTCATCCCCAAATCAACAAGTATCCTCTTTATCCACACAAAATCAATTATGCTCTTCATCCACAAAATCAACAATTAATCTTGCTCACAAAATCAACATGTATCCCAAAAAAAAGTTTGTTGATTTGTTTATATATATATATATATATATATATATATATATATATATATATATATATATATATATATATATATATATACACACATATATATATATATATATATATATATATATATATATATATATACACACATATATATATATATACACATATATATATACACATATATATATATATATATATATATATATATATATATATATATATACACATATATATATACACATATATATATATATATATATATATATATATATATATATATATATATATATATATATATATATATATATATATATATATATATATATATATATACACATATATATATATACAGTGAGTTCTGCTATAACGCGTGTTTTGATAACGCGAATTTGCTCTAACGCGATTTATGAATTAGGAACGATATTTGTATAACGCGAACGCTTGTTTGCTATAACGCGATTTTTGCTTACTCTTTCTCCAATTTTGTGGTACAGTGGGGTATGCTATAACGAATCTAATTGGTTCTAGAACCTTGTTCCTTATAGCATTCGTTCGTTATAGGATTAATCCGTTCCAGGCCCCCAAATACAACCACTTAACACTGAAAAATATAATATAAAATTTTAAAAATTGTAAAAAAGTGCATAAATATGCATCTAAACCCCTGAAATAAAGAATATCATTAATATTTGTAATAAAAAACAATAAATTAGAAAAAAAAAAATTAAATAATGTTCGTTGTAGGAGTTTCGTTCGTTATAGCATTCTCAATTTTATAGGTAAAACCGTTCGTTATAGGAATATTCGTAGTAGGATCCATTCGTTATAGCATACCCCACTGTATTAACTGTGAATATAGTAAAGAAGAATATCAACAAGAAGCGTTCTGGTGATAGAATTCCCGGTGATGATCGTAAAAGAAAGGATATAACACTTGAAGAGAAGCTCGATTTTATCAACCTCAAAATCACCCTTCTCCCCCATCAAGTAAAGTGTTACATTTACTGTATGATTTCATTATTAGATATGAATGTAACATTTATTTAGACTGTGCTATCCTTTGTGTTAGGCTAACTACTAAATTTTTTCGATTTCGAGTAATCTGCACCTAACCCTATTTTCTCCATAAGCCCTGTTATTTCTATTACGCGATTTTCTATAACACGATATTTTACAAGAACACAATTATCACGTTATAGCAGAACTACCTGTATTCTCAGCTCGTCACAAACATTCACTCAAAACTCAATTCATCAAAAACTTTTGCCCAATATTCAGAATTTATCACAAAATTTGATAAACATTCTTAATATATCACAATCATTTGGCAAATATTCCCACTTCACCATAAACACATAGCAAATATCCATAGACGTAAGGACTTGTCATCTCCAGTAAAGATTCCATAACCCAGCTCTTGACTTTGATCAGTTACAGCTGTAAACGTCGATGAGTTTTCCCTTCCTCTCGATACCAACAAATGTCACATTCACACGGGATACACATACCTATTAGATGATATAACTTATTTTAAAAATGATGTATTTTTCTCTGAAAATCTTATTAGCAAACATTTACCTATTTTTTTTATTTCTGTACAGACTAGAACCTAATTACTATACAGTATATACTATACCATTTAATCCCAGAATAATATATTCACAATCTTGGTTGTAAGTTCAGTGTTGTTATATACTATGTGAGTAAACTGATGTGTTAAAAGTAGCAATATATTATGCATGTGCAGAGGTGCAGGAACCATAATGTTGGGAGATTTTCAAAATGTGGATTGTCGTAGTTAGTGCATTAACCAATGAAACTTTTTACTAATATGGCTGAGTGTTTAGTTTTGTATAGGCTTCCCCAATTAAAAAAAAATGTGTAAGGGGTATAGAAGAGGTTTGTTTTATTTGATTATTGCTGGTGCCATTATTATGCCAAAATTATGCACTCAATCATCATCAGCATTTACATTCCCATTTCATCAAGAGTCAAGAGCTGCTGAGAGAGATAAGGATAAAGACTCTGATAGAAGAGCTCTTATGATTCAGCCTTGATCTACATCACCGAAGATCATTAAGCTTCATGCTACTCAGTGCAATCACCAGCCTGTAGCTGTGCAGTTTTTGGCCAATAAGAGTATAAAAGTCAGCTAGTAATGAGAGCATCGCCCTGGCTATTACTGATAAGCTTGGCTTTGTAAACTGTGCAGCGACCAGTCAGTGACTCCACAGTAGCCATCCAGCAAGTGTGCTCTGCTCAGCCAGTCACCAAATAACTGACTGTTTGTAGGCAACATTTAACCACAAGTGTACAACAGCTGGTTAAAACAGCTATAACCAGCCATGTGTACATTAACTTGAGTAATGTATGTGCAGTAGAAAGCCTATATAAGTACACAGGGTGGGGAAGAGAAAGCCAATAATAGGGCACAAAAGATGTGAATATATACCCGGTAAGTAAAATACATAATTATTCCCAGCCGAACATGTGTAGGTCAGATTAAATTGTGCGTTTGGAAATTTTGCATTTGTTATTGGATAAGGTGCATTTCTCTAACTTTTAATGAAATGTTATACTGTACTGTAAAAAAAAAAAAAAAAAATCTTTAGAAGTAAAATTTGGTGGGAAGTGCTTCAGAAAATGGCTTTCTTTTTTTTTCCAGCCTGGCACAGTAGGTAGGTAACAACTGCAGAACAAGCCATTTATTTGGTACTTAACTATCCGAGGTAATACTAGCCAGGGTGCACAGTTTTTGGGCAATAGCTCAACAGTAGCCAGTCTGTGTGCATTTACTGACTATTAACTGTAATTAGTACCCAATACTTGTGCTTCTACTAGCCAGTATACACACTGCAGCTGGTCAGCAACTTCTCAGTAACCTTTTAGTAACCCCACTACACTCTAGGCTATAGGAGAACATAACACACTTCTGCCAAAACACACATCAGACAAACAGAACAAGGTCATGTTCATAATTTATATATCCCTTCCCAGCTTGCTTTGTCTTACTGGTGTATAATGAGGCATCACATGTTTCAAACCAACTTAGTCAATGCACCATGATCTCCAATGGCCTCCATGAGTGTGTTGGGTCAGCTGGGTACATTTCCACCCTTCAAAGGACCACACCAATACCTTATGCATAAAAGTTACAGCCAGCCATCCTGATAAACCAGAACTTTACACTTACCATTCCTTAATAATTAAGACTGACAAAAATACATATAAAATACAAATGAACAGTACTATGTAATGCTCTAACTAATCAGGATTATATTCAACTGGATGCCACACACACACATACATAAGGTATTGGTACAGTAAATCTGTATTCCCCATCTAAAGTGCATAAAAAAAAAATCATAAATAAATAAATAAAATCACTAGACATCTGCTTGTACAACATATCTAGTGATTTATTTCCCAACTGTATATAGAAAAATAATAAAGATAAAAACCATATGCTGTAGTGAAGTTCTCAAGAGGGACCCTGAGAGTCTCCAGGACAAACTGCAACAGTTTCTCTTGACTGGTTGGGTCAACAAATGGCAATAATACTTGCCTTCTTTACTCAAGTGATTTGAAAAGATAATTATGTCTGATTGTGATCCACCAAAACGAACCTTTGGTAAATGTGAAGAATTAATTTCACAAATGCAAAATCAATAAAAGTCCTTACAAAAAGTAAATAGAATCTGACATTACAGAATGAATGAAATTATGAATATGCAAATTATTATTTTGTATATTGCAAACAGATAAAAATATAACCGAAGATTTTGCAATTATTATTAAGTACGTCTAGTCCTCTTTAACAGAATTAAGAGCTGAATAATAAAAATTAATTCCATAATGAAAACCTAAACTTAAAGTTTAGGATGATTTTAAATAATTCATATGGAAATAAACTAGGAATCATAATAATAATGAAATTTTTTTCATACTTATGAATTACAAAAGAAATGCAATATACATCAAAAGTTCAATGTAAATACATAACATACAAGTAAAATACTCATGCAACTCTGAAGTCAATTTCAGTCATGCATAATTGTAAAAGAAACAAACAATCATAAAGTGTGTAAATTAGGATCAAAAGTGTGGTGGTAGTGATTGAAAAAGGCTGGTCAATACCTAGAGCATTATGTCCAGCCATATTGCCACCTTTTGAGACAGTCATTGAGTGCAATGACAGCCATCTACTGTGCTCTGGCCTTCAACAAGACCTCTACATATTGGGTCATTGGTCAGCACTCTTGCTTACCTCGTTTACTGAACTGCAAACTCGAAATATAGTACCTTCAAATTAGTTTTATTTTACCTAATTGAATTAAGCAAGAATAAAGACTCATCACTACTATAGCTAATTCACTAAACATTAGACCTCTTCATTAAGTGCTTCAAATGCATTTGCATACATACTGCTACCATTTCTAGTAAAAGTCCTAGCTGAAAAATATTTCATTTACACAGAGTTACTCTGCCTTAATTCCAATGCGAGATAATGCACCAGTGTTTCAAGGCATAGATCTGGTTATCCAGGACCTAGTCATTTATCCCCACTTTTGAGTCTTTCTCCAAGTGTTGCTTTAAAGTTTAAACCACACAAAATTTGACAGCACTCTTGTTCACCTGACAATTTCTTTTCATTCGGAAGAGTTAACATCATTAACAACCTTGTCTCTGATAAAAATAATCATTTCCACCCTCATTAAAAAAAAAGCATGAATCTTCTCAAGAAAAATATGAGTGGGTGCAGGAAGCCCCAAAAACAGCCTTTTTGACACTATCAAGATCATACTCCTCCTGCCTGAGTGCAAAGTTATCTGTTGCCCTTACCTATGGTTGGTACAAAATTCTAGAACAAGGATTATGTTAAGAAAAATAATGACATCATGAACAAAGACCAGAAAGAATTTATTCTATGAATGTAAAATAAATATGAATTCATATGCCATCTTTCTTATAGAGTACAGTACAGTTATAAAGGTCAAGGAAAGAGCAATAAGATTAATTTTAGGAGAAGTATTTCAGTGGCTGAATAGGCAAGCTTCTGTCACTATAAAGATTACACCTCTTGCAAAACAGCACAATACTACTTAACAGTACAGTACCCACAATTTTCCCTTTGCAACTCCAAAAATTTACTAAGAGGTACAACCTGAATAATGACAGAGGTGCCAAGTGCAAGAATGATGCATGTAGAGTGCATGAAAAACGCATAACAGGGTGCACGTACAGGACCATTCTAGCTGATGGCCATGACAAGCAGGCATGTACAAGCTCCGTGCACGACCAACAAGCATCGTGCACGACCAACAGGCTGGCACCAGTGTCTCTCATGTAGGGCCTAAGACCTGACTTCCCTAATTAATGCAGTTTAATTTACTTGTTGAAAAAAAAAATTAAATTCTCGACTAAAAAAAATTTTCTTTTTTTTAATACAGTTCTGTACTAATAAAATCTCTACTTTATCTGACTAAATGTAAAGCCTCTGATGCACCATCAGAAAAGTCAGGCCATGTATAGATGAGTCATTCCTCAAAAACCGAGGTAACTAGGCAACCACGAAACCTCCGCAAAAAAAATAGATGCTACCCCTAGTGTCATGTGATAGCGAGGCGACTGCATGTTCCTCGTTTTCGGCATTCTGTGTCTCTAATGGAGGCACCTTTGCATTCTGCCTTAAGTATAAATGTTTACAAATAGAGTGTAAACTGTGTCCCAGTGGACCATTCCCGTGAACTGTAGATCTCGTTACCTCACAGTAGGTGAGAGGAGAGAGGTGACTCACTACACCTCGACTAAGCCCAATTTTACTGGAAAGAGTGAGGGCTGTTATTGGCGTTATTCAGCATGGTGTTGGTTGTTGGGTTGACGGGTGGAGCGTTAGTGTCCGTCTTGTTTTCACTTCCTTTCGGAAGGTAGGGCCCTTTGCACCGAAAAGAAGGCAGGAAAGGAAAAGTGGTGTAAATTTTTATCAGTTCTTAAAGACAATATCAACTGGAAGAAGGGAGACAGGTACATAACGCCGAGACGATGACGATGGTGTTGTAGAGAAAGAGATCGAGCCCACCTGTGATGCCACAATGACCCGACAAGGCGTTCACCAACACAGGTCAGACTCAGGTCTACAGAGTAACAAGAGGTATTAGTATCATGTGATTAAAAATATAAACATACCAAGAAAGAGAGAAGAAGAAGAAACCCTCCTCCCCCCTGCCAGCCATCACCAGTTGTACAAGTTCCTCGGTAACTGCACATGCATGATGAGGTCAGCTATTGTGAGCCTTGGTGCATGTCTGCAGAAGGCTCAGAACTGCTGCACGTCACTCAGTGATGGTATGTGAATGCCCTACATTAACAGACACCTGGGAGGGAGCCTTAGTTCATGGGCCACAATGGGTATCAAAACCTCTACCTACTAGGGAGCTACTCACTAAGAATTGATTATTACTTGATATCTTGAGGGATGAGGTATTTAAAAAATTTAATGTCAAAGTGCCAATGGAACTAAATCAATCTTTAACAAATACAGGTACAACACTTTCTCCTTAAGCTACATTATACAGTACTGTATGTGCAATTTCTTTTTAAAGCATCTTACCGAAAAACTCCTCCCGTAATCAAAAAGTTGGCTGTTACCCATAAACTGTAGCTTTCTCAAGTGCTGCTACTGCCAACCAACCACTACATCAGAGCTACAACCACCAACACCAATATCACCAGAGGCACTATCCCTCACCTTCATGGAGTTAACAATCCAATTAAATGCCTGTGAGTGAGCAAAAACAAAACGTATCAATATCATGAAAGGAACAAGACCCTCTGAATAACTTACCACCAGGCAAAATTGTGTATCCACTCAGGTCTGTAATGTCATAACTTATAACAAGACTAAGGTAATAATTACTCGAGTACTGTTTTGTTAAATAGGTAGGTGGTGGTACTCCATGAAGGAGAGTGTGTCTGTGTGAGCAACAGTTAATACACACGTTTATTACACACGTCGAAACAAACGTTAAAGACACACGTCAACACACACTAGGGCACCGTACATCCAAATGGAGCCTGACCTTGTTTTTGTTTCAAGAGCGCACATACAGAAGACATTGATACACGGCGATTTACATGAAGTAAACTATAAGAGAAAAACTTGGGGTTAGACTTCATGTTAATTTATGCTATCAAACAATAATACTTTATTGAAATGAGAGAAATAAAACCCACACAACCAAACACTGTAAACACCAACACCATATTAAAGCTGAAACTGGAGCTCAGGGCCTCACACACCTGCCCAGATGTAATAAGTTGGATGTTTACACTACAAGATATAGAATGACACCCACATCAATAATAAAGTATATATCTAAACTGGATTTCGTTTCAATTAAAGACAATATCTACCTAAAACATTTTCTCCCTCTAAGATAAAGGAGAGAAGCTTTGACATAATGAGTGACCAATCTCAAAAATTTTAATGTACAGTTGGCCAAAATAAGTATTGGTCTAACATTAATGGAAACTTATCAAAGCAAGATGGAATACTAAATGAAGTTAGAGGTTCTGTTGGCATCTCCAACACCTGTTTCCTCAAGATGGTGTCTCTCCAGGAAAACAAAACAATATTACAGTTACAGTATTTATAATTGGCAGCACTCTTACTCATCCATCCTCCTTTATTCTGCAAATTATTCTTACTTAATAATTAACTCTGTCAATACTAGTTCACTAATTTACTTCATTATTCTCTATCACTCAATTAGCTCTACAAATAAGCTTTTCATTTGTCATCATTCACCTCCAATTACAGTATCATATAACTTACTCCTCAAACTCACGTGAAGACCAGCAAACTCATCGCTCACACCACCACAAATACAGGCACTGAACCAGTTGCCCGATTGTCCAATTTCTCCTTAATTAATCTTATGTAATACTATGTGGAAAATTAAAAGAAAATTACTCTATGTACGCACTCTTAATTTTCAGTTAGGATACTCGAATCTTCCATAAAATAGATTACCGCACTAATATTTTTGTAAAGTAGAGTCTTGGTTGACAGTTTCCGGTACTTTACTGTAGTGGAAATATTAACTGTATAAGCATTAATACTGCAGTAGAAGGAGTAGCGTACGATGAAGAGGAATTTGAAGGGAAAAGAGCTCTTTGGTTTTGTTAAACAAATAATGAAGATATAAAGCAAGATAATTAACTAAGTCTCTATCATAAGCTGATCAAGAAGTACAGTAAAACCTCGATTAACCGACCACATATGGGGGGGAAGGTGCCGACGGATAATCCGAAAGGTCGGTTAATAGTACATAACGTCTACGGAAATAAAACATACATTTTCAAAGTACCTTTCCCTAACCTACCTCATTTAATTCCCTCTATTCATTTTTGTTCATTTGCCATTCATATTTCAATAGAATTTGCTTTAAAACATTAACCACTTTAGTAAATAAATATGAACCAGCACAGAAACCGTGAATAAAAAATGGAAAAGTCAAAGAACATACAGTATGTCATCACAAAAATTGTGACCAAGTCCCAGGTTGCTAATCTGACTTTCTACCTCATTTACACACAATAGCAGGGTCTCAATTATTTCTCTTACTATTGACAACACAACATACATATATATATTGTTTCACACTCTTGATTTTTTTTTTCATTTTTGCATTTATTTATAGTTCTTTATTACTACAGTGATCCCTCGGATAACGAGATTTCGGTTAATGATTTACCTTCCATAAGATTCTTAACTTCGGTTAACGAGCAATCCCTCGATTAACAAGTTTTTTATGAGCCGACCTCAACATGTTTTCGCTTGCATTTGGCGGTTCACCAGCTGTAGTATTAGTTCGCCAATACATTAATCGGTTTTAGGGCTTAAATTCCTTACTATTTTAGTAAATATCAAGAAGTTTATACTATTCAATAATTTTAAAAGTTTAATATTAAATTTTTTAGTCATTTTAACAATTATTGAACATAATTGAAGGTAAGGTAACTAGTTTTATGCGTGCCATGCAGCCTGGCAACACACCAAACAGGCGTCAGTTTCTCTGTCTTTTCAGTGGAGGTAACATCTTGCTTGACTCTCTCTTCAACTAAACGCTTTTTTTCTGTGTTTGCTTTGCAAGAAAATTACTGGTCATTTTGAAATTTATTTTACATATTGACAATATATAATGCAGTGCAGTGTTGATTTAAAGAAAATAATCTTGAATTACACCAAGAGAACTAAAATTTTATGGGTGAAATGGCACCATGGGGTGACTTCTCTTCCACCCCAATGCCTTCTCTTCTACCTTCGCCTCCACCCCCATTCTAATTCCCATCATAATCATCATCATCATCCAGGAGCCTTCTACATACACACCTAAAAGTAAGTGTATTTTTCTACCTTTTTTGTTGAATTTAGGCAATTTTCAGTGAGCTGGAACCAATTACCCAAAAACCCATTGAAACAATGGTTTCGGTTAACGAGTTTTTCGGTTAACGAGCAACCTGCTGTAACGGATTGTGCTCGTTAACCGAGGGACCACTGTATTATTATTATTATCATTATTAATATTATTACATTATCGCCCCCCCCAGGTCCTGATGTGGGTCAATGACCTGTGCCAGGGTGGGCTAATCCCTGTATATATTAAAAAAAAAATAAAAAAAAATAGTAGGAGTTCGGGATTGGCGGTTAATCCGAAAGTCGGTTAATCGAGGGTCGGTTAATCGAGGTTTTACTGTATTGGTGTTGACCAGCGTATCAGTTCAACTTGCAAGACTAAGACATGAAAACAAAACAAATAAAACTAAAAAATTAGGCTGCATTTATTTATAAACAGCACATTTAAATTGACTAGGAATCATCAGGTTTCTTATTTTCTGTAAGTGATCACATTTTCAAATATTGTAGCAGCAACATCATCTATCACTAACTTAGTGCATCCTTACCAGCCATATGACTTTTTTGGCCCATGTTATCCTATAAATAATATTCAGCTACTCCTCGACTTACGAGGGGGTTAGGGACCAAATCCAGGTCGTAAGTCGAAAATGCTTATATAATACAAAGAAAATCTAAAATGGGTGTCTCTTTTTCTTCTTAGCACCACAAATCTCTCACGTTTAAGCTTGGCAGCCATTTTAAAGTGAATTACAAAAAAAAATTTTGTCAGTACACAGCTCAACCACTAACGCCGGGACTCGAAAATACGTAATTTGACAATTTGGGTACGACTGAGGCGGGTGTATGTCCGGGTGGTCGTAAGTCAAGTAGGTCGTAAGTCGAGGAGTAGCTGTATATAGAAATACTTAAAAGACATGTATACAAATCATTGTTGAAAAACTATTGTTACTGTATACTTTAATCGTTAAGTTGTATTTCTTTTTACAATGGATATGATTACTTCATCAAAAGACCGTCAATTCATGGGTAACTTTAGTAACACGACAACAAAATGTGGTGTTCAGCAATTAATTATCAATGTCAATGGGATATATGTACTGTACAGTGGTCCCTCGGTTAACGAACGGTTCGATTCATGAAATTTTGGTTAATGAATTAGCTCCCAGAAGGATTTCAGTTCGATTAACGAACAAAACTTCAATTAACGAAATCCTTACGACAAACACGTTTTGTTGTGCGCACCAGCTGATCGGCTAGTCCGCCAATACAGTAATTGGTTGTATGTTCACATTCGTTTCCAGTGAGGTAAAAATATCAAGAAAGTTGGTCTCTTGAATATTTCTGCATTTTTACATTAAAATTATTGGTCATTCTGAAATTTAGTTAATATAATGATAATATACAGTGCAGAAATTATGAAACATGAAGGCATTAGAAGTAATGCACTTTGTAAAGAGTGCCTCTACAATCAGCCGTTTGATATGTAAACAAAGCTGCCGGTAATGCGAGACACACCTCAAAGTAAGTTAAAATACAGTACAGGTATTCTATTGTTTTTTTTATTTATTATTGTACAGTACAGTATACTGTACAGTGCAGTAGTGTATTTAGTTTATATTTAATGCTTTGTTAATTCTATTACTGGTATTACAGTACTTTGTATGTACTTTTCCTGTGAATTGGAATCAATTACCCAATATCCCATTGAAATAATAGATTTGATTAACAAAATTTTTGGTCAACGAGCGACTCTGTGGAACGAATTGTGTTCGTTAAGCGAGGGACCACTGTATGTATGTATGTGTGTGTATGTATATATATATATATATATATATATATATATATATATATATATATATATATATATATATATATATATATATATATATATATATATATATATATATATATATATATATATATATATATATATATATATATATATATATATATATATATATATATATATATATATATATATATATATATATATATATATATATATATATATATATATATATATATATAAATATATATATATAGTCATGGTATAGTGAGTTTTGATAAATTTATAAGTTTTGTCACCAAATGTCCTTGTAGCAGCTTACAGCAGCTTGCTCAACCATGAGTTACTGATACTGCACTCATCTTATTGGTCAACTGAAATATTCCACATGTAGCCCTTCTCTACAACACATGCATGACAGTATTTTTGTGGCAGGTCTTCATTTGTTCTAAATTTGTCTCGACCTCTCTTTCTCCAATCATCTGTATATCACCTAATGTTTTTCCAGGAAGTGGAAGAGGGTGGTTGTGAGTTCAACAGAATACATACCTCTCCAGAGCTTTTAACTACTCTTGATTGTAATGGACAGAAGGACATGAAGGGGCAGATCCAGGAATATAAAAAATGGGGGGGTTTATAAAGGATTTTGGCAGAGGAACATGGCAAACAATGTGAATCCAACCAGCTGGGTTTGGGGGTGGGGGGAGGACGACTATAAGCTACCCTCCTCCAGAATTTTTTTTTTTAATTTGACCTCTATCATGGCTATTTTGAGGTCATTTTGAAGCAAGGTGCACTTGATATTAGGAGATATTCTGAGGTCAATAGTAATTACTTTTTAGTACAGTATACAAAAATGCCAGAGTACAATACTGCATTAAAGAAAAAGTATTGGAATTTTCTGATAAAAAAAAGGGGGGGGGGGATTCCGGACCCCTTGGATCTGCCTTTGACATTCATTCCTCACTCAGAGAACAATACTCTAATTTGAAAGTCACCAATACTTTTATGGCCAAGTGTACCAACACTAGGTATCCCTAACTCAACACAGCTCTACCACCAACACCTTACATGAAGTCAACCAATCAGATTAATTTCCATCATTAGGCTCCCTATTTTTTTTTAATATATACAGTGAAATTAATTACTGTTAGAAAACAATACAGGTATTGGAAAGTATTAAAACTCATACACTTTACAAATCAAAAAGAATTCTTTATCATCATCACAAAACTGTGATTCTGGGCAGGTGAGTGAGGTCTTGATGCCAGCAACACCAAACTTTGTTACAACACACTGCTCATTAGTAACTCAAGTAAGCATTAGTTGCACAGGTCTTGGGATGAAGGTAATGTTTTCATGGGGGGAAATGTTGACAAAAAGCTCAATGTTAGAGTCACTTGGATCAAGACTAATAAACCAATTACTCTTTAAATGTCATTCAAAGCTTGAACAAATGATTTGTGCTACCACTTACGAATGACAAGAAAATAAAATAAATATATAAATAAGTAAATAAATGTACAATTAAGGACAAAATACTTTCAACACTTGGCAATGTCTGGCATCTATTTGTGGGTGACATACTGTGTGATTGATTTACAGGTGGTTAAAGTTGCTTTACATTTTATACGAAGTCAGAATAGCATGAAAATGCAATATATACCCAAAAAGGACAAATTGAAGTAAATATAAACTAAAACTTCCCATCCTCCTTACATACAAAACCTCCTAGTAGATGCCAAATATTGCCAAAAAGTGTTTAGGAAACTTTGTCCACAACTGTAAATGAAATAACCTTTCCCAAATAGCATCCTAACTCATGCTACCTCTAACTACTTAACAAAACTTCCCCTTGCAACCAACCCAGGAGCCAAACCTCTCAAAAGTTTAGCACTCACAATCTAACTATTACTTCACATAACCTTACTTTCTCTTACTTACCAACTATGTAATACTAAATATTATGAGGCTCATGGAGATAGCCACGAGTTTTCCTCAAAACCGTAGTAACCAAAAGCCAAGTTTAAGAGACTAGAAAATTCATAATTTGTATATTAAGTAAATGCTTAAATTTTAATCAGTCCTGTATTTCATGTCTAAATAAATTGTCAAGGAAGAAAAAAGATAAAAAAAGGACTAATGTATAACTATAATCCATCATTATATGTCACATTATAGTGGTTATTTTTTCATTATACAGTACTAAATATATTACCTTGCCCACCAATTACAAAAAGCACTTTTCAATAAAACCTGAAACTATTACTTGTACTTAGAAAATATAGCCAAACACTTCTGAACCTTGATTTCTTAACTAGGGAACTGCTAAAGTGTTACACTCAAACTAACCACACATTTATTTGTGTACTGTAACTCTCACAACTTTAATTAACCCAAAAATCTGGGTATTATTTCACCATCACACTGGAATGGTTAACTATAATAACATATAAACTTAGTTATATTACTGTAGATGAAGTGGATTAAGAAAAAAAAAGTTAATAATAGATTTTAATGGCAAAAGTAAGAAGTCAGTGAGTGGAATTTGTCAACTAAAAAGTCTGGTATTCTGCTTATTCATTAAATTTATTATTATTTTTTTTTTGAGTATTCAACAAGACTCTTTGCCAAGAATACATTTCATATTTTTAAAGATCTTTCTGATAAGCATAACTTGCACCCATGCAGTGCAGTAACTCCTCCACATCAGGAACAGTGAGTGAAGCTGCAGAAATGTACACCCAAAATGCCTTGAACTAGTCACACCTTATGTCACCCCCATCACCCACTCTACCTTTACATTCAGTGTCAACGACCAATGTTTAAAATTATTTGACAAAACTTAAAATTGACAACATTACTTACCAACAATGATGATGAGGACGATAATACCGATGACGCCCATAATGATCATCATCTGTCATGAAAAATAGTTGTTAAATACTAAAACTATTGGGGAAACAGTCAAGACGATAACTTCTTTCCCTAATCTTTACCATACAAAATAAAAACATATCCAAAGGGGTAAAGAAACCCAATTAAAAATCAAGTACAGTACCAAGCAGTGGGCAATGGTGTTGAAAAAGATTAAAAAATGAATGAAGGAAGAGATTGTGTTGTAGCCACCTGACACCTTGGCAGGAAAGAGCTTGCAAAAAGGAAAAGGTGAAAATATGAAGTTGACAAAATTTGAGCAAAGGCAGAATGTTAACAAGTTTAAGAGTTAATAAAAAGGAAAGAAAATAGCAAGTGTAACAAGTCTTACATTAGTTTGGCCACAGGAAGATAAAGCATAGCAAAATATATAAGCAATGAGTGTGTGTGGAGATGGATGAAATGTAACCACTAAGCAAATGAGTTCAGAAATGTATAAAAAAAAATTAATTTAGGCTCGACTAACAAAAAGGTGATGTTTTTGCCTGGATATTAATAGAAATGTACCTAAACTTCCTCACCCCAGTCATTAATAGTGTAATGCAAAATGTACCATAATGCATCATGAAACAGCATATGCAAAGGCTGGAAATGTGACAGAAGAAGCCTGGAAGGGCTCTGAGAGCTTTGTAATTTTTTGAGTCTACCAGTGACTGGATAGGTTAAGATGGATTTATAAACCTGTGTAATGGTATTACAAGCTTGACATGTAAACCTGAAAAAAGCTAGCAAGTAATCAGATAATAGCGAGGAAGAAATTACGGAAATAGCATTGGAGGAAGGCTACTCAATCTGATGCACAGCAGGGGGAGGTCAATCAAACAAAAATAACAAAGTACATGTACAGTATACAGATTGAGAGGAGTAAATTATCACTAAATTTTAAACTATTGTGACATCACATTTATTATTCTTTTGCTAAAATTAACAAACCATGAACAACCAATCATAAAATTACCAACTGTGAACCTAAGCAGCAGCAGTCAACTACTATACTACCATCAACTCAAATCAAAATTTGTCCTCATACACAACACAACACCATAAATTTGACTAAGGGAAGTTCTGTATAGAAAACATTATGATCTATGCATCCCAAGAAGAAAAAGGAATAACCTGTACAGTACCGTATACAAGACTTAGGTCAGGTTACAGGAAAAACTAATTATTGGCTAAATCAAGGGAATATTGTCTGCAGAAGTACAAGGTAAATCTTAGAAAATTTATTCCAAAGGTAGCATCTATACCTATGACTTCAAAATGGCGGTGCGGACAGAAAATGACAGATCAACTGAAAGAGAACAACAAATTCATATACAGTATACTACAGTGTACTGCATCTCTTATCTAACCTGACTAAAGAAAATGGTATAAAAAATAATCAAGTTTATCTTACCTTGAGGTTCTTCCACCACATTTTCCTCTTTAGTTTGCCGGCCTGTTGTTCAAATTGTGAGGCTCCTTGTTGGAGGGCATCTGAAGCATACCAAGATGCATTACAATCATGGCAAAAAATACAGTTCAATTGTCAACCTTACCAACAAAAATATCTTTTAAAAATGTCTTCTTAACAATGAAATGTACAGAGGAAAATTATTACAGTACATTACTAGCAATTAAGTGGGACTGCATAAATTCTACATTATAAATTTAATCCATTAACTATCTCCTCTCCTTAACATGTTTATCTTTTCATCTATTGTTATAACTGCAGAACTTATTGCTGAAACTGCAGGTCATATACTATACTAAAATTATGTAACATAAGACTTGGGGATCTCAACAGCATTACTCAACTTTTGATCCTACAGTTTTATAACATTTTGCTCATCAATTCTAACCATCTTTCTAACATCTGCAAAGATGACAGTAATAATAATTACATTTACTGAAGAAATCTTTGACATATACAATGGTTTAGTCTTAACTTCCAGAGTAATCAATCTGATATTTTCAATTTTTTTTTTAATCTTGAATGAAGAGGATAATAGAATGAAAGCCTGATTGTCTTCTTCAAACCTTTCATCGTGTACAATATATAAAGGTAACTGCATTTTTACTCTTATCGTATATTACTTAGAAGTTAAAACCCTAGATAGAAAGTACATGCAAAAGAAGAGTAAAAGTATTGGTTAAAATAAATAAATAAACAATAAAGGAAAGCCACAATATATTCCAAGGGGATATTTATCACACTTCAGCAGGGGTTGTATGTGTGCAGGTGTGCTCAGGTCTCGCCGGCTAAATTCATTTCCCTACGACAAGACAAGTCTTCATCACATCAACGCTACATCTACTGACTGCCAACTTTATTTAGCAAATGCACTCCCATGCAACTCTGTTGATCCATGTATAAGTTACCCATCTGGATGCCTTTTAGTTACCATGCAACTCTGTGGATTCATTAATTATCTAAGTTGCCTATCTGGATGTCACTTCCCATCTAATGCTTACAAGACTCATCCCAGGGAACATCTCCATAACAGATCTGGATTCATGTGTCAGTCAAATATTTTGATATTCATAGCATTTAATAAATGTACTGTACTGTACATGATTCTGGTAAAAGGCCAAAACAAATTTGGATTAGCCAATCATTTTCTCTATTATAAATTATCTGATTAGGCATTCTTGTGACCATTTCTCTTTGGCTAATACTGTATTGTACATTCACAACATTATGATAAATTCCTTGAATATCATGTGTTTTGCAATAGTTAATAGGAACAGCATATTTCATATAGTTGGCAGTTCAATACAGCTGACTGTATTACAGCTACTACAGTAGGTATACTCCCTTTAGCCCTACAGTAGATATAGTGTAATTACTGTAGATAAACAAACTTCTGTATGTAGACAGGTGCTGACATTTTATGTTTAAACTGACTGTTTATCAAATATTTCAACTCCTGTGCAAAAATTAAATATAGTAGCTTGAAATTTTCATTAGACCATCCAAGAATACATATAAAGATATATATTATTTTTCAATAAATAGAATTGAATTTTTTTTACTTAAATCCTGCCAATAAAGGTGGATTGTAGAAGAGTACAGATACAAAACAATAAGCCCACCAGCAAGTGCAGTACAGTACAAGCTTAGAGCAAATATTAGAAAAGCTTAAATCTTGCTACATGTATAAGCCAGTGCAGAGATGTGTAATCAAACTTTAAAGGATTTGGGGGAATCCTATCAACTTAAATATTAGTTCAACACTGTACAGTACACATATATTGTACTGTACAGTAGTATATATCCAATGATACTTGTAAAAATTTGACAAAATCTGTCACTTTACATCATTTACTCAATTGATGATTACACTTACCTCAGTTTATACAGTTAAAAGATTATTGCTGTATTTATATTGGCCTTATCTCATAACACATCACACATTTAAATTATCCTCAATCACAGAAACTGACATTTGAAAAGTACAAAGTAGATCCCCCAGTTTATATGTATAATATGTGCTGTTTTTGGAGTGTTTCCCTAAGTTGATACCAGCCATGCTGTAGAGACGTGTGGAACATATACGTTAACATATCTCGAGAGTCTATGAGAGATATTACGAGTTGCAGAAGAAATGCGAGGTATTGCAGAGCCTTACGTACCGCGCCATGCTGGTCAAACATGAGAGTGGATGGATGTTACTGATGAGTTTAAAAATATTTAGCAGTCTTGATCAAAACAGTGACCCAATTTTCATACACAGTGTCCATGCATTTTCCCTGACACTATCATCATGAAAGGGCCAAATGTGATTTAATTAACCTTTCTTTACTAAGACACACACTTAACTAGTAATTAGGAGCTGCACCTTTTCCCACACTTTAAAGGTTACCTCAAATATTGATAATTGTATCAAATTTCAAGCAACGCAAAAACTATTTTAAAAAATTCCCTGAACATAAAGTTAATAATTACAGGACTCTTCAAAAATCCATAAAAACACTAAGATAAAGTAACAATAATGAAAAAACTAGTCCTTGTGACATCTAAAATTTAATAAAAATCAAAATAAAACCTCATCAATTATGGTTAAGCCTTAACACCCATCATTGTATGATACTAAAACTGAAAGTCAAATCACTTCAAAAGCATAAATCGGATCAAAATTCCGTAAATAAAAATAGAGGCAATTTTTAATGGTCATTCGAATGGCAAACTTTCATCCTCAAGTGTACATAAAGCTCTGAGAAACAGTCTAGAGGTGCCGTACCATTCACCTAAGAATCAGTGGTGTCCTATGCTGATTCAGTGAAAGCCAAAACAATGCAAGGTACTGCCTACTAACAGTTTAAGTTATTTCAAGATTTGAGGTACAATTCAACAAAATCTTTACTTCACACTTCTTGGAGAGACAGAGGGACAGCAAATATTTTTTTTTTAAATTCCCCAAACCATGAAATACTAAATGTGTACTAGGGTGGAAGTGTGTGTAGTTTTGCAAATCAACATAAAAGATCTAAGGTGTGATTAGCAAAGCCTCGTCCCCGCCTTGTATACCTGCGCGATCGTCAAGCTCGGAGAGTTTCGAATCTCTCTCGAGCACCTTCTCCACGTTGGTTCTCATCATGTCCACCACCTATACTTGGCAAGAGGGCACAGTGTTCAGGGGAAAAACACACATACACTCACCAAATTATAACGTATAACGGAAAGATATGCTGTGGCGTACATACGAATACATATGTACCCTACATACTTGTATACGCTCCTGGTTTGCATTGATAGGGTTCAGTATAATATATTGTGGAAAATAAGAAGAGTAAATAGGGAAGAAGAGTGTGAAAAAGACACAAATGAGAGCATATACAACGTGTGGCAAGAAACACCACTACAGTATACAGTATTAATAAATGTTAAAGCACAGCAAGAACAAACTTAATACATGAATTAGAACAGCTAGAAGAGAATTACAAAAAAGCCAAAATTATATTACACTACATCACTATATACTGAAAATACTGTCAAGTGCAATCTTGGATCTTCTTCAAGAAAGGTTAACAATGTACTGTATTGTATCTTAAATGTCAAAATATTTGAACATTACTACAAATCAAAGTAAAAGTCCAAAATTCCATTTAACATCTTATGAGTATAAATACTAACTCTACAATTAGGTTCTGTTTAAAACACTGCAGACTAGAATAATTATTATACAAGTGATATTATGTAGAAATGTATTAAAATTCATGATCAGCTGGACTTGTATTTCTCGACTCTGCATTATAGTATGTACACACAACACTAAATATAAGCACAGCTCCCTGAAACATCCTTCTAGAACTGTTTTTGGCTACATTATATTTATGGATGACTTGATATTCTTTATCAATTTTGAAGCCAAAGTTCTATTGAACCTTTATCAATCCTTTATGATTCACACCAGTGTAATCCACAATAATTAAACTATTAGCTTAGAGACAACACAAATGGTTACTGTAATAACTCTCTCCAGTATCATATCAAAACAAGAAATAAATAACTGATACAACTATACAGGGTTTTTCTCATTAAAATTAATCATATAAAATACTTTACACACCCAATTTTTTGCATAATGAAGGATTAAAAATATAAAGTTTTGTCTTTAATTTTAAACTAAGGTTCTTGCACAATATGGTGGGCAGGTGGTAGTATATGCAGAGTTAAAACTACGACTGACAGTAGACGACCTAAGGATTCCAGGTACAGTATTTTCTGCCCTTGTGTGTGTGTGTGTGTGTGTGTGTGTGTGTGTGTGTGTGTGTGTGTGTATCTATCTATCTATCTATCTATCTATCTCTATCTAGATATATAAATATATATATACACAGCTAGACCCCGACTTCGACTGCTTCGACTTACGACCGCCGCAGTTGTGACTTTTTTTTTCAAATGACACACGCATTTTCTATACCGAAACGTTTCCAGTTAATGTAGTCTCCATGTATAATTAGAAAATTATGGGGGCCCCGTGTGCATTCAGCTGACTACATTAAAGGCAAGTGCTCAGTCACACTGTATCCATTCATCATTATTTATTACTTTCACTGTACTGTATTTCATTGTAGATTTTTTATTAAATTTATATTTTTTATTTTTATTTTTTTATATATGTCGGACTTACAACCTGGATTTGGTCTAAATATAATCAGGGTCTAGCTGTATATATATATATATATATATATATATATATATATATATATATATATATATATATATATATATATATATATATATATATATATATATATATATATATATATATATATATATATATATATATATATATATATATATATATATATATATATATATATATATATATATATATATATATATATATATATATATATATATATATATATATATATATATATATATATATATATATATAAAAGTTATCAAGGCCCAAACAATGTAGAAAAATAACAATTGTGGGACCAGTTTAAGTTACTAGGCAAATAAATATGACCAGTTAAAAGTATTAAAAGGTTTGAGAGATCATTAGCCACTGTAAGCTGCCATACCTATACATGTAAGAATACACTACCTACAGCTAGTAGGCTGCTATCAAACAGGGAGGTACTACCGCCCGGGAAGATATTGGAAGCATAATGTATTGTCTAATGGTAGACTCTGCTGCCATTTGGCATCACGAAAATTGTGACCAAATCCCAGGTTGCTGATCTGACTTTATGCCTCATTTACACACAATTGCATGGTCTCAATTGTTTCTCTTACTTTGACAACACAACTTATATCTATCGTTTATCACAATTTTTTTTTTAATCTTGCATTTATTTATGGTTCTTTGTTATTATTATTATATTTTTTGTATTTGTATTTTATTATCATTATTATTATTATATATCTTCGCCCCCCCAGGCCCTGATGTGGGTCATTGACCTGTGCATGGGTGGGCTAGTCCCCTTAAAAAAAAAAAGGCTGAGGTGATGCAAGAAACTACTCAACACTAAGCTTTCCCACTGAAGATGCTCATTTGAGGATTTGGACAAATTTACGCCAAGCTAACGAACCTAACACTGTCTTCCCCTTATTAAGGATGACACCTCTTGGTGGAACAACAATTTTTAAGTGACAGAATGGCCCTCACCTTGGAATCATATCAAAATTACACTGGCTATACAGCGACTTTCATTTTGTACTGCAGTCCCTTCAGGAGATAAAATTAATCATGTGCCAAGAGTAAATTTTGCTAGAAGACAAATTTCAGGTACAGCTGATATACAGGTCCATATTTCCATACTGTACTTCTATTGTGAGGAACTATCGATAAGTTAGTCTGCAGCATATAAACTTTACCAAAGTGGTTGACTCTGAAAGACAAGGAACAACATTTGGACACAATGAGCCGAGGTGTAAACAATGCCCTGATTATGGGTACCTGCACGGTCATCCAGCTCGGAAAGTTTCTGATCCCTTTCCAGGACCTTTTCCACGTTTGTCCGCATGATGTCGACAACCTAGAGTCCACAAAAATCCGCCACACACGGTAACAATGAGAAGGAAGGGGGATGAAGAAGGGAGAAGCCAAATCAATAAAAAATAAAAAATCACACATAAACCTGACATGTAAACTTATGATGAAAACCACATACCAACATTAACTAATAAGACTGTACAAAAAACGTAGAAGTGGAGAATATGGGGGTTAAAAGGAAGCACAGTAGACAAGACAGATTAATGGTAGTTAGTAAGAGGTGAGGGTTACTTATTTAAATACTGTAATAGACTTCATAAACAGCTTCCTGGAAAAGTGAACAAGAATAGTTAGTTCAACTCAGCACTGAACAAGGTTTTTAGAACAATTCAGCACTTTAAGAACTGAATAAGGATTATCTTTTCAAATCAACAATCTTGGAAATATAGATCAAACGAGAACTCAAAATCAGCTTCCACTTTCTGCCATATGTCAGATTAAGTGCTTCAAATCTTAAACAAACATGATACTGTACAGTACTGTACTTGGATTTTACAAGAAGCTGACAATAAGAGTTTAAATTTTATATTTTTTACACTTGAACTTATTAAGACCTGAAACCAGATTATCCACATTTTGCCTATAATTTTTTTTTTTGCTCATTACCATTGTCAAACTAACCTTTAATAAATTATCATACCCACTTCCAAACAAATGAGCATTTCACTGTTACTCTCATATATCTCTCTTTCACTTTACAAACTATTTTTTTTTTTAATTTCACAGAATTTACTCAATCGATAGTGCCAACAATCATGGAATATTAAACTCAAACACATTTTCAGTTTAAAAGAATTACAGTACATGTACAGTAGAAGATTGTCGGCACTGATATCAAACACATTTCCTTGTAGCTGGCAAAAGAAGGCAGCAAGGAGACTTACTGTATCAGATACTGTACTGTACAATCCTCACTCCAATTGTTAAATTCAAAATGTAATGAACAGGCTTACTGGAAAGTAGAGGTTTTTATTAATTCTATTTTACACAGATTAAGAAAGTATTTACAACAGAAAGCATATTTTAGTTTTCAACAATGTGGACAACCGGTGGTCTTATTACCTACAGTATACTATGAGTACAGTACAGTACATTATATACACATGAAAATTTGTATTGTATTGTATTTTCATGTGTACACTAATAAAAATGAAAAACAATATCCATGATTTCAGATTTGAAAAGAAACACATGACATATTAGTGGGAGCAGCTTCTTCTAAAGCCCAAGTGCCACTGTCCCTCACAGTCAACCTAATACACCATCTCAAACCTATGGGGAACATACCGGTAACTGTGCCACCAACAAAACCTAAAACCACACCCTCAAAGCTAAAATCCATTCAGTTTAGCAATACTTTTGAACTATACATAACAGAAAATGTAGAGATAGCATTATTATGATGGTTAGTATGCAGCCTGCCTGTAAAACACAAGGTTAGTTAAAGCAGAGTTGAAGCTTAAGCCACATTATCTCCCTCAAGCTGGCAGGCAGGTGAACCAAAGCTGGCCAAGATCTTTGGATTCTCACCTGCTCGGTCATCTAGCTCTGATATTCTCTGATCACGTTCCAAAACTCTCTCCACGTTGACTCTCATTATTCCAACAACCTGTTTTACCAAACAAAATGCAAGCAGTGCAATAATAAAAAATAACTTTGTAATGCAAACTGTTTCAAATGAACTGAAACTACCAAGCATATATGGTATACGGTACAGTTAATTTATATATGTACTGGGGAGTATATATTACTTTTTATTAAGAATTATTAACAGGCCATCCAATTTGAAAATTTCCTTAAAACTTTCTTTTTTGGGGGTTTGAGTATAAAAAAAAGCCATTTCCCCAATCAATATTATGACATCCTGCAACATTTTGCTTTCAGGTAATCTTCATGTCTTGTTATCGAGTTTTACTGTACAGTATACTGTTATCAAAACTATCTTTAATTTTTTTTAATGTTATCATTTACCTCACTGGAACTCAAAGGTTGTCAGTATGTCTTATAATTTTAACTCTGATGCAAGTACAGCACCACCTTTTTAAGGTCAACATTCTCACTAAACATTACCTTCCATATTCTCCCTTTAGATTAATTCTTACATTCACCATTAGAATTACCTATCATATTTTCCCTTTACACTACTTTCTGTATTCTCCTATCAGTTTGCTTTCCACGCTTTTTTTTAATTAAATCAATAAAAACACATGAAAACTTTAAGGAGTATACTGCCCAATACTGAGTGTGTTCCTGTTTAACCTACGAAGTCTACAACTTATTTTCTTCATATAACAATCAAATGACATTCTGGGGACAGCAATACCTATACTCCATAATACTTGGTCTCATTTCCCCTCATCCCTCTCAAGACATATTTTGATATTAAAAATGGTAGTAATTTCAAGTATATTGAAGAAATTTAGTATGAAGGGCTTGCATTAACAAAACAAACATATGAAGCACAAATCAAAAAAGAAATAAAAATATTTACAAGTTCAAAAGATATGTGATGCATCAGGAGAATGAGAAACTGTAGGAACTGACAAGCTTTGTGAGGAGCTCTTCCACTTACTGCATATTGATTATACTGTATCCCTCATCACTGTTTGCCAGTAATGCTTCTCTACAATCAACATTGTAAAATTAAATTGAAAAGACAAGGAACTAATTACTTCTGCAAGGTCCAAAATCTTCACACGTTTCAATCAACTTCTTCATAATTATGTAAAATACTAAATTCTGTACAGTTCATATTTTATTTCAAGCTTCAGTTGCAAGACCAAAAATTTAGTTCCATTACAATTTACTTAAAAGCTATAAAATATCACAAACTGCAAAATTGTTGCATTTTATATATACAGTAATCTTAATAAAAACATACACTGAGTAAAACAAACCCTTCACCAGTGCAACAAACACACTCGTTTAATACAAAAATGCTAGAACTCAGCCCCGTCACTTCCCTCAGCATGCTCCTTCTGGCCTACCTGCACGGGCCTCAAGTTCTGACAGTTTCCCATCTCTGATCATCACGAGTTCCACGTTCTTACGCATTACCGAGGTTACCTGCTCCACCACAAGAAATTGGGTCAAGTTTACTCCTTATGATAAAGACTCAGTGGCACTTGGAAATATAGTTCCTATAAGCAAACCTCTGTGGCTATTGAAAATGAAAAGGATTTCTCAAAAGATTTTCTGACAACAGTATATTAACGATTTCTCAAAAGAATTTCTGACGACAGTATATTAAGCCAAAAAAGCTTTTATATTTATTTTGAGAACACTGGAAGATTGATCCTGACCTCACATTGACCAAACCTGGACAAAGCAACTATTAACATTCCACCAAGGCCATGGGGGTTGAAGCCCAGAGACTAAATCAATGATTAGTTAAGCTTTTCCATTACGGGGTATACCATACATGTACAGTACAGTCCAGTACTGAAAAAAAAACTGCCACTTACGACTTAAAAGAGAAATTAGTCATGAGGCCAACCCTGCAGATGGCAAGCCACATATCACTTCAAACTAATGTATGTCATAAGCTGTGATTGCAGGACTAACTCACCGAGTTCCAGCCAACATCAAAATTACCCTTAAGGCAAAGGTATGGACCCGAGTCACTTTATTCAGGGTCACTCATAAAATAGCATTTAAAGTTCGATCCTCCATTTATGACCAAATGCCTGGCAAAAAGACTTATAAACTTAAGTCAGCTGGAGGCAACATAAAAAAAAAAAAGCTATTGTGTTAATGTGACAAACACAACCCTGATTACTGGACCACCTGAGTAACACCATGAATCTTGGAAAAAAAATTCAAATCCAAAAAAATATCTTGCATATCTTGTAGGCCATTATTATTATTATTATTATTGTGGAATTATGCGGCAATGGCCATATGGTCCCCCCAACCTGCATCACAACAACACAACCATGCTGCACTCTGTCTATGTGTGGCTATAACTAAAGAGTACATACAGGTCTGTTCTCTCGTGACATATAAATAACACACATTGTGAGAACAATGCCCATACAAGTACATTTGGGTAAGGCCTCAAAGAGCAGAAAGCGCTTTACCGTGAGGGATAAACTTGAAGTGCTAGCCATGGTCAACAATAATTGTTCTGTTCCCGAGATATTGCAGAAATTTTTAAATCTGATTTTACCGAAAGCATATTGTAAGAGTGGATCCCCTTCATCTCCACTGAAAGTGGGTCCCATATACACCAGCATAATTTTCACATTACACATTTTACCACATGCGGTACTATTAAGATGGCTACACATGTTCCCAATGATTCATGTAATGAAACTGTAAAAGTTGAGGAGAAATCATTTAAGTACTCTGTGACTTTGAAATAAAGGAAATATAATAAAAACTATAAAAAAGTAAAAGAAAAATAAAGAGCACGAGTGTGAACAGTGTTTTGTGTGGGAGATGAACGTATGCATGGATACACGATGCTCTCCCCAATGTGATGTCACGGCAAACACAGCATAACAGCCATGCATTTCTCAAGTCAGCTGGCTGGATGAACTCGTCCACTCTTGGTGTTACCCACATGATGGTTGAAGGACGGAGCGGAAGTACAGTACAGTAGCTAATTTTTTTTTTTTTTTAATATTTGCGGTGTTGCTTTTATTGTTTATTACAGCAATTTTGGCTCAGAATAACTAAGGATTGGAAACTATTCCTTTTAATCATTGCTAAATCTACCTAGGACAGTGTTTCTCAAACTGGTCACGGCAAGATTTTAGGAGGGTCATGGCAGGCTAGTGTAAGTAGTACTGTATATGTTTGAAGAAAATGTGGAAACTCTGATTCAACTTTCTTTTTTTGTTACTTTGCCTTGTTAGGTGCAGCAGCTAGTTTATCATTTTCAACGGATTCGCTCAGATTGCACGATTCTGGTTCCTGCTCAGACGAATTCCTTGATCTCGGAACGATTCTGCTGCCAGAGACCTCTATGAAGAAAAATCTCCGACTGTATTCTGGTGCTCAATGTATCAGTCATATCCAAAAATTAGTGAGATCGCACTTAGAGTCCTCTTGCCATTTTCTACTACTTATTAATGTGAATCTGGTTTTTCCACCCTTCTTCAAATAGAGAATAAAAGCCGAAACCAGTTACGTGTGGATAAGATGTGCTTTATCAGTGACTCCACCTTGAATCAGTCAACTGACTGAAAGGAAACAATGTCATCCATCCCATTGAACTGTAACAAAATATGCACTCTATTTGATGATTGAAAACATTAAAATAAAGGAAGAGAACCAAAACAGTTTATTTTCGTCATTATTTGTGAGGGGCTTGGGAGAGAACTGAAGAGGGGTCACAAGGATGTTGAGAGTTCCTCATGGGGGGAATGAAGTGAAAAAGTTTGAGAAACACTGACCTAGGACAACAAAAGTGTATTTCAAGAACATATTCACTTCATTGCCAGAGGTATACTGTACACATCCACATCATCCTCTTTATCAGAACTCGGGAACCGTCAGAAATCTTTGTGGCTTTGAAAGCTTCTTGAATCTTACCCACAACTATTAATACTTGAAATGAGGTGTCCCGCATCATAAGGTGCATTCAAACCATCCGGTCAAAACCCATTTTTTGATGGAAGGCATTATTTTCGGCTTAGCTCTATTAGATGGTAGTTGATAAGGTCTCCTTACTACACTGTAAATAAGGTTGAAAGCCCATTGAAAATAGGGTAGAACATCGATTTATGGCAGACAGGAAATTATGGGCTTGGCTTTCGCGTCGTAAGGTGCTCTCATCCTGTTCAGCGAGTGGAGCGGGCGGCCAATCACAGCGGGCGGCCTACAGCCTCCTCCCGTCTTGGCCAATGACAGTGAGCATCTGCTATCTATGTCACAGCCTCTTCAGCAAGCGGGACTTACACTCTGATATCGATTAAGTCAAAAATGCCATAAGCGGGTGTGAGTTTTGTTGCTTCAAGTTAACATTGCAACAACCCAGTACATTACTTCATGATGCACTACCTACCATCTGCAAGTACAGTCCTTTAGCTTTGAAATGCATCTAAAATGAATGCTGTATCTAAAATAACAGCAAAGTTGTGCATGTTTGAAGTTGAAAAACTTTAAACGCGATTTCCTCGGTTTAAAATTTTGGCGTGAATAACTCATACGATGAGGGGTACCTCAAATAAAAACTGAATTTACTCAAGTTTATCATAAGTACAGAATGATAATTTTCCTTGAACTAATTTATTATGAGTTTAAAGACAATCTAAGTTAATGTAATATGGTGGCTGTTGTTTTGAACAGCTGTGCCTCTGCTAATATGGACGACTGAATAACAGAATCCGTCTGATTAAAGACATCACTGTAGCTTAATTTATCCAGTACGTGTACTCTGGGTTTTTTTTACTGTATACAGTATACAATATACATTTTGTTACTAACAAAAAAAAAAAAAAAAAATCTTCCCATCAAGCTTAGTTCTCATGTTCCTGAGGAAGCAGAGAGGAATTAAGAGTTACTTTAAGTTTACAGGCAATAATCACAGAGCCGGAGACCAAACTCCCTTGGTCACTGACCCATCCAATGAGCAAAAAACTTTTCCTTGATTTGAGGAATCATCTATATGTAAAACATCACTCTGGAAGCATGCAAAGGAAAATCCAAAGACAACAGTATTTTGTTCCTCCAGCACTTTAATGCCACTTAGAAGCTTTTAAAGTAAAGCTATAAGTTTGTCTCTTGACCTTTGACTTTGAAACCTAGTTTTTCATAACCGCCAATTTCAGGAAAAGCCTAACAGTACCTAGCTCCACTGTTGGAGCAGCAAAAACTGCCTTGCCCATTACCTTTTTTAACTACCCGTAAGAAACTCAACAAAGTATCTGTCCCAATCTCTGATGTACTGTATCTCTAACAATAACTTTTCACACATAATTCCTAAGAATCTCCACATCCTTAAAAGAAGACTAGTATCCCTCAAAGCCATTGTCCAAAATCAGAACTTCCTGTTATTCTATTTTATATTACACCAGCAAATTCCTTTTAAAAACCCACAATGGGACCCCATGTGGCTGGTATAATACTGTACTATCACATGAAACTCATGAAATCTGGTTCTTCTTTGACTCAAACTGGATGTGTCAACCCCAAAACTCTGACACACCGGTGGTTCTCAAACTTAAGTAATTAGCAAATGTTACCACTCTTGGAAAATTACATAAATACAGATACTGTACTGTATGGGCGCAAAACATACCTGTGATAATACTATGAACGAAATTGGTCAAATGGGAACAAAGTGCCCAAAATCAAGTTTAATGCACTTAGCTATCTACAGAGAGATCAAGTTAAGAGACTTGCATCTGCTCAGAATGAAACTGGAACTGAATGGGTCAGTCCTGTAATCACAGATTATAGTGGAGTCTGAATGGAACAAGTGGACTGCACACTGCTGGTGTGGCATCACAACTTGTTACCCTTCAGCCTAAGTCACAACTCTAACTACTATGACACAATAATGAATGTATTTGTCCCAGCCACCAATGTTTAAGAGTTTTCAGGGCTTCACACCATAAAATTGGTGGGATACTACAAGTCACTTAGAACAGACATTTGACAATAAACAAATACTTGAAAAAATAACATACTGTATATAACAAAGAAATCCTTTTCACATACAATGAACCCCAGTAAACATGTACTGTATACACGAAAGTATATATATATATAATATTATATATAATATTATATATATATATATATATATATATATATATATATATATATATATATATATATATATATATATATATATATATATATATATATATATATATATATATACACACACACACACACACACACACAAGGCCAGTCACTGCAAACTAGCAATTACACTTAAACAATTTAAGAATTAATTTCTCAAGTTATATTCCAAACCAAAACACTGCAGTTGACAGTAACTGACCTTACCAAACAATGAGAGAATCCAGATTAGTTCAAGGAAAAGATGACAATACTTAGAGAGACATTGTAGGTTAAAAAATTATCATATGTGCCGAAGCCATTGATGTCATAATTGCAACGGTTCCAAACAAAGATTACTTTGGGGAACATTCTCATCTAGCTACACGACTAAGGTTTACCTCACAGTAATCAATTCTTTATAGTACAGTATTTCTCTACACTTTGAAGCTTGCCTTAAAATATTTGGCAGACACATATACAAATCAAAGACTTTCCCATGGTATACTTCTACTCCCATAAATATTAAGCATAGTTTAAATTTAAGCTTCAAGTCTGGAGTTTGACATCTGATCTCAGTTATATCAATTCCCACAGTGTAAAATTAAAGATTAACTTACCATTCTTGAATCCTCTTTACATGCTACATGTACTATGTCACTGGATAAGCCAAAAAAGTCACACAATTTCCCATAAAGCACATTTGGCAGAGCAACAACTTATCCAAACTACATTCTTTTCTTTCTACCATATGGTCACTTTATCCTATACCCTCACACTGTACTTTAATTCCTCAATAATAAAAAAAGTATGAAAATTTTTAGTAGCACGCACCTTAATACCTTAATCATGAAATCATCAGTACATACTGTATCTTATAACTTCATGTCATAATTCCTTAATAATACCAAAAGAATCAAACATCCATACATTTACATTATTCATCCATCCTAATCAGGTTTCACAGACTGGGCAGAGTAAAAACCATTTCTAGCCGATTCTGTAATCTTGATTTCTAAACTTTCTAAAAATAAAATTTCAGATTTCAAAGCAAAACTTCTATCAAGTGTCCATGAATTAAAGATTTATCAAGTTTTATCTCCCAAGTTTACCAAATTACTGCTAGCAACCTTCTTCCACAATATCCAAGCAAGAAACTTTATCATCATACTTTTTTGTATTACAGTACTGTTATTATATTAGGTACTTCTAATACCTGTAATATCAATGCAATTCATACAGTATTAGCAAATATTGCCATGGTCTTTTCTTCCCAGGCCAGCCTCACCTGACTGACTACAACCAAGGTAATTTTAAAAATTAATAAAACCCCAAAAGCCTTGTATGCCACTTTATTATTCATACTGATTTACTTAACAAATCATATCAACTGTACTTATTTCCCTCTCCAAAACCCGATTTTTCTTAACCTTTTTATCGGACATTTATACTGTACTAGATGCAGTATACAATATTACCTGGTTCACTCCTTAACTCTCCAAACCTTACACTCAGAGAGTTTCATCTTCTACACACTCAACATAACTTCTTACTTTAAGGCTTATCATCATAGGCTCACCCAGAAAACTGACTTAGGGAGCAACAACTCTGGTAAGCCCTTTTCCTCCCACAACTAAGTGCTAATCTCATACCTCATCAACTTGTGCTTGTGTCTGTTGCATTCGTTTCTGTGCTGCGATCTGCTGTGGTCCGCGGGGTCCCCCCACAATCTCGCCATTCTCTCCTGTGGGGGGATCGCCTCCAGGGGCAGCACCCCCTGCCGCTGCCGCACCACCCTCGGCTGACCTGTGAACCATAACATTCATTAGTTGCCCATTTAACAATTTGTTCTGATAGAAGAACTGATGGATGAGAGATGCAAGAGATGTGATACAGTACTCATACATGAAATCTTCAGTTATCTTAAATACTGATGGAAGTTAGCAGATATAATAGTTTATAAAACCCCAAAGAATTACATGTACAATCTGCCACAAAGGTCCGGTAACCTTCCCAAGGCTGCCTAAACCTAAACAATTTTGATCCCGAGTGTCGTACCAGTACTGTAATGTATTGCACTATGTAGTCATACCAGGCTTTGCACCTGCCAATGACATCTTTTGTTTTCATGTTTAAGTTGTATACCCAGGGAGTGCCTTTTGTGGCTAACCTTACACAATATTAAGGCTCCTGTAATTCAAAATCTCGTACCCAGAGGGCGGACACTCGGCCGTAGTTTGAGGGTTCGGTTTAGGATTCATAATATTACAGCTAGTTACTGGACCTTTGTGGGCGACTGTTCATAGATCGGTTTAATAATGAAGACTAGTGCATACTGTATATAAAACTGGTAAGAACATCATTAATACCGGGTGAAATTTGTGCAGTACAGCATAACACATTTAATATAATAATAAACTAAACAAGCATTTATTATAAAAAACACTAGACTGTCTTCAAGTTTAAATAAATTGGACAAAAAATTCATGCAACTGACTCACACTCCATTCAATAAATTGTCGAAAAAAATTCCATATAAACAAAATAAACAGTACAGTATCTTAAACCTGTACTATTTTGTACAGTATAATACTGTACTCTGAATACGTATGTCTGCCTTGTTAACCACCTACAATACAGTACAGGTATTCAGATATTCTGTACAGTAACACTAATATGGCAAATGATGGGCTGTCACTGATGCCATTGGAAAAATAAATTTAACCTAAGAGAGAAAACTTGTAACACCAACATTTAACAGTAAAGGTGCATGGAGAACAAAATATTAAGGCAAATGTTAAGTCTTGTGTACATTTGAAGTTTAAAATTTTCACCTTTAAAAATTACAAAAATAATTTTTAAAAGGTTTTGTATGAAATACACCTATCAGTACGTGTGGAATATACAGTATACAGTACAGTAGTATTGGGTTTTCAATTACAGTACTGTAAGCTGAAATACAAACAACAAAGTATAGTACAGTACTGTATTATTACTGTACAGTATTAATATCTAAGTACAGTATTGTACTGTAATATATTCAACACTGAATTCCTTTTTTAGTAAAATACTGTACGTAATTTTTCAGTAGGGTCTTAAAAATTCTTTCAATAAACAATCTCCTTTGCATTTAATTTTGCTAGAGATTTAAAATGAAGACAAACTTGAAAAGGAAACGAATGCTTTGGTAATTTTTTTCCGTTACATCTGTATCTACTATACCAAACACCACACCGACTCTTAACATGATAATCCCCAAACCACATCCTTCTTTGAATATAACTGTACTGCACAGTACAGGTACTTGGGAACCATAAAATATCTGTACACTCGCACCAAAAAGTATCAGTGTAGGGCGAGATCGACGACTTCCGAAACGATGCGTATACACTGTGATATGTCGGGAAGGTTGGTAAGTATATCCTCATACCCCCCCTAGGTGTTGCCTTATGGCTGACAATCAGTGTGTTTGTTTCCTCTTTTCGGTTTGTTGCTTTGTGTCGCCTGAATGATGTGCGAGGGTTCGGTCTTGGTGAACGTGGGTATAAAACAGAAGCAATATGAAGCAGTAGAGATCTACACATGCCAGACGACATGGAAACCTCAGAGGGAACACGAGGAGCTATTATTGCCCTTCATAACGAAGTGTTCGGCGTCACAGATATTAGCCGGCGGGTTGGTGTCCACAGGAACACCGCTGCACGATGGATTCGGCGATACCTCGAAACTGGTGCTACAGACAACAGGTCTCAGAGCAGCCGTCCACGCTGCACCACCCCTCAGGACGACCAGGTTGAGTGGTTTATTTGGTAGCATAAATTAATGTGGCAATATTCACAAGTTTCACAAATAATTTTGTTAACAGGGAGCTCCTCATATTTCATACTGTCTATTTATCACTTCCCGACCTTATTTATAACGGTTTGTTTCACTTGACCAGGGCTGCCAACATACGGCTGGAACAACTCGCCTTTCCCAAAACCAATCGTCACTGGTCTCAAATTGTTCACACTACAGTATACACCGATACTTTTTGTTGAGAGCGTACTGTACATCTACAGTACAGTATTTGCCAAATTTTATTGCAATTGGTTGCCTACACTACTATTTCATATGAAAAAACAATTTATATATATACCGTATACGTATATATATATATATTAATACAGTTCAGTATCAAGAGGTTTGTAATGCTGAAAAAAGTATTCACCTCATTGACGAAAGTGTGAAATTTATATACTGCACTGTGCCAAGGTAATTCATGTACTGCACAGTATTCTTCTTTCATACATTTTTCAATTTATTACATACTGCATTGAGGACCAAAAAGAATCTGCAAATTTATATACACTTAGATATTAGATTAAATCCATAAAAAAATTCCATTGCAAGTTAAATACTATACAGTACATGCTTGTAGTACTGTACTTAAAACTGCACAAAGTCATCCAGACTTGCACATAAAGATTTTTCAGATTTAAAAGCAGTAGTCCAGTACTGAAAGAGACAGTACACAACATAATCATACAGTACACTAACCATGTTACAGTACATGCACAGAATAAATACCTGTAGTGGCATTTCTCATCATTATAACTTAAATACTGTACTGCACTAATGAAAGTAAATCAGTACTGAACCGAAAGAAGACACATCAGTCGGTCATAATATATTCACTCAGTTGTAGATCACAAGCTGTAGGACAATATAACCCATATCATCCTGCCACATTACTGTAAGTACAGCACACATCTTTTATACACAATTCTGTACAGCAAAGCAAATAAGAACAAAGCCCTAAAACCACTGTCATCAAATATCTTGTTGGTACTTGGATAGTCATGGATGCCATGTCACCTTTGAAAACCTTATGACAGTTATTGCCTTACTACACAAATTTGGAAGATTATTTTACTGAGTGGGTCAACAAATCGATTATACAGTATCAAAATTAAAGGTAATAAAAATACAGTCTGTCACCTTGGTGTTCCTTTAAAATACCCTTCAGAATGAAAGCTATAAGCACCCGAGTGACACAACACAGTGTTTCACTCTTAAGCTCCTACCGGGCATATGCATTGTGATCAGACTTGCGCATACAGTACCTACAGTATTTCATTTCCTTTGAGAATCGGCCATTATAAATAATACTTTAGTACTGTACGGTACAAAAACTTCCTTACTGTGCATGCGCATAGGGTGTGATCACCTCGAGTTATTTTCAATAACGGTGGACATACTGCCTGTAGCAAATGCCGGTATTCTTATTACTGTACAGTAATACCATTTTGCCCCGAGTTATCACCCAAACATGAATGAAAAGTTTTACTGTAAATGGTTCATTTAGTTTAGGTATACAGTACTGTACTGTACTGTATCCTGGTGCAAAATTTTACATAAACACAAAAAAGTCAACAGCTTCTGCCACCGGTGTTGCTAATGAACCATTATTATTCCAGTGAGCTCTTGAGAAGACACTCCATCAGCCCAGTGTTTTATGAGGACCATTCAATTATCATATCAAGTAGAGTTTTCCTTTGTGGACAAGCTTAAACATATTAACATACAGGATTATCTCAACCACTAACATATTTACCTTCTGCCTCAACATTCATGAGTTTGATTCTCAAATCTGGTTAAGATACCTACACAGTATCAGGAGCCTATAAGCTTCACTAACACTGATTTCATAACATATCAATACACAAACATTTCCTAAATATATTGTCCGTGTAGTGTACAAGGATACAGTAGTCAACAAATTGTCGGCACCTATATGGTGTTATACAATATGCCACACTGGACAACACTCTCGAGTTATCACGTACATTGGTAGCACAACTTTCTAGAGTGCAGAATTTTTTTTTGTTGACTACAGGTACATCATCCCTACACTGAATACAGTACATCAAACTATGATTACATATTAAATGCCTGTACAGAAAACAACTCTACTCAAAACTCACACACCGGATGAATCAAAATGGAAAATAAAACACTGTAAAACTAATGAAAATATCAATACAAAACTGAACTGGGGAATATTGGAAGCCCTCCTTTTCTAAACCTCATTACTGTACTGTACTGCCAAACTCCTCAAAATACTTTACTTGAACTGTTATACTGTGCAGGTAACAGATCCTAGAAGTTACACACATTATTTTCTCCCCTATAGATGAAAGATTAACCATTCTTGTTATAATCAATTATAAAAATAATTTTGACCTCCGTGGACCGCTTTCGTACCTTAAGTTAGTAAGTTTACTGTTATGTCTGTTCTTGAATCCTCGGCTATAAGAAACATTAATATAGAAATATTTGTACAGTAATTCTAGGTTCCAAGGCAATAATTAACTAACACTCTGTATTACTTATGTGATGAGACAATAAAATATTGATATGTACTGTACAGTATAACCTGTCACCAAGGTAGACGAAACTCATCAATCCACCACTTCAAATCTCTTAACTCTTGAAATGGCCAAACATTCACCAAGGCTATGTTTATTTATCATTCCCTTATATTTAGCACGAAACAAATTAATGAACTATGTGCAGTACTAACTAGATGAACTAACTCAACAAAACTTGCCATTCCAAATTCCAAGAACAAAACTCCTTTAAGTTCTGTATATATAACCAATAGATATTATTATTCACCAAGTACATACTGTGCTGCACACTTTACAGTAATTATGTAAAGAGCAACAATACCAGTACAATACTGTACTCTGTAACTACTGTACTACCCTGTATACAAGATAACACTACTGGTACTTGTATCAAACAGGCAAGACCAATAAACAGGGTTAAAAGGGCAACAACAAAGCAACAACTCGGTGTCCTGGCAAACACACACAGTAATACACAGTACAGTACAGTATATGGCTTCCTTCTGACCTTCCAAGAGTGCTACATCTTCAAAACAAAACTCTACAGTACAGTATATGGCTTCCTTCTGACCTTCCAAGAGTGCTACATCTTCAAAACAAAACTCTACAGTACAGTATATGGCTTCCTTCTGACCTTCCAAGAGTGCTACATCTTCAAAACAAAACTCAAGTTACCACTTATATAACTTCATTATGACAATGTACTGTATCGGTACATGGAAGAAAATAAAAGCACAACCCTAATTTCAACTTCCAAACAGCCTACCGTGACACAATTTATGGTCAATTCACTGCAGCGTCCACCTCATCCACACTCAAGAGCCCACACATATCCTAGTCCACATATGCACTGTAGAGGTAAAACCATACCTCACACAAACATGTATACTGTAGTTCCCCCCAAAAAAGTATAATTATAGTAGTTACTTTCCATCGCTACAATCTTAAAAGCAAGAGGAAATGCTTTGATATGATCCCCAGTGCATCATCTAAGTTGGTATGCCTGCTTGCCATATCAACAACAGACAGAGATGGGGATAGGATTGGGGGATGGAGTCATCCATGTATGGCATACTAAATGCTTTAATATGAAAAGAATTCCATTATAATTAATGTCTGTATCGTTCAAAAACTTAAATATCATGCTCCTTCAAGCTTAAAGGTTGCGGATATAGAACTACCAACCGTTCAAAAACAGGTCAAGTAACATTGCTTAGAAAGCCTTGAATCACATCGAACCCATGGCTAATGATACTTTTTGGGGGACTGTACATCCATCATCAATAATAAACAATTACCTGACTGCTGCTTCATCCCAAAAATCACATCATAAGCTGACAATGCTTACTGCCAAGGTCAACTACAGGTAATTACTCTTAGCATTTGGTCTAGGAGATGTAAACAGAGATACCAGATGAACAATGATGTTATAGAGAAATCTGGCTGAGAAAGATTTAGGAGTAATGATAAGCAGGAATCTTAAACCAAGTAAAAAATTTGTATTTGCTCGAATCAAGGCCAACAAAGTATTTGGGTTCATGCAAAGGAGTGTTAGTTACAATACTAGCGAGGTCATCCTAAAACTATATCTTGCGTTCGCGAGACCTCACTTGGATTACGCAGTTGAGTTCTCATCACCATACACAGAATGGATGTAGAATCCCTAGAAAGAATTCAGAGGAGAATGACAAGACTAATCCTTTGCACTCCCTCGAGAGACGTAGAGTGAGGGGCGATATGATAGAGGTGTATAAATAGAAATCAGGGCTGAACAAAGGAGACATTACAAAGGTACTCAAACTATCCAACCAGGAGCGAACACGTATCAATGGTTTTAAATTAGACAAATTTAGATTAGGCTCGAGATAGGTAAACACTGGTTTGGAAATAGAGTAGTGGACGAGTGAAACAAGTTACCAAACATCATCATTAACTCGAATACGCTGGATAGCTTCAAACATAGGTTGGATGGATATATGAGCGATAGGGGTTGGGTGTAAACAGGACTGCCCAGTATGGGTCAATAGGCCGTCTGCAGTTTCCTCCATTCTTATGTTTTCGGAGAAGAAAACAATTATCCCCATTTACCCAATGCATCTGGTCCCAGAGTATTCCATTCCAACATTTTCTCATGTATTCTATGTCAAAATAAGCTGGGAATCTGGTAACACTGTACTACATTGACATAAATCATATCAACTCAAGATAAAGCTAATGACAATGAAACCTCATGGTTCTCGTATACTGTGTTCTTGTATTCTCATTCATATTCTGCTCTATTCACAAGTGGAAATTTCACCATAAAAAGAGCTCAAACATAACCTGCTACCTATTTGAATTTTTTGTAGTAATTTTTTTTAATTCTATTTAAGAATATTCTTCAATCCTAATAATACTGGAAAATTAATCTCTAAAATTTAAATACTGTAATTATAAATAAAAAATATAATACATTATCTTCAATATTATTAACTACTAAATTACAAAAAAACCTGTACCAAGTCTATCAGTAAACCTGTCACCAAGACAGTGAACTTGGCAGCTGTAGTAACTGAAAGTTTCTCTTGGTCAAACCATTAATGTATGCTATTGTTACATATTCAACTTTCAAATACTGTAGTACAGTACTGCATAGTATTTACATATTAAATTATCATTTCCTGTTCTAAAGTACGAATGCAATACATAACACAGGCAGATCTAGAGGGGCCTCCCAGGTACTTACACATACCCGCACATTATACTGTACAGTACAATCGAAGACAAAAGTCGTGTAGCGGTTTTGTCCGGATTAAATATAACTCGTAAAATATTATGAGAGTCCTACCACAAGGCAGGGCACACCAAAAGTTTAGCCCTTCAGCATAGGTTTTCACCAAATTTCACGACACAACTTTCGTCTTTCATTGTACATACTGTATTTTAATTCACAATACAAATACAGTAAGATCTCATATTTTGCGCGATTTCATTTCGCATTTTTGAATTTCGTGAGCACTACCTAATGTAACCAAGTCTTGTATTTGGCGTAAAATATAGCGAGTTTCAAGAGAGCCAACCAGCTGAATGCTGGCCACCGTCTTGAATGACATCACAGCCCTCATACCAGTTACAGTTATTTCTGCTACAACGTGTGTTATCAACGCGAATTGGTTGTAACGCAATTGACGAATAGGGGAACTCGGTTTGTAAAATGCGAACTTTTGCATATGAATGTTGGCTATAGTGCAATTCCATCCTTATCATTTTAAGCGTGGCGCGGAGTTATGCAATGTTTACAGTTCACATCCGGCATCACATGTTCAATTGATTCGTGTCTTTTGTTTGTTTTTGCAAATTTAGCTGTTACCCATAAATACTGTATGAAAAGAATAGATGCAGTAAAAAAAATGTTTCACATCGAAGACTAATAACGGTTTACACCAGAGCGCTGTTTACATCACGTGATCAGTTGAATAGCGCGGTTTTTGTCGATCGCTCCGTGATTTTTGCCATTTTCTCCAATTTTGTTGTGTTAGCTATGAATATGTCAAGACAAGTTAAGAAGAATGTTTCCAAGAAGCGTTCTGGTGATCGAATTGCCAGTGGTGATCATAAGAGGTTTTCAAGAATGCAACTATCACGTTGTAGCCCGCGCCATTCTAGCAACTGCCCGGGCTGCTATTGTGTGCTTTTTTGGGTGGTGCTACCACCTGTCGAGTCAAAATAATGGCCTCTACCTCTACTTGGGCTCCCACTGGTGCTGGTGGGGGAGGGACAGACCCACCTAAGAGGCCAAATAAGGAAAAGAGGGAGCGGGACTATCATAAGGGAGTTAACTTTGTCAAGTACTCGATGCAAGATAAGCAGCGTGTCATTAAGTTACTTGAGGAAGGCCTAAAAACTAGTTTCCGGAAAGCACAACCAGGTCAATAAAGGCAGAATTTGCATCATTTGGAGGTTATAAATGGGAACATCAGAGGTTGATGTAGAGTGGCCAGTCTATATTGTTATTTTTCCCATTAGTTTATGTATTTGCATTTGGCACAATTTGAATTTGGCATAATTTTTCCAGTCTATATAACTCGTGAAATACAGGATATTACTGTAGAAAAAAAAAATATATATAAAAAGGCTTTAAAATGGCTCAGATGACTTTAAAACACGTCTTAATGACTGATAAGAGCATGGGACAACCCTACATCTGCCTGTTCATACAGAACTAAAGCATACTATCACATTCTTCATAATCATCAATAACATACGGTACTGTACATTTGTTCTCCCACATGCTAACAATGCTTGACAATGGTCAAAGAAATTAAACCAAACAAAAAAATACAATAATAAAGAAGCTTCTCCACAACCATAAATAAAGGTTGTATTTGTTTTAATTAATGAACTGCAACTTTCTCTTCACCACAAGGTCACCCAACTGGAAAGTAGACCAAGAATTACAGTACTGTACTTCTTTTGGTGAATATTGATAACTAGTTCTCGCCCATCAGTCTCGCAGGGAATGAGAAAAAAAAAATATGTACCTAACCTCATTGGTTAGTGACTCATTATATATCGAACAACATTCATCTTGCAATGTCTACTCTTGCTCTATTAGGCAGTTCCTCCAACCCTCAGAGCTTTGACTGGAAACAAGCAAGCCCCCAGTACCCTGTACTGTATTGGGTTGTTTGGGAATTGGAAAAATTTTGCACAGACTTTGGCTTTTTTCGAGCATGTCATTAACTCACTCCTCATCTTGTTTTGCCTCTCCCTCTTGTTTGTCTCCCTTTCCTTCTTTCTGTTCACCTTCTACCCTTTCCTCCTCTTTCTTTTCATCTTCTGTGACCCCATTAGCTTTCTCTTCTAAGCCCATCTCGGTCTTTAGCTCATCTTCTTTCTTCTCAGCAGCAAGCTTGTTCTCATTTTCACCATTCCCAGACACAGTGAGTGTAACAATACAGTGTAATGGATTAAGGAGATAAAGCAAGTTATACTGCAGATGAAACATATAACACTGTGGCCAAGAACATGTCATTTTTTTATGTGTAACATGATAACCCCATCAAACATATTATGATTCCAAACATTTACTTAAAGATGCATCTCCCCCCAAAACAATCTAACTGGTTTATAAATTTAACAGTAAAAAACAACTACATACTGTACCTCACCCACTAGAGCTCTAACAAGCAACTTTGGTATGATAAAGGGTGCTACTATACAATGCGGTCCTCAAAGGTATCTTTAGTCTCACCTAACCCAACCTAATGTGACCTGATTTAACCTAGCCCGCAACGTGACCTGACCTAGCCCGCAACGTGACCTAACCTAATCGTCCTAAATATCTTGTAGACCGCACGCTATAGTAGCACCCAATAAAGTCCTTTGTTCACAGCACATACATATGAAAACAACTGTTTCCTTGTACAGTACTCCCTCTTTATCGACGGGGGTTACGTTCTGTAAACGGCCGTCGATAAAGAAACCGTCGATACCGTGATGGTCACGTAATTTTTCTAACTATTATTAGCATATGTTGAATAAATGTACCTTTAAGCATTAATGCGTTTCCTTTACACATAACCTTAAATAATAGTGTATAAATAATAATATAATAAGTGGACAAAAATACTAGCAAACTTACGATTTCATTTATTGAAGTGAACATCGGTCCTTACAGTAAACAAAACAGTGTACAGTACAGTAAAAGTCCAAAAATCCGGATGCCCAAGGCAAATTGTTTACCATTTATTATTACAACACTTTACACTGAAACGCGGGTAGTTTCAACAAAAATATTGTATATTTCCATTCAAGTATTTATTCAAGTCAATTAGGAGGGAATATTATTGTAATACAACAGTTTTTTAACTAAACCATTCGAAAAGTGATTACGGTAACATCTTTTGAACGAAAGAAAGCGCAAGTCATTGTTTTCGTCACGATTTGATCCCACTTTCCACTGTAATACGTACGTAATTTCAACAAAAATATTACATTTCCGTGAATGTATTATATCAAGCACAGTTCAAATAAAGCCAAAATAAAAATCCGGCTAAATAATCCGTCGATAATCGAAACTGTCGATAAAAGATCCGTCGATAAAGAGGGAGTACTGTACAGTACTGTAATCTTGATAAATAAGACATCTTTGATACAAAAGTGATGACCACAGTTTCATCCCTTCAAGATTTACCGACTTAATTAACTTTACCAGACATAAGGATATTGCTAATTCAGATTTGAAACTCAAGTCTCTCTAGCATAAATCCCACATAACTAGAAGAGGCACTTGATACAAAAAAATATATTAACATACAGGGCATGTTATGATTTAAATCAAATGATTTAAGTCGCATGACTTAAATCGATTTAAATCAGTAAAAAATCATGATTTAAATCATAATGATTTTTTTACTAATAACTGTTTTCTCATCACCTCATCCAAGCACCTCACTTTCAAAAGCTTCATCATTATCATCTCTAGTTAAAGATATATCAGATGCTCCTTCTCCCTCACCATTTAAGAGAGATAAGAGGGGGAGTTCTATGGAACAAAGAAGCATAACTGGTTTTGTGATAAAAACTACTAAGTCTGAAAAAGTCACTTTGGATCAGCAAGTTGCTAATTATATATATGCAACAAATTACCCCTTCCGAGTCACTGAGACCCGGAGGGTGGCTCCTCCTCCTGCTCTGACTGGGTGAGAGAGGGTGATGCACCGTACAAAGTAGTCCATGATGACATTATACAGAATCGGCAGGACATTGTCCGAATCATGGGTATATAAAGAGTAGAGACGTTATAACGAAACAACGTTGTCGGGGACAACGCTGAACGAGGACTTACTGTATTTGTACTTCACTTGATGGCTCCAGTTGCAAAAAACAGTCCATGGGCTGTCCCTTGGCGGGGCTAGGTAAAGTTTTCAAAGGCTTGTTTGGTGTTATTTTTAGTATTTTATCCCACATTTTCCCTCTACTCCAAAGCCCTATTACACAATCGGACTTGGGCCGCTGGTGAACTCAGATTTGCAGCCCATGGACTCTGTTTTTTGCAGCTGTGCCCATCAAGTGAAGTATTGCCCTTATTTCTTACCTGAATAATATACAGCCTCTCCTCGACTTACGACGGGGTTCCGTCCCAACGACCAGGTTGTAAGTTGAATTGGTCATAAGTCGAAAAGGCGAAAATACATAGAAATTCTAAAATGGGTGTCTCTTTTTCTTCTCAGCACCACAAGAACTGTCACTTTAAATGCTTGCCAGCCATTTTAAAGGGAATCACAAACAAAATGTTTGTCAATACACAGTGCGATCACTAACGTCAGGACTCAAAAATATGCAATGTGAAAAATATTTTATACGACCATGGCTGTCGTATATCTCGGTTGTCGTAAGTCGAAAGTGTCGTAAGTCAAGGAGACTGTATAACCCAAATCAGATGGAGGGATAGGACTTTTTGTATTTTTTCCCTAGTTTGAAAAACAACTGATTTTACACGAGCAGACATGTTTTTCGACAATAATGCCATTCCATTTTATACTCCTTATGAAATGGGAAATTTAAAAAATTCATATATAGAGAATAAATTAACCTCTTGAATTAAGAATAAAAAAAAAAAAAAAAAAAAGGCCAAAGGATTGGCAATTTTCATAATATTAGACAGGCAATGCAGTACAGGTATCTCTGGGTTAGTGTTAATTTGATAAACATTAATTCATTTTAGCGATAAAAAAATTTTTGACACCCTTTCCCACTTAACATTTGGTCAAAATTCAGTTTAGTGATACAGTATCTAGACTCAATAGGAAGAAGGAAAAACTGGGTTTCTGAGCTCCAATTGAGTATCTCTACCGTCACTTGTCTACGTTTACTCTACCCGCGTGCTTGAGAATATGCTGTGAATTCTTTTGGAAAGCTGACAGTGTGATAAAGCATCGTAAAAATTGTGAAGTGGCGCGGGCGAGCCGTGGCCCGACTGACTCGTGGACTTTATCCTCCATGCCAGGAATAACTATACAGTATTTGAAAAGCTTTCACAGTGGCTTGATAACTTATTGCATTTAATGTACAGTGGAAAGTCAACAACTCTCTAATACCTCCATGTTTCGATTACATAAAATTAGGATACATGAGTATTAGAATGATAGTACAGTAAAAGTCCAAAAATCCGGATGCCAGGAAACCGGACCACCCGAGAATCCGGACTTTTTGAAAACTCAAACTTTTTAAATTTAGCGGTCTTTTGTGGGTTACGTGAATGAATGGAGTTGCTTTAAAAAATTAATTTACATAATTCTAATAATATAAGTAATTGTAAATTACAGGTAGCTAATTTTGTTAGTTTGTAATTAGCTTGAACTGAAATGTAAAATTTGAGGCACTATAAATCTTTTGTGTGTATGTGTGCATGAGTGAATGCCACAGCTGCACAGCGACAATAAACGACCACACGATCGCCACTTTAAAACAAGCAATCAAACTGTGACAACGTATGTAATTTTGAGTCCTACTCTTTCCATGTACAGAGTACAGGCCCATAATAATGGCCCCTAAAGTAGATAAACTTTAATGTGTGAAGAGAAAGAAGAACACATTGAAATTGAGTGACAAACTTGAAATAATTAAGAAACTAGAACGTGGTGTGAGCAATGCTGTTCTAATGGAAATATATGACATTGGAAAGTCTACAATTTATGATATAAAAAAGGCAAAGAATAAAATTCTAGAATTCACAGCTTCTTCTGAGCCTTACATTAAAATTGCTGAAAGAAAAAGTTTACATTGGCCCAAATTAGAAAATCTTGATAAAGTGTTGCACGAATGGTTTTTGTTAAAACGATCAGAAGGTATGGCAATTTCTGGGCCGATACTTATTGCCAAAGCAAAGTCTTTTAAGGAGCAAATGAACATCGAATCAGAGTGCGCATTTAGTGATGGATGGCTTAGGAATTTCAAGACTCGTCATGGTATTAGACAGTTTGTTTACATTTTTGTCTAGTGTTGACTTTGTTTCTTTAAAACTGCTCGTTTTGATAAATGAAGTATGCTTTATTTGCTAATGAATAAACTATCAAAATGTACCTGTTCATCTCATCTTTATTCCTCCTTAAATTTTAGTTTTAAAAGTACTGCCTGAGAATCCGGAAAATCCGAAAATCCGGACCTACCCAATCCCCAAGCAGTCCGGATTTTTGGACTTCTACTGTACTGTAAATGACTGTTCGCTTCCTAGACCTCAATAACAGGAATGTACGTTCACTTTTAGCCTCCTAAATCTACAATACAAATAATATCTTTTTATTAAGAAAAATAAATAAATAAAATTCTGGTATTACTGCGTTTACACACCGTTCATTCCTACCACTAATCTATTATCATATCCGAATAAGACGTCTAATTACAAGATAATTTTCATCTATTACATTACCGGCGGAAATGTATAATAACGGAGATAGCATATCCAAAATTTTCTCTATTTTCTTCCATTAATCTTCCTCCATTATCGCCTGCCTCACCTCCAACACTACTGTCTCCTTCATAAATCATCATGCGCACGCGTTCCCGTACACGTCACGCAGCCAATCAAAAGCATTTTTGCTTTTGGAACCAATTAAAATGATTTTGGGTTTAATTTGCAGTATATTTGGCCCAATCAAATTCGAGTTTCATTTTGGGTCTCATATTTTGATATTCAAGTTCAGTTCCGACCATGGAAGTCTGCGATGGGTGTCACTTAAAGTATATGGAACTGATTGCGAGTTTTGGAAAAAAACGTAGAAACTATAGCATTTTTTCGACCGCATGGTGTTCTTCCAACCTCAGTAAAGTGTACTAAGAGCAAGACAATGTAAATATCGCAAAGACCAACATACTGTATGTGGCGTTGGGCAAGAATCCCAGAATGCAACGACGAACAAGAACCAGGCCAATAAGGTAAGAAATAGGTGATTCCATCATATGGCGAGAGTCAGTTAGGTTAGGCTAGGTTTGGTTTTTGTTTTTCTGGTGTTTTTTGGTGTATTTTGCCATGATTTATTTTTTGGAAAACGTCCAACGAAAAAAATTCGAAAAAAAAACCCAACTAATTTCCGCCAGAAATGAAGGTCATATTCGGTCTAAACACACACAAATGCAATAGAAAAATATATTTTTGACTTTCTAACAGAGAACGGTGTGACAATGCAACTTAACCAAAATTCTGGTCAAGTTAATATTAGTAAATAAATTAATGTTTGGTAAAGGAGCAGAAAAGGGGTGACCACCAGAAGTTTTGTTGATTTTCTTGATTTTTGCTATAGTACTTATTGTTTTGATGATTTTAAGTATATTAAAAGACATGACAACTTTCTATTATAATTTTAAGTATTTATTAGGAATTTTTTATTTACTCTAACCCCCCGTTTCACAATTCTCCTCCCGGCGCCATTTTTTTGGGTTTATCTTGCTGAATCCCTTTTCAAGAGACGTTTCCTAAATGATGGTGAACACTTCCACGTATTCCTCCTCGCCATTGCTGATGTATATCAACCTCAATATTTAGGGAAGTTGTTTAACACAAATTAACACGATAATGCATAGAACCTAATAGAACCTGACTTAACAAACCCATAGGTTGGGTATGTTAGGTCAGGTTCTATTAGGTTCTATCTATTGTCGTTTTCACTTTGTGTTTAATGTCATTATATTAGTGTAGAAAAAATTTCAACCAATTCGGACAATTCCTTCTGGTGGTCACGCTCTTCTCCACCTTCACCTAATGTTTTATTACCAATTTAAGGCTTCGGACACAGTACTGTAGGTACGGTTCACTGAACTTTCATTCTTGTAAACAAACTCATGGGTAGACAACATGCAGTGATGATAGTAATGATGGAACGGTACTGATGGTAATTTCAACTTAGAGTGAGGTAGTAAAGATGGTGGGGATCGGTTAGAGGTGGAGTTAGAAAACAAGGAGTTATGGTAATACGGGTATTTTTAAGGCTTTACCAAAATTTTTATCCGATAGTCAGCCACATAGCCAAGTTTAGCGATAATTTTGCTTAACGTTTGGTTTTTCAGGAACACAACCCCATCGTTAAATGAGGAATATCTGTACATACACAAAAATACTTTCCAACAAAGTTGTCCTCTCTATGCACACGAGTTTCCGGTTCAGTTAGGTAGGTTAGGCTAGGTTATGTTTCATCACTCGGTTGGTCTGTCACTGGGAAGCACTCTATCACTTAGCGTTACAATATATGCCACACCCTACACCTAGTATATACTCGGTCAAACACCGAAATTGTTACCCTGCCAATTTTAACTCCAATTTACAGAAATTAAGACAACTCGTACATATTTTCCCGATGTCAGTTTTTCAAAATAAAATACATCTAACAGCATTCATGTTAATATTCTTAAATTCAGCTGTGTAATATACCTTGTAAACTCCCTCATTACCAGCATATGATATAACAGAGAAACACATCACATAATATACCCCATAACCAGAAACAAATTTTGCACCCATAAGCAATAGGAAAGTTTTACAGAAAATACCACTGACTGGGTATAAGGAAGTGACACACAACAGACAACATTAAATCATTCATCCATATTTCAGAAAATTGTGGTATGTCCTCGTGGCCCCGCCCATAACTGTCTAGTCAGCTGATAATGATTGTTAACTTGACAGCTCTAAGAGACCCGTCACACCTACACATACTGTCTCCTCCATACTCCTCTCTCCTTCACTCTCACTAAGTATTCAACAAAATAGACACATCAGAAGATACACTCAACACTAGATATGAGCCTTACATGTCTCGTCTTCAGTTGGTGAGCGACACAGAAGGTCAAATGCGGCCCAATTTGACAGTTGTTTCGTCTCCAAGTGTGGTCGATCGATGTCACTCCTTACACGTTACACCCCCGCAAATATTCACTCATTTACCACTATAAATAATTCAATATCCGTCACTTTTTTACACCCACTAGATCCACCGAGACTTCACAAGGGATGAGAATATATCAAACTACGTCATTTACTTACATTTCCTGTGAAAGTGAGCCCCAAATTAACTGATACCCAAAGTAAAATGGCAGCTGGGGTGAGTTGTGCGCACTCTCAGGCCTCACCTCCTCTCATTGGTCACCTCCCTTCCAACTATATCAATACTATATATATTTAAGAGGAGATTTTGACTATTATTTAACTCATAGTGCAATTTATGATGTATTGTTTAATTTATGAGGATGATTATATGGATTAATACTAAGTTAATTATGTATTTTTTTCATGTAACGTTCATTCATGGTACTTGGTTATTTATGTAGTAACTATAGTAAAGAGGAGTTTTATTCATATCATAGCTAATATATATATTTGTTTATATTATGTATATATGTATAAAAATGGATATAAATTCTCCTTGAGGTTATATAATAAATGTCTTAAATGCAACGTATGCAACTATTAGGCGCCTTAGTATGATGACTCATAGTTCATTGTCCAGTATTGAATTAGCTATCAGAAATACAGAAAAATATTATTATTTTAATTATTGATAAATATAGCACTATACATATTTAGAGTAATTGTCAAAATTTATAAAAATGTGGTAGAGAAAGTGGTGTGGATGTGGTGGTGTGGAGCAGCCCAGTGGCCGCCCCTCCGCTCTTTCTCAACACACCACCAACCATGACGGCGGTAAGTCTTAGCCTCTTCTCATTTATCCACGCATTATTATAGCTGTTTATTGTTATTTAGGTTTCCCCAATGCTGTATGAAGTTATTGACTCGTTTGGTGGAAGATGTGAGCCAAGTTTACTGGGGAAAGGTTATTTTCGGTAAGCTCCATGAGGCTCCACATGGCTTGGCCCCAAACACCAAGTTTTTTTTTAAGGTTCTTGGTAGACGCTTGTTAAAAGCCGTATTGTTTGGTCCGTGATACCATAAATTGCATTTTGTAATGTAGGATTAGTGTTTGAATTAAAGGATCACCTCACAGATAGCAGTAATATCTTTTATGTTGCATCAGCCAGGGACTCACGCGGCACCCACATGGCACCTGGTAATACTTTACCGTAGGGAGGCCGGTAAGTGTTACTGTGGTCAATTTATAGTAATGCACCGGTCCTTAATTGATATTAAAAATAGATTTTTCCTATGATATTGATGAGTTTCGAACGAATTTGAGCATTTCCTTCGAAAATCACTAGTTTTTTTTTCAGGTTACACACACACACCCCCCCCCCTTTCCCAACAATCGGAACGGAAAATTTTTGCGTTAGTGCACACAACTGTTAGAAAGTCAACTGTTTTGGGAAATAAGCAGCTCAGTCCATATGAGTAGGGCAGCAAAATGTAACAACCTGTGCATTATGCGGGATTTCAACTTCAGAAATATTGACTGGGACAACATTGTAGGTCACTGAATCTGAAGACTTCCTAGATGCAGTACAGGAAAAAATTTTGGAACTAAATACAGAACCTACTAGAGGTGACTATATTAGACCTAGTATTAACAAATAAAGAAAATATCAGAAATATCACAGTAGGGAAAGAACTACTGTAGGTAACTGATCAGAGAAATCAGGTTCACCCTAAATTGGAAATCGAAAAACTTAAACCTAAACTTATCCAACTTAAATCCGTTGCTACGAGTCCTATCCTGCTCGGATATTATAAGAACTTTATCTATATCCCCTTTATTAATTCCTTTCACCCATTAGAAAGGTAGAAGCGCATGGCATCAAAGGTAATATCCTTAAATGGATTAGGGCGGGGTTAAGGGACAGGAAATAGCGAGTGAGCATAAACGGCACTAAATCGCATTGGAGCAACGTCACTAGTGGAGCTCCCCAAGGCTCAGTACTTGGACCATTATTATTTATTATATACATAAACGACATAGATATCGGCATAGACAGCAACATAAGTAAATTTGCTGATGACACTAAAATAGGACGTGTTATTAAATCTGACGAGGACTGCATAACTACAGGAAGATCTAAACAAATTTTTCGAATGGTCGAAAAAATGGCTTTTGAAATTCAATGTGGTCAAATGTAAAGTACTCAGTATAGGAGATGTAAACAGGGAAACCAGTTACCAGATGAACAACGATGCCATTGTGGAATCCAACTGCGAGAGATTTAGGAGTAATGATAAGTAGGAATCTTAAGCCAAGTAAACAATGTGTTTTTGCTCGTAACAAGGCTAATAAAGTACTAGCGAGGTCATCTTAAAATTATATCTAGCGCTTGTTAGACCTCACCTGGATTCCGCAGTTGAGTTCTGGTCACCGTATTACAGAATGGATATAGAATCATTGGAAAGAATCCAGAGGAGAATGACAAGACTAATCCCGGGCATTAGGAACCTTGAATACAGAGACAGGTTAAAGCATCTTAATTTGCACTCCCTCGAGAGACGTAGAGTGAGGGGCGACATGATAGGTTTATAAATGGAAGTCAGGGTTACAAAGGTACTCAAACTATCCAACCAGGAGCAAACCCATAACAATGGTTTTAAATTAGACAAATTTAGATTTCGGCGTGAAATTGGTAAACACTGGTTTGGAAACAGTAGTGGATGGGTGGAACAAGTTACCAAATATCATCATTAACTCGAATACACTGAATAGCTTCAAATATAGGTTGGATGCTTATATGAGCAATAGGGGTTGGGTATAAACGGGACTGCCCAGTATGGGTCAATAGGCCCGCTGCTGCAGTTTCCTCCATTCTTATGTTCTCCTCGCACTTCGTCTTTCTTGGGAATGCAAGTTTAGTCTCTATAACCTATCTTGATATGGAAGGTTTCTAAGTCCCGGAATCATTGTCGTTATTCTTCGCTGCACCGACTCCAGTTAATTGATATCCATTCTATAATAAGGGCACCAGAACTGAACCGCATAATCAAGGTGCGGCCTGACATAGTTGCAATGAGACCTCTGCACTCTTATTACACTTCTAGATATAAAACCTAATACTCTGTTTGCCTTATTTCGAACATTAACACAGTTTTCTCGGCCGTAGGCTTGGGCTTACACGTACCCATAAGTCTCTTTCACAAGTGGACTTCTGTAGGCTGATATTGTTAGGGCTGTATACATTGACAGTATTTGTTCTTCCAATATTAAGTACGCTGCACTTGCTGGTGTTGAATTCCATTTGCCATTTTTCTGACCACTCTTGTAGTTTATTTAAATGCTCCTGAAGTGCATTTCCATCCTGCCCTCAATTAATCTGCTGCCCTATTTTGGTGTCGTCCGCCAACTTGCTTATGTCTGCTGATCACAGTATCTAGATCGTTTATGTAGATTATGAACGAGAGGGCCTAGGGGTCCGACTAATTACCCAAATGTACCCCCAATGAAGTCAAATAATGGTCCTACATGAATAAATCGGACTGCCAATCACTTCTCGACTAGTATTTGGTGTCACGAAGTCACAAAAAATTGGTAAACTTAATTTAATCTGAGTTAATAAATCGAGTGCATGTACCTAACCTAACACAACTCAGATTAAATTATATTTTACCAATTTTTCTGACTTTATGACACCAAATAATAATCGAGAAGTGATTCACAGCCTGATTTACGCTTGTACGACGATCATTTGACTTCATTGTGACTACATTTGGGTGATTTCTCGCTCCTTTGGTACAAGCACGCGATCTATTAAGTCAGTTTAAATTAAGTTTTCCAATTTTTTGTGACTGACACCAAATACTAGTCGAGAAGTGGTTGGCAGTCCAATTTATTCATGTAGGATCATTATTTGACTTCATTGCGGCTACATTTGGTTAATTAGTCGGACCGTGGGCCCAGTACTGACCCCTGGGGAGCCCCACTCAGTCAGATTTAACACCATCTACGCTGACCCTCTGTGTTCTATCGGTGAGCCATGATTTTATCCAATTTAAAACTTTTCCCTCGATACCTTGAGCCTTAACTTTTCTCAGAAGCCTCTGATGCGGTACTGTCAAACGCTTTGCTAAAGTCTAAGTAAAAAACATAATTTTCGTCATTATCTACTACCTCGAAGACTTTCCTAAAAAACGTCAGCAGATTTGTTAGACAAGATTTTCCCTTTGTAAATCCATGTTGAGAGTCGTAGATTAATTTGTTTTTCTCTAAATGCAATCGTATGTTACTTGCTATAATTAATTGATTTAAGAAATTTCACCACTACTGCCGTCAAACTAATCGGCCAGTAATTTGATGCTGATGCCCTGTCACCCTTTTTTAATATGGGTACTACATTTGCCTGTTTCCACAAGTCTGGCACTCTAATGATTTTGTAAATAAATTTACGAGGGGTCTGCTAATCTGTTCCTTACACTTTCATCCGGCCCTGTGGATTTTGTCTTCTTTAATTTATTTATCTTAAGAACATCATTTCTGATAGTGATATTCTTTAATTTCTCTTCCTCATTTCCCCTGAATATCAGTTCCACCTCTGGAATTTCTTGTGAAAACTGATAAGAAGTAGCTGTTTAATGCCTTGCTTATTTTCTCAGTATCATCGATCACTTCTCTCTGACTTTAAAGGTCCCACTTTGTCCTATATACCTGGAAAAATCCCCTTGGATTTGCCTTGGATTCTCTTGCTATCCTGATTTTGTAGTCCCTCTTTGCCTTCTTTACATTTTTCTTCAACATTCCTAGATAGTTCATTATATCAATTTCTGAGTTGCTCCTCTTGGTGTTCTCCCAGCCTCAGTAAAGTGCCCTAAGTGTAATAAGGAGTAAACATTTACAAGACAAAAAGATAGATGAACCGGAACCAGGCCAATAAGGTTAAAAAATAAGCTATTCCTTCATATGGTGAGAGTTTGGTTAAGTAAAATAACCATGGGAGCTAGGTTGGATCAGGTTAGGTCATCCAAAAAAAGGGGTTATGTTTAATGTATTTTTTTTTTTTTTTTTTTTTTTATATAAATATATTTCACTTGGCCATGATTTTTGTCGGAAAACGGCCCACCCAGAATCCCGGTTCCCAACATTATCCCCCCATCTTGTTGGTGGTAGAAGTGTGCGATAACTAAAAAACATAAGAAAATAAGGAGTCTGCAATAGGCTGGTTGGCCTGTGCGTGGCAGCTCCTGTCGAGAGTTACTACCACTCTTCGAGGTAGTAGATAATGACGAAAATTATAATGTTATTTACTTCGCCTTTAGCAAAGCATTTGACAGAGTACCGCATCAGAGGCTTCTGAGAAAAATTAAGGCTCATGGTATCGAAGGGAAAGTTTTAAATTGGATGAAATCATGGCTCACCGATAGAACGCAGAGGGTCAGCGTAGATGGTGTTAAATCTGAGTGGGGCCGTGTAACCAGTGGGGTTCCCCAGGGGTCAGTACTAGGCCCACTCTTGTTCATAATCTACAAACGATCTAGATACTGGGATCAGCAGTGACATAAGCAAGTTTGCGGATGACACCAAAATAGGGCGGCAAATTAATTCAGGGCAGGATGCAAATGCATTACAGGAGGATCTAAACAAACTGCAGGGGTGGTCTGAAAAGTGGCAAATGAAATTCAACACCAGCAAGTGCAGTGTACTTAATACTGGAAGAACAAATACTTATGTATACAACCTTAACAACATCAACCTAGAGAAGTCGACTTGTGAAAGAGACCTAGGGGTATTTGTAAGCCCGGACCTACGGCCTAGAAAACAGTGCGTTAATGTTCGAAATAAGGCAAACGGTATTGGGTTTTATATCTAGTAAGAGTGCAGAGATGTAGTCAGGTGCAGCCAAAATTCACAGACTCAAAGCCTCAAGATGGAAATTAAAAACTACTTGCATTCCTAGAGCTGAAATCTCTTGAGAGATATGATAGTATTTAAATTGGGTGAAGGAATCAATAAAGGGATATAGATAAAAGCTCTTATAATATCGAGCAGGATAGGACTCGGAGCAACGGATTCAAGTTGGATAAGTTTAGGTTTAGGAGGGAGATAGGAAGAAACTGGTTCACAAATAGGGTGGTGGACGAGCGGAACAAGCTTAGCAACTTTGTAGTAAGTGTGGGAACTCTGGAAAGTTTCAAAAGGAGGCTAGATAGATTCATGGATGATAGAGAGTTGTAGTAACTCTCGACAGGAGCTGCCATGCACAGGCCAACCGGCCTATTGCAGACTCCTTATGTTCTAATAGAACCTGACCTAACCAAAGAAACCTACTTAACTTCATAGCTGGGGGGCGACTGCTGCCGGGACAGCTGGGGAACCCCCCCCCCCTCCTCCTCCTCTCACCTAATAAGAACTTTGATATCTGCTACCAGTAAAGCGACTTTGAAGTGGCATTGTAATTTTTATATTTTTTGTGGACATGAGTATGCTCAGATCAAGCGGCTTCCGGTTGTTGCACTGAAACAAACCAAGAGCAAATAACACACTAGAGGAAACAAACCAGAGCAGAATGTTACAAAACTAACAAGAGAGCAAGATAACACTGAAACCAGCAAAAACAGATAACACACTGAAACTAACCAAGGCAGATAACACACTGTAAACCAACCAAGAGCAGATAACACTGAAACTAACCAGAGCAGATAACACTGAAACCAACCAAGAACAGATAACACTGAAACAAACCAAGAGCAGATAACACACTGAAACTAACCAAGAGCAGATAACACACTGAAACAAACCAAGAGCAGATAACACACTGAAACAAACCAAGAGCAGATAACACACTGAAACCAACCAAGAGCAGATAACACACTGAAACCAACCAAGAGCAGATAACACACTGAAACCAACCAAGAGCAGATAACACACTGAAACAAACCAAGAGCAGATAACTTACTGAAACTGACAAGAGCAGATAACACACTGAAACCAACCAGAGCAGATAACACACTGAAACCAACCAAAAGAGCAGATAACACACTGAGAAACCAACAAAACGAATAACACACTGAAACCAACCAAGAGCGAATAACACACTGAAACCAACCAGAGCAGATAACACACTGAAAACTAACCAAGAAACAGATAACACTGAAACCAACCAAGAGCAGATAACACACTGAAAAACCAAGAGCAGATAACACACTGAAACCAACCAAGAGCAGATAACACACTGAAACCAACCAAGAGCAGATAACACACTGAAACCAACCAAGAGCAGATAACACACTGAAACCAACCAAGAGCAGATAACACACTGAAACCAACCAAGAGCAGATAACACACTGAAACAAACCAAGAGCAGATAACACACTGAAACAAACCAAGAGCAGATAACACTGAAACAAACCAAGAGCAGATAATGCACAAACAAACCAAGAGCAGATAACACACTGAAACAAACCAAGAGCAGATAACACACTGAAACCAACCAAGAGCAGATAACACACTGAAACAAACCAAGAGCAGATAACACACTGAAACAAACCAAGAGCAGATAACACAAACGGCAGAATTTCCGGTGTAATATTTGTTTTAAAAAATGCCGTATAGACATTTTTTTATCAATTTTTTTCCCCCATTCATTATTTTATCCCACAATTTCCCTCGGCATTCATACCCTGCCCATTACGGGTTATTTATGATCATAGTTAAACAAAGATACAATTAAAAAAAATTTATTTTTATCACACAAAGAGTATTGCAGAACATTGATGTAATCAAACTACTACTACTAGTAGGCAGCTCCACTATTACCCCGGCTTTAGAACACTTTCTGAGTATGATTTTAGGTTTTAGAAATTTCTATGACATGATGTTTATAACCAATTACTTAGGCAGTGGCATTGCTGACAAACTCATCACCCACTTGACTGATCATTACCCAATTTATATAATTTGTGCTGGTGGAGACAGTTTCTTTATTTGTTTTATTATTCCATAGGCCAAGCCTCCAGTGAAGAAGCCTGTGGCGAAAGCTACTGGTAGCAAAAAGCCTCAGAAGCCACAGGTTCAGGCAAAGAAGGGCAAAGGTGTAAAGGGGAAGGTCGGCAAGGGTCGCCGTGGAAAGAAGCTGCAGCTTAAGTTCCACATTGACTGCCGCCAGCCTGTTGAGGATGGCATAATGAATGCTGCCGACTTCGTAAGTGTATTGGTTATTGTAGTTCTGAATTTTGTTTAGGATATTTTTTTTTTGACCGTGATCATTTGAACCCAGCATATTGACTGGAGATTTAGACCTTTGCAAAACAAGCTGGTTTCCTGTTGTATATCATAGGAAACATCGCTTCCTTCAGTTGACATACAGCATGAGGAATCATTTTCATGAGATCACATTACTGGTTTTAACATTTATTATAAGGTATATACAGTGGTCCCTCCATTAATGAGCGGTTCAATTTACTAGATTTCAGTCAGTGAATTACCCCCATAAGGATTTTCAGTTCTATTAACGACAGCCTTACGAGAAACACGCTTTGGTGCGCGTGTCAGCTGATCGGCTAGTCCACCAGTACAGTAATCGATTCTATATTTACTTTCGTTTCTAGTGGAGTAAATATCTAGAAAGATGTGCTCTTGAATATTTGTTCTTTTTTTACATTAAGATTATTGGTCATTTTGAAATTTAGTAAACATATAGATAATATACAGTGCAGAAATTATAATGAAACGTGAAGGCATTAGAACCAATGCACTCTGTAAAGAATGTCATCATCGACTGCCTATACAATCAGCTGTTTGTTATGTAAACAAAGCTGCCGGGAATACAACATACACACATCAAACTAAGTTAAAATACAGTATTTTATTGTTTTTTATTTATTATTTACAGTATACAGTACAGTACTGTATTATGTTTTTATTTAATGTAACACCGGTATACAGTACTTTGTATGTACTTTTTCTGTGAGTTGGAACCAATTACCCAATATCTCATTGAAATAATCTTCAGTTAACGACCGACTGTGGCACCAATTGTGCTCATTAATCGAGGGACCGCTATATATGTCTTGAATAATGACGAAAGCTAAGGTGCTCCATTGTTTTCCTGTTATTTTATCGAGATTTATCCTGTCCATGTTTCCATTGTGGATCTTCATTATATATATATATATATATATATATATATATGCTGATAACCACAAGGAAAAAGAAAACATGAAGTTCCCAAGTGCTTTCATGTAATTCACATCTTCAGGTGAGAAGGTTGGGTCATCTTACCCTCTGACCTGCCTGTGGACTGCTGCGGTGCTTTTTGAAGATCAGTAGAGTCACTACCTAATAACCTGACTATTGTGGACTTGATCTCACCTTCCTCTACTGTATATATATTTGCCTTGTTATGTATTACTCCTTTGTCTGTACTCAACCCTGAAGATGTGAATTACACGAAAGCGCTTGGGAACTTCGTGTTTTCTTTTTCCATGTGGTTATCAGCATATACATGGATCACGTGCGCACCCACAGTGATTTACTTGCACACACACACATATATATATATATATATATATATATATATATATATATATATATATATATATATATATATATATATATATATATATATATATATATATCCATCCAGAGACACATTTTATAGATTTTTATAGTATTTTGTGTAGATTTCCTGATTATAAGTGAAGCTAGTTTTTAAGTCCACAATGTGGTGTAAGCAGTTATACGACATTTCCTGTGCATACAAGTGGCTATTGAACCTGTACATTCCATGACCACTTTTAGTTACCTGCCTTGGTGCCCCATCTGCATTTCATTATCATGTGTAGCCGTTACTAGGTTTATCCTCCTTCAAAATTGTCCTCACTTTTATATTGATTACATTATTTTAACTCCTGATATCTTCATTAATATCTGTTGCAACTTTGGCAGTTGCTTCCCAGCCTTAAGCATGAGGAATGCTTATACATTATTAATTTTGAGGTTTGCATTTCAAAGTCCCAAACCTAATTCACTGTAGGTTGGGTTGGAATAAGTGCATCTAATTTCTCCAGTGTTGAAGCTACAGCCTTTAACTTTGCCTGCTTTACAAGAAAAAATTATTTAATAACTTTTATACACATTCAAGCATGGAATGTAACTAAGATTTTTACATTTTCTTTTTGTGCCACATTAGTACAGTACAGTACAGTATTAGGCTAGTCCGCCTGTAACGTGCTATTGCCTAAATATGTTTGTACACTATATTTAGCTCGAGAATATAGAATTATTAATAACTAACTTGAGGAATCTACCAACCTTTGAAAGAATTTGGTAGTTTCTGCAAGTGTTAGGCTTATACATATTACATGTGGACTGGCTCTAATGACACAGCAGTTAGGGTGACCTTCCCTAGCTGGGTGCTGGTAGGGTAACTTCCCTACAGTGCCATCTATGGTTCTCCTTACAGGAAACGTTCCTACAACAGCGTATCAAGGTCAATGGAAAGACCAACAATTTCTCCAACCAGGTTTCCTTGGAGCGCAATAAGCACAAGATTACCCTTAATGCTGATGTTGCTTTCTCTAAAAGGTGAGTTTTTGTGGTCGTCTTTGGAATAGGGTAGTTCACGTTAGTGTAGGACTAGTTTGATTGCAGCATTGCTCCATATACTTTAGGAGGGGGTTGTTATGCTAAAGCATCTTTGTTTGGGTTGTTTATAAAAGATGCAATGTCAGTTAAACATAACAATATTTTGTGGTGGTATTCATCAGATAGTTGGTTTAGTTACTGTACCCAAGAATATCTGTGGGTAGTTTTAAAGTTGCCGACATTTTTTGCGGCTGGGACAGGGAGCCATTCATTCTAGAGACGGTAATTTCCTTTATCTGTATTGCAAATATATATATATTATATATATAGATATTGAATTAGGACAAACTTTTAGTAAATTTTTCTGAACCATATTTAAACATTCCAACAGGTACCTGAAGTACCTCACCAAAAAGTACCTCAAGAAGAATAATCTTCGTGATTGGCTGAGAGTGGTTGCTCCCCCCACAGCCAAGGACACCTATGAGCTCCGCTACTTCCAGATCAACAATGAGGAAGATGACGATGATGATGGTGATGAGTAACTCACAGCTCAATAAAATTGTGATATTTAGATGGCCTTTCATTAATTTATTTTGACCTGAAGCTGTTAGATTCTGAAAATTATGGACCAGTGGTGTTATAAAAAAAAATATTCAGCCAAGTTGGTGTTATTTTTCAAAGTACAGTGGCTGTATTTTCAAAACCCCATCAGTTATGTACATTATGCAGTCTGTAACTAGTGTTTACCCTGTAAATTCAGTTCTATTGTCTGAAGGTAGATGGCAGTGCATGAGCTAGTTTGCCAATTGTAGCTCAGTAAACAAAATCAACCAATCACAAGAGGAGAAATCGGCTGAGATAGACGCATGTAATATTTGCTAGATGTGATTCAAGTGGCATTAGTGAAGATGAAATTGGGGTTGAGTAATACTTGAGGGCTGGTTAACCAATGACCAAAATAAATCATATGTATATATATATATATAGATATAGATATATATAGATAGATAAAATCACACGGGAAAAGGGAAACAATGGAGCACCTTATATATATGTGTGTATATATAATATATATATGTATATATATACTTCATTTTTAGTCCATATAACACGCGGACTTTGAACATATAATCAACGACCTCACCAGCAAGGAATCGAACCCTCGACCTACTGGGTGTGACTAGGGAACGCTTACCGGCTAGGCCACTAAAAGCAGTTCTAGACTGTTATGTACCTCGCGTTTCATACCAGCTGGATTCGGTAAAATGCTACTGACACCACATAAGAGGCACGGGCAGTTTCCCAATGAGGTTCACGGCGCCATCAGCTCGATGAACAGGCTGTGTGAAATATAACAGTCTAGAACTGCTTTTAGTGTCCTTGTGGCCTAGCCGGTAAGCGTTCCCTAGTCACACCCAGTAGGTCGAGGGTTCGATTCCTTGCTGGTGAGGTCGTTGATTATATGTATATATATTATATATAATATATATATGTATGTATATATATTTATATATAATATATGTATGTATATATATATAATATATATATATATATATATGTATATATAATATATATATATATGTATATATATATAATATATATATATATATATATGAATATATATGTATATACATATATATAATATATGGAGGCTATATATATATATATGTATATATATTTCTTGATAAAATCACACGGGAAAATGGAAACAGAGCACCTTAGCTTTCGTCTTTATTCAAGACATCTTCAGAGGCAACTGGACTACATGGACAGAGAGAGGCTTAAATATACAGGGTGACCTTAAAAACATGGTCAGGTCATAATGTCATCCACTAATCCCCTCACCAACACACACGTAGAGGTGCTTAAGAGAAGGGGGTGACGTGACTAGTCAGGTCAGGTAAAAAATAAGGGACCCATGTAGCAAATGTTATTTTAATTATGTAGAACAGACATGTGGAATAGGCTACCGAGTGCTATAGTAGGATCGGGGACGCTAGGGAGCTTCAAGACGAAGTTGGATAGGCACATGGAAGTGCTGGGATGGGTGTGAAAGGGATCTGCCCTGTATGGGCCAGTCGGCCTCCTGCAGTATCCCACTTTCTTATGTTCTTAAGTATAATATCAGAACAGCATCTGAAAGCAGTGCCTTGTTCGTTCATGTTAGGAATAATAATCATCCCATTGCTTGGGAAAAAAGCTTAAAAGTATTTAAATCATCTTGTGTCACAAAAAGACTTCTGGTTGAAGCTAGGAATTAAAAACAATAAACCTTAGTGATGGTCAGTTCAAAACTGATATGTTATATAAATTTATTTGTCAATGGCCCAAGGTTAAAAACGCTTTGAAAACCATTGATCTAGATGTATGATAGTTATTTAGTGAGTCCCTTATTTTTGACCTGACAAAGGGCCAGGGGACAGCAGCGCACCCTCCACCTGCTCTAACTCCCACCCGGGAGGCGGCACCAATTCCGCCTACCGGACAGGACGGGGCGAGCGCCGTGTAAAGAATGACATTTCTAACCACACCCTGCAAAATACAGTGTTGTGGTGTTCAAGATGTTTGGTTCACACTCAGGATGGAATGGAGAAAGGAAACTCACAATGTGCTCTCTATATACATGTTGTATTGGATGTACAATGCAGCTTGGTGCTGGGAAGGCAGCGTGGTTACAAGCGTGATGTAGAGAGAGCTGGTTGGTGAGGACGCTCAGAGAAGGACAGCTTGTGGGTCGCCATGCTCGCCAGCGGGAGAGAGGACCGCCAGGCAGGCGGAGGAGGAGGTGTTGCTGGCTGGTTGGTGTAGGTAGAAAAGAGCGAGATCACCACGAGGTCAGGTCTTACATAGCAGGGGTAGGCGTGGCTCAGCAGTTGACCCCCGCTCCGTGGTGTATGGCGGCGCTGGTTGACCTAGACCACGAGGCATACACTGGGAAATTGGTGGGGTCGGCTAGGCAGCGACAAACAGCGTTTGTAGGGGAGAATTCCACTACAATATCAATGTTAAAAACTTAAACAAACATTGTAGGTAATTAATTGTGCGGTTAACACTGCGGATGTTCCATTAAGTGAACCTAAGCGTTCGTGCAAATGCTATATAAGACTGTAGTCTTTGGATTGTTTGTTGAAAAATCATGGGAGTATGGGACTCATAAACGTAAGGCTCTAATTCTGGAGCTAACTACAAATTTATAATAAATGGTGGCAAATGGGTCCTAGTAAATGGCCTCGTACACATCAGTATAATTGCACCATTAAATGGTTATGATAATGTAGGTGCTGTTAAATGGGTATTTTAATTAGTGGCAAGTGGAACTGCTGGATAAATTTCCACAGTGTAGAATGTAGGTATCAACAGGTACTAGACACGGCCTGCTTCGTCCAGAATATACTGGAGTAACAAAATGGCTCCGGTGAGGTTCCATATTGGCAATATAAGACCAGAGGTGGGTCAATGATTGATTTTTTATTTTGCCGCTTACAGCGGCTACTTTATTGTGCACCCCACACCCATCCTGTGAGCGGTAGCGCAAAAGGATTACAGAGTAGGGTTTACAACGGGTCATAATAATTAACCCCAGTTGTCAGGATATTATGGCACTGAATGTTACACAGTATTTCAATTACATTATTTGTTTAATTCTATACATAAAGGGTAACTTATTCACAAATGCGTGAGAACAGGCGTGTGAGGCAGTATGTCTGGCCTCACACTTTGTTATTCACATTTACGTGAGAAGTATTCAAGCACATTGTGTATTTGGTTCTGTACATGAGAACTGATATAGTTTGGGTTAATGAGTTACTGTATTAGACGATGGAACAGTAACGAGAACTGATATAGTTTGGGTTAATGAGTTACTGTATTAGACGATGGAACAGTAACGAGAACTGATATAGTTTGGGTTAATGAGTTACTGTATTAGACGATGGAACAGTAACGAGAACTGATATAGTTTGGGTTAATGAGTTACTGTATTAGATGATGGAACAGTAACGAGAACTGATATAGTTTGGGTTAATGAGTTACTGTATTAGACGATGGAACAGTAACGAGAACTGATATAGTTTGGGTTAATGAGTTACTGTATTAGATGATGGAACAGTAACGAGAACTGATATAGTTTGGGTTAATGAGTTAGACGATGGAACAGTAACGAGAACTGATATAGTTTGGGTTAATGAGTTACTGTATTAGACGATGGAACAGTAACGAGAACTGATATAGTTTGGGTTAATGAGTTACTGTATTAGATGATGGAACAGTAACGAGAACTGATATAGTTTGGGTTAATGAGTTATGAGATGGAACGATAAAGAACTGATATAGTTTGGGTTAATGATTTATTAGATGATGGAACAGTAACGAGAATTGATATAGTTTGGGTTAATGAGTTACTGTATTAGACGATGGAACAGTAACGAGAACTGATATAGTTTGGGTTAATGAGTTACTGTATTAGAGGATGGAACAGTAACGAGAACTGATATAGTTTGGGTTAATGAGTTACTGTATTAGATGATGGAACAGTAACGAGAATTGATATAGTTTGGGTTAATGAGTTACTGTATTAGATGATGGAACAGTAACGAGAATTGATATAGTTTGGGTTAATGAGTTACTGTATTAGACGATGGAACAGTAACGAGAACTGATATAGTTTGGGTTAATGAGTTACTGTATTAGATGATGGAACAGTAACGAGAACTGATATAGTTTGGGTTAATGAGTTACTGTATTAGATGATGGAACAGTAACGAGAATTGATATACTTTGGGTTAATGAGTTACTGTATTAGACGATGGAACAGTAACGAGAACTGATATAGTTTGGGTTAATGAGTTACTGTATTAGATGATGGAACAGTAACGAGAACTGATATAGTTTGGGTTAATGAGTTACTGTATTAGATGATGGAACAGTAACGAGAATTGATATAGTTTGGGTTAATGAGTTACTGTATTCGAGGATGGAACAGTAACGAGAACTGATATAGTTTGGGTTAATGAGTTACTGTATTAGAGGATGGAACAGTAACGAGAACTGGAGTATAGTTGCCAATGAGTTACTGTAATAGACGACGTCATAACGAGAACGATAATAGTTTGAAGCAATGAGTTACTGTATTATATTTGATGGGAACAGTAACCAGAACTGATATAGTTTGGGCTAATGAGTTACTGTATTAGGGAGGATGGAAACAGCAATGAGAACCGATAGTTTTAATAATGAGTTACTGCATTAGATGATGGAACAGGTAACGAACCATAGTTTAAAGTAATGAGGCTGATTGTATTAGATGATGGAACAGTAACGAAACTGATATAGTTTGGGTTAATGAGTTACTGTATTAGAGGATGGAACAGTAACGAGAACTGATATAGTTTGGGTTAATGAGTTACTGTATTAGAGGATGGAACAGTAACGAGAACTGATATAGTTTGGGTTAATGAGTTACTGTATTAGACGATGGAACAGTAACGAGAACTGATATAGTTTGGGTTAATGAGTTACTGTATTAGAGGATGGAACAGTAACGAGAACTGATATAGTTTGGGTTAATGAGTTACTGTATTAGATGATGGAACAGTAACGAGAACTGATATAGTTTGGGTTAATGAGTTACTGTATTAGAGGATGGAACAGTAACGAGAACTGATATAGTTTGGGTTAATGAGTTACTGTATTAGACGATGGAACAGTAACGAGAACTGATATAGTTTGGGTTAATGAGTTACTGTATTAGACGATGGAACAGTAACGAGAACTGATATAGTTTGGGTTAATGAGTTACTGTATTAGATGATGGAACAGTAACGAGAACTGATATAGTTTGGGTTAATGAGTTACTGTATTAGATGATGGAACAGTAACGAGAACTGATATAGTTTGGGTTAATGAGTTACTGTATTAGACGATGGAACAGTAACGAGAACTGATATAGTTTGGGTTAATGAGTTACTGTATTAGAGGATGGAACAGTAACGAGAACTGATATAGTTTGGGTTAATGAGTTACTGTATTAGAGGATGGAACAGTAACGAGAACTGATATAGTTTGGGTTAATGAGTTACTGTATTAGAGGATGGAACAGTAACGCTCGCTGGCTGGGTGTGTGTTGCTGAGTGACCGCCAGGCCCAGGTCCCTCCCTCCCAACATCTCAAAACAGGAAACTAAACTACATCGGCTGGCTGAGTGGCAGTGCTCAAGTTTACTGTAAAATTGCAGCCATGAAAGCGGATGACATAGTGTACCTGGGCCTTCTAATAACTTCTATAGGTTTCGGGCAAATTTATAGACGTTTAGGAACACCTGAAGCTCGGAAATGGGTGGGCACGTGTGTGGGGCTGGGGTTGACTGTGGCCGTCTCAGGGTGGCACATACTTCATCCTCTCCTACTCACCGCCACTAATGTTCTTATTCTTCAGTACAGTAAAAGGTAAGTGTACATTACTGTTGTTAATATGTGGACTGTAACTCAGAGTGTAACCAAAATACCGTACATAAATGTAAGGCGGTGTGTAATCCCTGAACACAGATTTACCATCATAAGTTAATTGCTTATGTTCATTTTTGGGAGTACTTTACTTTGGGACATAGTGCACCATAAACTACTGAAACATGTAGATCTCGCTATTCTGAGCATTTTGAACCCCATATATACATGGCGGAAATAGATAATAGCGACACAATTGAATTTAATTGATTTTAAGTAGGTTTCAGTCTTGGTCTATGAGTTGCCTTCAGCATCACGTGTGCTGACGTCATCCAGTCGTGGCCAATAAGTTATTAATATCACAATTTTTTTTTTACCAATCGCATATGATTTTTTTCAAAGGAAGCAGCCCGAGTACGATTTGAATTTCATTGACTAGTCTCACAATGGCCGTGGTGGAAGTTATTTGTCGTTTGTGCTCCTACGAACTATTTTAAGTTTATTGCTGAGTTTTACAAGAAAGACGATTATTCTATCCAATTCTTGCATATCCCTGATCCTTCCACTTCTAACTAAGGTATTTTACTTTCGGACATGGCGCGCCCCAAAATTTGTAACTACTGAAACATTTATGTTAGTTTAAGCTAGGCCTAGTGGGGGTCCGCGGCTAGGGGTCAGGTCAGGCCTTCCGGAAGTCTGGAGTTAAGTTAGTTATGTTAGGTCAGATGACTCGTTTTAGGTTTCTCTCACACCCAAAAACCGCCAATTTTCCAGACTCTCCCCCATTATTGTTGGGGGGTGGGGGGGCAAAAACTAGCAATTTCTGCCAAAAATGAAGGTCAGATACGTTTAAAGCATCCCTTGGGACTCATGTCCTCAAGTAAAAATTTACCTAATTTTATGCACAGATGTTCTCATTATAGTAAGTACTGTATTTTAAAAGAGACGACATTTATTAGAACCTAAAAGACCCTGACCTGACCAACTAAAGAAACCTACTTACCTAATGCTACCTAACTTCCTAGCCTGGGGGCTCTGCCCCCCCGAAGTCCCCGTCATATTGAACAAAATCCTTATTTTGGTCAATTTATAGTAATGTATGGGTCTTTATTTTAATATTAAAAATAGATTTTTCCTATGGTATTTGAAGAGTTTCGAACAAATTTGATAATCATTTCCTCCAGAAATCACTAGTTTTTTTTAGATTAAACCCCCCACCCAACTATCATAATGGAAAAAGTTGTATATTCTTTTCGAATAAATCACACAAATAAAATACCAACTAACCAATAAAACCTAACCTAACCAGGGTTGCATTTCTTCCGTTTCTTATTGTTCAGCTGAAGAAATCTGGTGACACCGCCAAATGTGTTGTTCTTAATGCAGTGTACACTGATTATTACACTTTGGACAAACACTGTGTTTTCTAAAAAAGAAAGAAAAATTGCCTCACTATTTTTCTGATGAAATTCGGCAATTGACGTAAAATAATCCATCACAATGTCGGCACATCTCTTCTACCTGTTCAGCCATATCTGTTACTGAAAATTCAAATCTCCGCTCCTGGTGCACCCACGCATTGTTCATTGGGGTGGTAATATTGACAATATTTACCTAGATTTTGCCAAGGCTTTCGACAGTGTACCCTACGAAAGGCTGAAAATCAAACTGGAAGGGTACGGAATTCGGGGAAGTGTCTTAGCTTGGATAAAGAATTTCTACATGACCGCAAGCAGTGTGTGGTGATTAATGGCACGATATCATCATCTGTACCTGTCACAAGCGGGGCACCACAGGGCAGTGTATTGGGCCCACTGTTGTTTGTTTGTTTCTTAAATGACATCCCTGACGTTGTACACTTCTCCATACAAATGATTGCCGATGACGGCAAGTTATTTCGGGAAATCAAGAACCATGTGGACTGTGAAGAGCTTCAGAAGGATCTCTGTGAGCTCCAAGAATGGTCGAAGAAATGGCTGCTGAGATTCAATGTCACAAAGTGTAAGAGGATGCACCTAGGATGTACCAACGGTAAGGAGGCGTATCATATGTCCCAACGGAATGAAGAAACTGCAATATTTGAAACTGAATGTGAGAAGGACCTAGGTGTGTATGTTGACAATGAGCTGAAGTTCTCGGGCCATTGCGAGAAGAAGGTAAATCAGGCAAATAAATTATTGGGTCTTATAAGAAGGACGTTTAGATATCTACAGTAGACGGTCTGTCCCTCGTAACGATCTTCAAGAGTGAAGTGCTTCCCCATCTGGAGTATTGTCAACCCGTCTGGTTCACGAGATATGCTAGGGACTGTCAGTCGGTGGAAAATGTTCAAAGGAGGGCCACCAAACTGGTGCCTGCACTTTGGCACCTCATCTACCCTGAGAGATTGGAGCTCCTGAACTTGCCTTGCTTATACTACAGACAGGCAAGGGGCAATCTCATTGAGGTGTATAAGCATCTCAAGGGGTATTACTCAGTCGAGTGTCCTTACTTGGAGCTGGCGGACGGTCGCCCCACAATGGGTCACAGCCCAAGATTGAAGAAGCCGCAGGTCCAGAAAACTGCGAGGGCAAACTTTTTCGGAGTGAGGGTTGTAAACTCTTTGAACAATATGGCAGAGAGTGTTGTGACAGTACCAAGTGTGAGCTCTTTCAAGACAAGACTTGACCAACATTGGAGCAGGTTCAGGTACATTCAGGAGCCGGTGCATGCCCAGTACTTGCCAACAGTGCGTGACAGAGACATGACCGATCGCCCAAGCAGCTAACGAGCCGATCAGTGGTGAAGAGGATAAAAGTAAAGTCGGAAATTTGTAGCATAGGAGTGTCTCTCCAGGGGTATACACTGGGTATAGAAAATGATTGAAGGTTATGCAGGTATTGAATTTATTCTACCTCTAAGCCAGACTCTTTAATGCCAACAGGTTTTTATTTGTGGTTTTGTTTCCTTGCAGTTGGTGCCATGCCATTAGTTTCTGGTGGAGCTTCTCATATTTGTTGTTCTTCCGGGTTTGTCACTACATTGGTGTGGAAATGGCACCAGGACACACCAATGCCGTGCAGATGATGATCACATTAAAGGTATGAATTTTATAAGGTCGTGTTATTCATTTTATTAATTTCTTCTGTGTATTTATGTACCTTGTTATTTCATTATCAGAATTACCTTATAGTGTACAGTGATAATTCAGTACAGTACAGGGGTTCCCCCCAAATTCTCGGAGGGTTAGGTTCTCAAAATGGCCACAAATCGCCAAATCCACATGGTGGGGGGGGGGGGGTACACTTTTACCTGTGTACAAAGTAATGTACTGTACATTCTCTTTGTGTTTGCCCTTAGGACAATTATTTCTTTTACCTGTAGTACAGTATTTTATATATGTGTGTGTGTGTAATAATATAATAATAATAATAATAATAATAATAATAATAATAATAAACTGTTTATTGAAAGAGCATGGCAGCCGGAAGGCTGAAAATATACAGTTACATAATTGGGGAATGGGTCTCTTGAGTGACAAATAATATACAAGTAACATAAGTGATACAAATATGATATATAATAACTAGGTGGGGAGAAGCTCAAACTACAGGGCATTTCAACATAGTGACAGTGCAAGAATTAAGATTGACTGGGAGTGAATAGCTACTCCTCGACTAACAACCTACTCGACTTACGACCACCCGGACATACAACCTCTTCAGTTGTAGCAAAATTTTGTCATTACGTATTTTCGAGTCCCAACGTTAGTGATTGCTCTGTGTACTGACAAAATTTTGGTTTATAATTCACTTTAAAATGGCTGGCAAGCTTAAAAGTGAGAATTTTGTGGTTCTGAGAAGAAAAAGAGACACCCTTTTAGATTTTCTATGTATTATTTAAGCATTTTCGACTTACGACCAATTCGACTTACGACCTGGATTTGGGTCCCTAATCCTGTCGTAAGTCGAGGAGCAGTTGTACATTGGTTGATTACCAGTTATTGATAATTTTTACAATGGTTGGGACTGGTGCTGTTCTTATAGCGATCAGTTCGTGCTCGTATGGGCTGGATATGGTTGTGGTGTCGAACAGCATTTCTCGGACGAGGGATCTCTGGTGGTAGTAGGAGCTGGTGTCGAGGATGGTGCAGAAGTTTCTCGCCAAATTTCCAGATGAGGTAGTGATGATGGTCAGAAAGAGCCGAGAGGGTCAGTGTGTTGATCGCTTCTTGATATGTGGAGTAGGAAGGGGAGAGAATAATCTTGCATGCCCTCTTTTGCACTTTTTCTAGGTGTTTACGTTGTGTGGCATTTAGGAAGGAAGACCTGGTAGGGGAGGCATAGGTAAGCTTGGGAAGTATGAATGTTGAGTAAACACTGAGGAGCTCGGGGGCAGGAACTCCGAGGGACTTGAGTCAGCGGAGGTGGAGACGGAAACTGGAGGATTTGACAACTTCATTGACGTGTGGTTTCCCATTTAGTTTGTTGTCTACGGTGACTCCGAGGAGCTTAGTGGAATCTACAACCTGGAGTGTGTTGGGACTTAAAGTAATGGAAGGGGGTGGGATAATGTCGGAGGAGAGGTTGATGTGCATAACCATGGTCTTGGTAAGGTTGATGGTGACGTGGTTGTTGGTGGCCCAGTTTTGGAGACTGTTCAATAAATCCTGAAGGGCGGTATAGTCGGGAGCAGTATTGTTGACGCTGATCCCAATGGTGGAGTTGTCGACATATTTCCAGCGAGCAGGGGTTTCTCTTAGGGCATCATTCATAAACATAAGGAAGCATAGTGGTCCCATCTAGGCGCCTTGGGGGATGCCACAGGTGAGTGACTGAAAGGTGGAGACAGCCCCTTGGAAGCGTACAGCTTGGCGTCGGTTACTGAGGAAGTCTGTAAGCCATGGTATAAGACTTCTTCGAAACCCGAGGTCGATAGCTTTGTTGATGATTAAATTGTGATCGACTAGGTCAAATGCCTTGGTGAAGGCTGACAGACTCGGCCTGGCTGACAAAACCTGGAGTGCCTTCAATTCACGTCTTGTCTCACTGATGGTTGACAAGTGTGTGTGTGTGTGTAGACACACACACACACACACACAACACATACAAATAAATAATAATTGGAAAATCCTCTCACAAATAATCAGAAGCAATTTGATTAAAAATGTGAGTCTACCCTCTAGACTTTATTAATAGAGCACGGACTTGAAGGTAGACTGTCACATTTTTAATAAATTTGTTTCTGATTTGTGAGAGGATTTTCCAATTATTATTTATTTGTATGTGTGTTGTGTGTGTGTGTGTGTGTGTGTGTCTCTGTCTGTCTGTCTGTCTACACACACACATATTTACAGTACAGGTAAAGGAAATTACTGTCTCTAGAACGAATGGCTCCCTGTCCCAGGCGCGAAAATGCCGGCAACTTTAAAACTACCCACAGACATTCTTGAGCACATCCAGGGTGTCATCCACGAATAACTAAGAACCGCGAAGTGAAAATCCGCGAACTTGGGGGGCATACTGTATATCATGTAGGCTAATGCTTAAGCAGTGATTATAAAAAAAAAAAATTATTTTTTAACTACAGTGACCCCTCCGTTAACGAACTCAATCCGTTCCAGAAGGTCGTTCGTTAACCGAAAAGTTCATTAACCGAAACCATTGTTTCAATGGGTTTTTGGGCAATTGGTTCCAGCTCACCGAAAATTTCCTAAATTGAACAAAAATGGTAGATAAGTTCACTTACTTTGAGGTGTGTATGTAGAAGGCTCCTGGATGATGATGATGATGATGATGATGGGATTTAGAATGGGGGTGGAGGAGAAGGAAGAAGAGAAGGCATTGGGGTGGAAGAGAAGTCACCCCATGGCGCCATTTCACCCATAAAATTTTAGCTCTCTTGGTGTAATTCAAGATTATTTTCTTTAAATCAACACTGCACTGCATTATATATTGTCAATATGTAAACTATATTTCAAAATGACCAATAATTTGCTTGGAAACACAGAAAAAAAGCGTTTAGTTGAAGAGAGTCTCAAGCAAGATGTTACCTCCACTGAAAACAGAGAGACTAACTCCTGTTTGCTGTGTTAAGAGGCTGGATGCCGCACATTAAACTAGTCACTTTACCCTCAATTATGTTCAATAATTGTTAAAATGACTAAAACATTGAATATTAACTTTTAAAATTATTGAATAGTATAAACTTCTTGATATTTACTAAAATAGTAAGGAATTTAAGCCCTAGAACCGATTACTGTATTGGCGGACTGATACTAAAGCTGGTTGCCCGGTCAGTGCAAGCGAAAACATGTTGAGGTCGGTTCGTAAGAACTTCGTTAACCGAATTTTTTTTCGTTAACAGAATTGAAGATCCTTATGGAAGGCAGTTCGTTTATCGAAATTACGTTAACCGAGGTGTTCGTTAAACGAGGGGTCACTGTACAATGTATCAATTGAGTAAAGTGGAGAAGCAACTGAGGTAATATTGTGTGCCATGTAAATTTATAAGATTTTTCTTATAGTTGATTGGCATTTGCTGTGAAGTTCATGATACTTGGAGAAAGCGTGGAGAAGCAAAGAAAGAAGAAGACAAAGAGAAGAAAGCACAGCTTGAATTGGAATTGAAATATGAAGAGGTGGACCCATCTCCCATGGACATCTTCCACTATGCCTTTTGCTATGTTGGAGTTCTCACAGGTATGGTGAAGTGTGTTAAGTGTTTGTTACTGACTCATATTAATTTTGAGAGTTACCGCATACCAGATGAACAAAATTCTTGTATGCTTTAGCTAGAAGCAGTAATGGTATAAATTCTTTTCAGGTCCATACTACAAATACAGAGTGTATACAGACATGCTGCAAGGGACACCTCTTAGTAATGGACTGGACTGTCTGCAAGCAATGCTATGGAGAATATGGGTTGTTCCACTGTATGCTATTGCATTTTTAATGTCCGACTACTTCTTCCCATTGTCTGTAAGTGACACCAGTTTTTATGTCAAATTGGAATTTCTTTATTTTGATTTTTGCCAGTATCACAGAACAAGTAAATGAAGTGAGGGAATGAGTGTTTTGGAAAGTGGTGGGCAGGGAAAGGTGTTACCAAAGTCTTCTCCTATACTGTGCTGTAGCTAGTTACTGTACTGTAAAGTGTTTTTCATTTTAATTGAATATCAGCTGTGTATACACAGTACATGTACAGTATGTGCTCTACTGACAAATACTAGAGATTTACTTCTTTAATGATTAAAACAACTTACACTTGCAGTTTGCTGAGGATGAGGCGATCTTCCGAGATTATGGCTTTTTCTACCGGATGTGGTACATGACCCCAGTGTTCTTTAACTTCCGCATGCGTATTTATGCTGCTTTTGTACTCTCGGAGTGTGTGTGCATCATGGCAGGACTCGGAGCATACCCAGTAGTGTGTGAACCCAAACCAGGTCGTGGTCCTAGTAAATATGAGGCATTGGAGATGAGGTTAGTACAGTATGATACATCATGTTAAGGTCTGTTGTATTAATGAGAATCCCACCACCTTCTTCTTGGTCTTTCTCTTCATTTTCCTTTCACCTCATTCCAGTGCATTACAGTATTGTATATTTATTTTTTGTTTCAGTTACTCTTACCAGTTGCTCCTAATGCCTAACTTAACCTGAACTTAATATTATGGATCTTAGCTTACATCTTGGATAACTAAACTTGAGCTTTATTGTTTTACTACACACTTCTCACTTCACAAACAGTTCTCTAAATATCTTATTATCATCACTACCATCCATGTGAAATTAATATTACACCCCATTCATTAAAAAAAAGTCCACCGCTTGATCTGCATTTGAAAATGTTATTACACACCCTTGTTTCACTCCTAAATTTGATATCCAGTGCTTGGGCTAACCCTGTGAATTTAGTAGTACAGTGCACTATTGCTCACCCCTTTTTCATTGTCTAACCAATACTTGCTAGTCTCTTATCCAACAGAAACTCTCCCACTCCCAAATGCCAGTTCTTATTCCTCACTGCTCAGTCCAGAGTACAGTACCTCTCATGTATCACATCTTTTATTTATTTAAATTTTTTTTTAAATACAGTACAGTAAAGCCTCGGATAATGATGGTAATGTGTCCTCCAATATTGCAGTGTAAGGTGAACCATCGTATTGCGAATCATTAATTACCATTAAAATAAACCAATAATAATGAGATGCGTTAACAAGTGTGACCTTTTCATATTTTGTGTGGCTTTTTACCCTCTTTTTTCCCCCAAAACAATACAATTGATGAAAATGGCAAACTATATTCTTTAAATAATGTTTCTGAATGCACCTTATACAATATAAATTAATAATAATATGGTCACACAAGAGAAGATGTGACGCCATTGTTTTCGTTTGTGTTTACACCCGGGAGTCCGGGACGCTAGTTCTACACAAGAAAATTAAGAAAATAAGTCCCTGGTTGTAGCTGTAGTAAAATTTATGTAAAAAATTAATATATATGTTTTAAGTAACGTTATTTAATGTAAATAAATGGAACAATAGAAGTAACTAACCTCTAATGGGAAAAAAAAGTGCGATGGATTGGGAACACCAACATATACGTGCACATTTAAGGATACCACATAATTTATCCTTTTAAGAATAAGTACAAAAGATTCATAATTGTTTATTTCTGAATATGTATTTGGTTGAATTAATCTTTATATATAGTATAGCCTTCATTTATGCGGTCAATTGAACCTGTGGAGGTCCGCGTAAAACGCTTAAACGAAATAACAGAACATATGGGATTAATTGAAATAGAGACTGGACCGACCCCCAAACTACACTTTTTCCGACACAATACGTACGTTGTAGTAAAAATAACATCTTAATTTTATGATGGCATGCACACAATTAATATTTAAGAGAAACATCAATAATATTAGGTTTTTTAACACTTACGTTAGTAGAAAAGAAGGCTAGGCACACTGGGATGCGGGGTTGGTTCCGAGGCAGAGGGCAGATTATTGGCCCTCACCTGTATCACTTGTATCAATTGTATCACTATCCACCACAGAGGCTTGCAGGGCCTCTTTGTCAAACCCCTCAAAGTTCATATCCTCACTATCACTGACTTGGGCCGGCTGTGGTGGGTGGTGGGTGAAGAACTCGGTAATGTTTTGTTGACTGGGAGACCTTGTGCGCACCCTGCCCGTGCCGCTTCCCGCGTAAATGATGGAATGAACCGTGTAAATAAAAATTGTCGGTCTGGCAAGGTGCTGCGTAAATGACCAAACGCATAAACCAAATCCGCGTAAATCGAGACTATACTGTATGCGAAATTAACAATACAGTTCATTAATAATACGTAGAATATTAAAGTACACAAGAGGATAAGAGATGGCATTGTTGTCAGTGTTTACACCCATAATGTCAGTTATCCACCTGAAACTGAAGAAAAGACCCTGGTTGTTGTTGTATTAGAAGTAATGTAAAAAATATGTATGATTTGATTAATGTTATTTAATGTACAGTAGGAGTAACCACTGATATTAAAGAAAAAAAGTGAGACTGATAGTGGAACGCCAATGTATACGTGCGCACTCAAAGAAACATAGTCATTTATATTAAGAATATGTACAAAAGTCATTATTGTTTCTTACTGACTATGTATTTGATTGAATTAATGTTTATATATGTGAAACGAACAATGCAATTCATTAATATTACGTAGAATATTAAAACACACACGAGGAGACAAGACGGCATTGTTTTCGTAAGTGACGATTTTTCTACATAGAAACTGAAGAAAATAAAATCCTGGTTGTAGCTGAGGTGAACTTAATGTAAAAAAAATTTAATAACTGTATGTACGATTTAAGTAATGTTATTTAATGTTAATAAATGGAACACTAGAAGTAGCTAACCACTAATGGTAAAGAAATAAAGCGAGACGATTGGGAACGCCAACGTATGTACAGTAAGTGCGTACATGTGAACACATATCGTCATTTCTCTACACATGAATATGAAAGCAACACTTATTTACTGTTCATATATGTTTTAAACAATATTTACGAATGTAAGACAAAAATTCTACTCGCCAATGGTGGTAAAGTCTTAAACATAAGGACAGCCAATGATGTTGTGCTATCTGCGATTGTTTACTAGTGATGCTGGCGTCACCACTAACAAGCCCGGCAGCTTCCATGTGCAAGGAGTGTTTTTTTTATAATATCGGGATTTAGTTATTATTTATATGAAAATGTAATATATTTTTTAATTTTGTCTTAAATACGAAGAAAATAATGGCATAAATTGAATTGGGTCCTAAATTAACCAGGTTCTTAGATATAAATCTTTGTTAGTTGAACCGTCGTTATCGGAGGCTTTACTGTACAGTATATCACTGTTAAAGAATAACTCTTGTATTGATAAAGATAGTTTGAATAGATGTTATGAGTAAGTATCATTGTTAGATAAATTGTAGAACAACGAATTCAAGTTCGTATCAAAAAATTATTTTTTTCGTCATTCACTTTAAATGGCATCCAGTATCATACCTTTCATGCTAACTGTTTGTAATGGCATTATTTAGCCTATTGCATATGTTGACAGTATTTCATAGGCGTATATTTCTGTATTTCAGCTCTAAGAAGGTGTCTGATAAAATTGAGTACAATTTTGAAACTATTCACAATATTGATGAGTTTGGAGCTGACTTCACGCCAACAGTTCGTGGTGGAATGCGTTGCTGGAACATGACTGTGCAGTTCTGGCTTGTTAACAATGTATATAAGCGCCTCAAGTTGGCCAGGCCTATCAAGTGAGTGTAACAGTTGTGTTCTTTTTTATGAGTAGGACCAGCCTATAGATACCGATACAGTTTTCTTATATCAACATGGAGTAGTTTTCTAAGACAGCTGCACTTTTTGTGTAGGAAGTGAAGCCAATGACAGGTTGATCTTGGAGTACAGTACATTAGTGTGACAGGCAAATAGAATACTAAGCCTCGGTATGCTAGAAGGTAATATGGCTGGCACTACACTCGACTTTCTTCACTTTCACGACTAAAATCAAGTCACCTTCTTCAGAAAGGTCAGCTGGAGGTACCTTAGCACAAACCAGCAACCTGTAGAGTAGGAGGTGAGTGCTGTATCCAAGCACCTGCTGCACCTGAAGAAATTGTATACAGTGTACTGTAAAAATAAAAATAATATTTGTATTCCCCAACAGGGAGGCACTGACAATGTTTGCCTCTGCATACTGGCATGGAGTGTACTCAGGATATTACTTATCCATGCTAACTGTGCCATTCATTCTGGCTGTGGAGGACTACTTCGATCGCCTTGTTAGGAGGAAACTTGGAGATAAGGTATGTAACTCTTAACACATTAATCCACAGCATTTGGAAATCATAGTTGGGTAATGATAAACTGCAACAATACCATAATGGTTTCTAATATATATTTCTGATTACCGATAAATTCATACCAGTTGATGGACTTTTCCTATACTTTTGTGTGATTTGTGAGCTAATTAAAATAATTAGCAATTTAAAAAAATTATAGCTCATTTATGAACAGCATGTACGGCCAGTGGAAGTGCCACACTTGAACCCTCTCGCGCATCATGATGCAAATCGTGTCAGATCATTAGGTAGCACTACTGTATTTGCATCGGTGACACAAATTGCACCATTAAACTTGAAAAAAATTGGCCTAAAAAAGGTTTTCAAGATCATGAGGGAAGTTTCCCAAAAGTACTAAAGTGGAGGTTGAGTTCTGCTATCCATCAGTTTCCTCTAGTGAGCTGTGACCTGGGGGTCCAGACCACTCCTTTTCATCAGAACATTCCAATACTTTGTCTTTAATGCAGTATTGTACTCAGTCATTTTTGTACAGTAAAAAGTAATTACTATTGACCTCAGAATATCTCCTAATATCAAGTGCACCTTGCTTCAAAATAGCCTCAAAATGCCCATGATATTGCTCAGATTAGAAAAAAAAATAATGGGGGGGGGGGCTTACAGTTCCCCTCCAGAACTCCCCGGCTGGGTGGGCTCACTGTGCTCGCTATGTTCCCCCACCCACAACTCCTGGACACCCCCCTGATGTTCCTGGATCTGCCCCAGCTTTTGTCTCCCTCTCTCTGTGTCTTTCACAATACTGTATCTTCTCTGTTCCTATGAAGTTTATGTAGAAGTAAAGAAAAAAATACGCTTCTCTGCCAGGCAACTTCTGGGCACGTGGACTTTAAAAAACACTTGCCAAGTTATAAACCCAAGCTAGACCAGGGCTGCCTGGTTATGTAAATCTTCCTAGCCCGTATTTACCTACTTCTCCGCATTGAATTCATCTGAGGGTTTGGGATTCATAAAATGTATGATTTCCTGTTGTTGTTGTTTTTTCTTTTGGGGGATGAATTGAGGAGAAAAAAGTTTGCAGACTAATAGTAACACTGAAATAACACCTTCTAGCCCTGGTGGCCAAGTGGTAGAAAGTGGTAAAGTTTGCACAAAAAATAGCTGTAAACTGTGTGGGTGTTTTGTTGTTTTCATGTAACTCGACTAAGAATTAATATGTTGAATATTAACATGGAGATTTATTTGTTTACATTAAGAGTGAATGGATGACAACACATGAGGACAGAGTCTGTGTTAACTCCTATCTCGGACCTCCTTGCTATACCATGGAAGAGGCCAAGAGTGAAAAAATATTAATTAATTTTATTTCCAGGGTAAATATGTTTATGACTGGCTTGCCTGGTTTGTGAAGATGCAGAACTTTGCCTACATGGGTATGGCCTTCCTCCTGCTGCGTGTGGACACAACTCTCCATTACTGGCACTCTATTGGCTACATCTATCATGGTCTGTTAATTATGATGCACTGTATTGCACAGTACGTCAACCTCATTGTAGGCAAGGTAAGTGGAGGGTTCATTCATTTTGTTTTGGTTAGGTGCAAGGGAAGTAGGATGTGGTTAAATAAATTAAGAATTTTTTCTGAAATATAACTAGTAGAACATGTAACTACAGTAATGGGAAATATTGAGTCAGTAACCATCTAAATGTGTACACAGGAGGTTGCTGCTCAGTGGTTGTTAGGGTTACACTCTTAATTATTCTCGTGCTGTTACTAATTAATCAGCTTCATTAATTTTTATAGGATCTTGTTGCTCTCCTATTAGAATATTATTATTTTTTTTCAATACGGTAAGTCCTCGTTTAATGCTGCCTCCGACAACGTTGTTTCGTTATACAGTAGAACCTCGATAAATCGGACTAATTGGGGCAGACCCCAGTCCGAAAAATGCGAAAGTCCGAGAAAAGCGAATATTGGTGGGGGAGGGGGGAGAGTTGGAGATAACACTGTTTATCTGAACTGTTTAAAGAAAATCAGTTGTTATGTTACTGCTGCACTTCAACAACTAAGGCCTTTAAGTGTATAACAAGGTTATTAAAGGAATATTACATCAACAATAAAAAAAAATATGAAACGACTCTCTGGGTTGAAAATCAGACATGTAAATCCAGTTGTCACCGATATGATTGTTGTTTACTGTAAAGTGTTATATGTAAGTAACCAAAGAATTTGTCTTATGAATAAAGAGAAAGCTGTATACTGTACAGTACAGGTACTGTACTATAAAGATGAAAATCAGAACAAATAAGTGTAGGGGGGAGTATCGTGAGTGGGCGGCTCCCCCTCTCTCCCACAAGATTCCTTTAATGCTTCTTTATGCAATTTCACCATAATTCTCATAATTTAGGATCATTTGGTGACAGGTTGATAAAATATTATCTTAAAATAATCAGTTTTCCTAAAAAAAAGAATCCCACACTCAACATGAGTCATTTGCTTACAAAGAGCAAACAGCTGATCGGCTTACCAACAATGCCTGTCTTCAACACTTAATAAATTAGTACAGTACAGTTGTATATTTATCACCACTAAATAAATACTATTGTAGTGTATTTATCATCACTTAAGTAATATTGTAGTGTAAAGTATTATGCATCTGTATTTACCCTGGTTTATTCATTAATCATTTGTCTAGATACAAGTAGCCAAACTGAGTCATCATATAACACTCAAAGGTAGTGAATAACGTTTTAAAGAAGGTATCTTCATATCAGATACTATACAGTGTGTTATAGTGACCCTTGTTATAAGCTGGACTACTAAAAGCTCACAGGAATGCATCTGAGTAAACAACCTTGTGATACAGCTTATCCTTTTATTTTCAAGTCATATTACAAATTACATACAGTATTGTATTTTTCTCTATTACTGATTAACCATAAACCATAAGAGGCCAATCATATGAGAATATAATACTGTACTGAATCAATAAATAAATAAACCTGACAAATGCGGCAACACCTGATAAGCCCCGGACTGCATACATACTCAAGTGTTTTAGTTCTCAATAGACCTATAGCAAATCTGATTAGACCACTGTACAGTATTCAGTAAGTGTTGTTCATTTCATAAGATTTAAAAAAAATACCCCCGCTTTTTTTTTTAACCAGAGCATCTCAAAGTCCGAAAAAAGCGAATTCCGATTAATTGAAGTCCAATTTATCAAGGTTTTACTGTATTGTCGCTTCTCTTTAGATACCCATGATTCGGACAACGTCCCGCTGATTCTGTATAATGTCATCATGGACTACTTTGTACGGTGCATCACCCTCTCTCACCCAGTCAGAGCAGGAGGAGGAGCCATCCTCCGGGTCTCAGTGACTCACCACCCTCCCCCTCTCCACTACCCACCACACACTCGCTCCACCTCCGCCCATCAATGAGTACAATACAAAATGATTTAGTTTACTTATCTTTTGGGATGTATAGTATATACTATTTTCTATAAAAATTCCATTGAATTTATGTACAGTAGTACCCCGATTTACGCGGTCAATTGAACCCACTGGGTACCGCGTAAAGTGAACAACAGAACATATGGGATTAATTCCAATAGAGACTGGCCCGACCCCCAAACTCCACTTTTTCAGACACAATACCTACATTGTAGTAAAAATAACATCTTAATTTTATGATGGTATGCACACACAATTAATAATTAAGAGAAATATCAATAATATTTGGTTTTTTAACACTTACATTAGTAGAAAAGATGGCTGGGCACACTGGGATGGGGGGTTGGTTCCGAGGCAGAGGGCAGATTATTGGCCCTCACCTGTATCACTTGTATCAATTCTATCACTATCCACCACAGAGGCTTGCAGGGCCTCTTTGTCAAACCCCTCAAAGTCCATATAAGTCCATATCCTCACTATCACTGACTTGGGCCGGCTGTGGTGGGTGACGGGTGAAGAACTCGGTAATGTTTTGATGACTGGGCGACCTTGTGTGCATCCTGCCCACGCCGCTTCCCACGTATATGAGTAGATGCACCGCGTAAAATGAAATTGCGGTTCTGGTGAGGTACCGCGTAAATGTAGAATCGCGTAAACTAGAACCATGTAAATCGGGGTATTACTGTATATGTAATGTATTTTATGGGGAAAAGGGAGGCTGGGGAGCGTAACTCACGTATTTTATCTATTTCTTATGGGGAAAATTAATTTCATTAACGTTGTTTCCGTTAATGTCGCAGTTTTCAGGAACGGAACCACCACGTTAAGCGAGGACTTACTGTATTATAATTGAAAATAATTATTTATCATTTCACAAATGCATGGATGTGATTTATGACAGTTTTTCCAAACATCTGATTTAATTTCTAAAATTTTTTTTAACATCCTTTTTTTTTCAACCTTTGAAGTGACCTAATTTTATTGACCATCATATTCACATTTCCGTGAATGTATTATATCAAGCACAGTATAAATAGAATATCAGTAATATAACAGTATTTTAACCGAAAACTATTTAAAAAAACGAGTAACATCTCTTGAACATCGGAAGGTTAGGTAAAGTCTTTTGTTTTCGTCATGTAGTTTATCCTATTTTACATTGAAATACATCACGTTTCAGCAAAACTACTATTTTTTTCTGAGAATATGGAAATGTAATATTTTTGCTGAAATGGCGTGCGTATTACAGTGGAAAGTGGGATAAAATCGTGACGAAAACGATGACTTACGCTATTTTTCGTTCTAAAGATGTTACCGTAATCGCTTTTCGAATGGTTTTCAGTTAAAAAAATGTTGTATTACAATAATATTCTATCCTAATTCACTTGTGATGTAACAGTTTTTTTAACTGAAAACGATTAAAAAAACACATGTACCGTCTAGCTTATACGGCAGAGCCCTGGTCGTGGAGGCTTTGTTTTTGCATCGGCCCTTCTTAAGCAGCCTTTAATATTAGCGTACGTTGAAATTGTGTTTACCGGTATATTCTTATTTTCTTGCTTCTTATTTTCCAGAAATATGACAAGTTTGTATATACTGTAATACAATGTTACTGTACTTTTAATTTACAAGTACAATATTCATTTTTAAAAATACAGAAGACACCAAACAAATACCAGGACGGATATTTGCGTGACTCTCCCGACAAAAAAGACCAAACAGCTGGTACTCTCCCTCAGCCCTAACAAAAATAGCCCAACGACAACTTTCTTGTTTATTCTCTTCCAATTTCTCACTTTAACTGGTATTTTCTACTTCATATTGCCTACATCAGATAAACTACAGTAATTAAGGTTAGACACTGTTATAAATTTGATTACCGGGTACTGGCAGGATGCTGTTTGAACCACCTGACCCTACCAAGTGTTGCAATTCAGACACAGCATATTTTTTTTTCATTTTTGGTGTCTCCATTTCTGTTAATTTTTTTTTTCTGTGGGGTTTGCACAATAGTAAACTGTTTTACCTACAGTATTGTAAAACGATTTGGGAAAAGAAATACAGTACTCGGTAACTTAAAATTTTAAACGGAAAATCTTGAAACTGGCAACTGTGTGTAGATGACCTGACTCACATCATATTATGTCATCACGAGTAGCCTACGTGTACATTTCAAATTGTGTCTTGTTATAGTGTAAACGTGCTTGACCCATATTCTCTTCAGCATGGATTCAAGAAGAAACAAGTTCACGGCAAAGTTCAAGCTCCGAGTGATTGAATATGCGGAACAGACTAACAGCTGTGCAGCAGCAAGGGAATTTAAGGTTTCCGAAAAAAATGTTAGAGACTGGAAAATGCTCTCTGTACAACTTAAGCTTATGCCGAAAAACAAATGTGCTAACGGAGGAAAGTGTAACAAGTGGCCACAGGTGGAAGTTGAAGTGGCATGTGTCAGTGAAAACCGACAGAATGGATATGGTTTTTCCCGAGGATCAAATCGAATCTTTGCCTTGAAACTAGCTAGGAAATTAGGCATCACAGATTTTAAGGCGAGTCATGGTTGGTGCACAAGATTTATGAAAAGAAATGATTTTGTACTGAGACAGAGAACGAAAATATCACAGCGTCTTCCACAAGAACTTGATGACAAGGTTATTGAATTTCATAGGTTCATAATCAAACACCAGAAGAAGAACTCATATAGACTTAAGTGTATTGGAAACATGGACGAAACGCCCATGAATTTTGATATGCCAGTCAGTCAAACAGTGAATAAAGTTAGTGAAAAAACAGTTTTAGTTAAAACTACTGAACATGAAAAATGAAGATTCACAGTTGGGCTATCATGTATGGCTGACAGCACAAAGCTGATGCCTATGCACGAGAAAGGATGGATGGATGAAGGCGGCATACAAATATGGCTTAAAAAAGTCTGGAACTTTCGACCAGGGGAACTGTGCAAAGAAAAAAGTCTTCTTGTGTGGGATATTTTTCGGTCACATCTTGTTGACAGTGTTACTGCTGGGATTAGGAGAGAAAACACTGATATAGCTGTGATTCCTGGTGGATTAACAAGTCTTGTCCAACCACTGGATGTTTCCATAAACAAACCATTTAAAGATGCGGTGAGAGTGAAGTGGAACAGCTGGATGATAGAAGGCGATAAGACATACACAAAGGGAGGCAACAGCCAAGCTCCATCACTAGCAACATTATGTGAATGGATTGTAGAGGCCTGGGATACAATCAGACCAGAAATTGCGGTGAAATCTTTTAAGAAATGTGGGATTTCGAATGCTCTTGATGGAACAGAAGACGACTTGTTGTGGGATTATGAGGCTAATGAGAGCGTGAATGAGGATGAAGATATTGATGATCCTATGGCTGATGATGGTGTTGATCCATATGACGATGCTGTTCAAGGAGAGGACTGGGAGGAGCTGTTTGGTGCTGATGACAAGGAAAATGATTTTGATGGATTTTACTGAAAATATTCAGAAATATGGTATTGTCGTATTTATTCAAGTGAATTAGGATAGAATATTATTGTAATACAACAGTTTTTTAACTGAAAACCATTCGAAAAGCGATTACGGTCACATCTTTTGAACAACGAAAGAAAGCGAAAGTCATTGTTTTCGTCACGATTTTATCCCACTTCCCACTGTAATATGTACTTAATTTCAGCAAAAATATTACATTAACATATTTATTTCTGAGAATATATTTATTCAGGCACAGTTAAGGTAAAATGTACTTGTGATGTAATATTTTAATGAAAATATTCAGAAATACGGTATCGTAGTTTTCTTTTGTTTCAAATTTAATTAACAAAACTTGATGTATCTATAAATTAACTTTTAAAAATGAATACTTTATGTTTTACATCGTCCTGTGCTACCATACCATGCATTTGGCTACTTTGGGCTTGCTATGATGACGCAAGAGATCTGCCCTGGCAACTGTACCGACACTCACAGCTGGTGGTGCGTTGTTTCCATTGTTTACTGGTAGTTACTGGTAAATATTTTTCAACCTAACGAAACTATTACCCGTGTAGAGGTCGACCCCCAATTTTTGGCCAAAAAATTTGGTCTTAAAAACTCGAACTACACACGGGTATATATGGTATATTTGTTCTGCGTTGTATGGGTATCAGTTATACAATACCTTTTATAACAAGTGAGGCTGGAAGTCAGTTACCTGTTGTTAGGAGTGTATCTAGCAATTTAAAAAGGTAATAAAAGCATTGGTGAATTGAAGAAAGTGTCAGAGGAAAAAGCATTTTTGGGAATTCAAAATATTCTACCAGGCAGTCATCTAGCATCTATACAAAAAACTGCCTCTTTCCAACAAAACTCTTAAGCATGCTAAATGTTTATAGCCCAGCAATTAAACTGCTGTTAAGTGTTTTGAATATATAAAATGCTTATCAAGATAGCTAAATGGAAATGTTTATCTGATGGAAACTAGCTTTAGAATAGCCCCAGGAAACTCAAGGAGAATGGTGACATCATGAAGAGGGTGGACAGCTACTGGAAGCAAGTCCTTGTATAGAAGATTGCACAGACCTGAGTAAAGCTGTCAAGGCAGTGTTGGCATAGAGTTGGCATTTTCACAAGGAAGCGGTGATGAAGAGTTTTCTCACACAATGGTAAAAGTGGTACAAAAGAAATACGAGTAAACCTTAGTGAGGCATCCATTAATGGTCTTTGGACAACCACAGATTGTATAAGAGTGTATAGGAAAAGACCAGGAATGGTTCCCATTACAAAGGAATTTCTGTTCTTGAGGCATTCATTTCACATGCACTACCTCCAGAGGATAAAAGGAAAACACAAGATCACTGATGATGAAGAGAAGAAACAATGAAACGAGCAGACAGCAGACATGAAAAGGAAGATAGAAAGCAGGAAAGCTTGCTGCAGTTGAACTCTCTTGCAAAAAAAAGGTGAGGAATCACTTGCACAGAAGGAATCTTTCTAACATATGTCCTTTGTTGTAACAGCCTTTTAGATAAAGCCCCCCAAAATTAAGGAAGGCCTAAATAAGAGAGATGTCATAAAAGATGGCATTTGCTCAGGCAGTTATTGCATCAGCACTGGATAAAATAAAGTAGACACGTGTTGAAATATAAAAAAAACTAAAGAGGATCAGACAAAGTTTGAAAAGAAGAAATGGTCCATGATTGAATCCATGCCTACTGTAAAGAAAAAGCTAATCAGAATTGTTAGTTGGACTAAGAGTTTTTCTGTGATTGTACAGAATAAACTGATGATTTATCACAAAGGATTGCAATATATTTATATTTATAATGTTTGAAGTTATTGATGTGAGGTCTTTCCAGTTGTCATTTGTTCTATTTGAGATTGGTTTTTAGTATTAATTTGCAGAGAAGTGTCTTAAGTTATGATTGTGTTGCTTTTGTATTTCTTTGAAGCAGTATTTTCTAACAAAGATGATAGTAATAAGGACACTTATGTAATCCTTTCCAACTTTATATAAACCCTCAGTTTTGAAGGAAAGTATATTAAATTTCAAAATGCTTACACGAAGGCCAACTTAGCCTGGTCATACATGCCAGGGTCATATCTCTGCCTGAGTCATATACAAGTTATGCAAGATTGACTACTGAAGCTGTGACATACAGCATGGAACTTGGTCTACATTGTATTGGTAATTTTTCAATCCAAAATGAATACACCGTACAAGTGATGCTCTTTCTCTCTCTCTCTCTCTCCTCAATTATATTTATCAATTTAAATAGGCTTGGGAACCTAACCACTGTCTATATTTAACACTGCATCTATGAGAAATTAAGTTCTAAGTTCTGAACAAACAACTTATGAAAACATTTAGGAACACAACACCTTTATGTACAGTAAATCCCAAGGACTGTAAACACATAACAATCCTAGGGGATTTCCCATTAAAAACTGCAGTGCCACCCAAACTAAGGTTGATCTTAATAGTGGTACAATACAGTACAGTATTCCCTTAGAGCTCATGGGGGTTAGGTAAAATGGACCATGGAATGTGCAAAATACAGTAAATATAAATAGGTATATGCACATGTATAACGACATTATGTACATATATCCCTTAAACAAAGGTTAAACAACGCGACCAAGGCCCCTCTGCGGATTGCACTACAGGTTGCATGGGAAGCAAGGGAGCTTGTGTACTGCGTCTGACAACTTCCATTACTGGCAGCATGGGGTCTCTATGGTCTTTACCACTCCTTGCCCAGCCTTAGAGAATGAGGGAGTGATAGGGTGCCATTGTTACATATAATGAAATTATAAAATTTTGTGAAAAACCATTTCAGTACTGTAAGTTGACTTGGAAAATACATTATAAAACTATAAAATAAGAAATATGAAGAGCATGGGTGTGTATTCTGTATGGGAGGTGATCGTCAGTGTGGAAGCACTGAGAAGTATGTCAATAGCACATCTGGCAATGGCTGGTTAGGCCTATTTTAATTTAAATGTCACCACACAACCACCTCTGCTGTATGAATATCTGAACACTCACCATTCATCCTGGATCTTCTTGCTATGATGACAATGATGATTAGTACAGATCCCATATAATGAATGATATGATGGGCATAAGACACTATAATAAACATGAAATAGCATAATTAAATAAACATAAACATGAAACACTAAATAAACATTAAATAAACAACCTAATTAAATAAACATAAACATGAAATAACAAACATTTGTTCTGTACTCCTCTTGATCCCTGGCAACTCTCCCCCTGTCTCATGACCCCCTGGCAACTCTCCCCCTGACTCATGACCCCCTGGCAACTCTTCCTCCTGACTCATGACCCCCTGGCAACTCTCCCCCTGACTCACCCCCTGACCCCCTCCTCCTGACTCATGACCCCCTGGCAACTCTCCCCCTGACTCATGACCCCCTGGCAACTCTCCCCCTGCCAACTCTCCCTTTGTTGTAGATAAGGTGAATGATGTTTATGATGATGATGACTATGAAGTTGATGATGAAGATAATGATGGTGGTGAAGATGATGCTTGGTGATGATAATCACTGCCCCTCACCCTCGTCTGCCTCAACAGGGGAGGCAGGGATGACAGGGAAGAGTGGTGGGGAGGAGAGAGCTTGGGGGTCATACTCATCTTCAGAGGACATGTTAAAGAGTGGAGGGTGTTGGTGTGATACAATGACAGTGCAGGAGTGACAGAAGATGCAGGGGTGGCTGGAGTGGCAGAAGATGGAGTTGAAGCTGGTGTTTTGGGAACCCTGGAGAAGAAAAGTGTGATGGGGAGCTGAGAACTCTGGTGCTTTAGATCTTTGTAGATTTCGTTGAGTGGTGCTGGTACCTGGTCCTCACCCCAGTTTATCTTCAGTGCTCGGTCTAGAGATGAGTCTAATGCCTGAAGTGCTTTTTTTCCTTACTTGAAGAGTGTTAAAAAAAGAATAATTTTCTCTTAAGTCCAGATGTTTTCCTCTAAATCAACCAGACCAAGATCTCGTTCCTGATCATCTTGCTCATCTTCTTTTAGTAAAGAAGCCAGTTCTTCATTTGTTGACTTTTTGCCAGTGTTTCCAAGCAGTTCTTCTCTGATTTCTTCTGGTTGTGTGTAACCAAATCCCTCCCCACTTGCACCATGCGTGTGATCTGGGGCTCCACTAAAGGGAAGCCAGTGATATTCACTGCTTCATGCCATAGGGCCTTCCAACAGGAGTTCACATACTTGTTAGTGATTTCATCATGGTTCAGTTTAACATTTGCTATGCAGTCAGCAGTGGTGTAATTTTTCCACATTCCTTCACCCCCGCCTAACCATCTTCCAGTGTCTCGTGGGGGGGGGGCAAATAATTTTGTCCGGCTTAAGCGGGGTTTGCTTTGGTAAGGTTTTACTGTATTTTTTTATTTATTTACTAATTCACTGCTTATTATCAGCTTATTAGCTTTCAGGCAGTTGGTCTAATTTTTTAAACTTTTTTATGAACTTTATTGTCCAATATCAGTGTGGGAGGAATCTGGAGTACTCGGAGGAAACCAGAGATATTTATTTTATTTGTATTAAATTTCTTTTTATGGGGATTAGCCCACCCGGGCACAGGTCACTGACCCACATCGGGGTCTGGGGGGGCAAAAATGTGATAATAATAATAATAATAATAATAATAATAATAATAATAATAATAATAATAATAATAATAATAATAAAGAACCATAAAGAAATACAAAATGAAAATAAGATCAGAGTGAGAAATAATACAGTATTACCCCGCCTAACGCGGTTTCACTTAACGCGTTTTTTCATATACGCGGTGCCTCGCCAGAAGCGAACTTTCACTTAACACGGATTTTTTCCACATATACGCGGTGAGTGTCCGGCTCGAGACGCTATTTTTAGATTTGCCCCACCCGCCACCCGCCACCCTGCCTGACTGCCTGTTTTAGCTCATAAAATTCATACAAATTACCCGGCCAGAATATAATTTACATTGCTGGAATTCTTACAATATGATGATCATTTTGAATATAAACATCATAGATTTTGCATTAGACATACAAATTTTAGATATAATGTTTATTCTGAGTAAATATGTTATTTTTTGTGCAAAATATATGACATTTGTATTCAAAATATTCCTGGTCTTACAAGGAATCCAGCAATGTCAATTATATTATCCTAACTTTAGTTTGAGGTATTATTTATTACTAAAAAGTTAAATATTCTGGTTTTCCCACACATCTCCTTGGGACGGTTGGTGGGGGGTGGGGGGGAGGGAGGGACCGACCGACCATCTGTTACCCTGTGAAGAATATTTTTTTTTTTATTAACTGAAGATATTTGTTTTAGCTCATAAAATTCATACAAATTACCCGGTCAGAATATAATTTACATTGCTGGAATTCTTATAATTTGATGATCATTTTGAATATAAACATCATAGATTTTGCATTAGACATACAAATTTTAGATAAAATGTTTACTCTGAGTAGATATGTTCTCTTTTGTGCAAAATATATGACATTTATATTCAAAATATTCCTGGTCTTACAAGGAATCCAGCAATGTCAATTGTATTATCCTAACTTTAGTTTGAGGTATTATTTATTAAAATTTTAGTGGTTTTCCCCAAAAAATTTCTCAGAGAGGGAAGAGCCAGCAGTGTAGTGTGAGAAGAGGGGGAGGGAGTTGAGTCCATTATTTGAATGGACATTAACTTGGCGACTGTATTTCTCTATTTCTCTTTAGTATTAATTGTGTGCATGTACCATCATAAAATTAAGATGTTATTTTTACTACAACATAGTTATGTGTCGTCAAAAAGTGGAGTTTGGGGGTCGGGCCGGTTTCTATTGGAATTAATCCCATATGTTCTGTTGTTCACTTAACGCGGTTTTCACTTAACGCGGTTCCCTCTGGGTTTTATTGACCGCGTTAAGTGGGGTACAACTGTATATGTTTGTTGTGTTGTCAACAGTAAGAGAAACAATTGAGACCCTGCAATTGTGTGTAAATGAGGCAGAAAGTCAGATCAGCAACCTGGGACTTGGTCACAATTTTCGTGATGCCATATGGCAGCAGGGTCTACCATTAGACACACATTATGCTTCCAATATCGTCGCAGGCGGTAGTACCTCCCTGTTTGGTAGTTGTCTGCTACACCTAGGGTCACACTGGATAACACCTTTCCCATATGTGTCCGGGCTTGGGCTCTAAACCCATGACATTGAGGTGAGAGATATGCATGTTACCACTGTTAGGTATGAGTGTTAGACCAAGTGGTGCTATTGGTCAATGAAAGAAACCATCACGGGGGAACAAAAATATATTTTTTGTGCTTAGGTTGTGATAGTTACCTTGGTTAACTGAAGCCAGCTTGGCATGTCATTTCCAGGCTGCACATAAGTTGAAGAAATCTCGAGCAACAGCAGTCATTGATGATTACACCAAAATGCGCTTCGTCAAGACCAAGGAGGTGGACGCTGATGGAAAGGTGATGACTGCCAAGACCAAGGAGGTGGACGCTGATAGAGAGGTGATGACTGCCAAGACCAAGGAGGTGGACGCTGATGGAGAGATGATGACTGCCAAGACCAAGGAGGTGGACGCTGATGGAGAGATGATGACTGCCAAGACCAAGGAGGTGGACGCTGATGGAGAGGTGATTACTGCCAAGACCAAGGAGGTGGACGCTGATGGAGAGGTGATGACTGCCTTGGGCAACTGTGATGGAGAATGGAAAGATGGGAAAAGTCATGTGCAATAGGTTGTTATCAATTGGGAAGGAGTAAAGATGGCATTTATAAAGTTTTATACACCAGTAAGGTAAGGCAATAATGTTTTGCATATATATATACTGTATATATATATATATATATATATATATATATATATATATATATATATATATATATATATATATATATATATATATATATATATATATATATATATATATATATATATATATATATATATATATATATATATATATATATATATATATATATATATATAATCAGCAAATGCAGTACAGGAACAGTACTCTGTTGTTTGTCATAAGAGAGCTTTTAACATTATCGCTTGACAGAATTCAGTAATACAATATTGTAAAAGTGAAGACTATTATTTTTATACAGAATATGCGATTAAAATTAGCTAATTTTTTAAGTTCCTTTTATGAAATGCATTTAATGAATCATTATTGCATTTCCATCAGTAAGATGTGCTTTTTCTTGATCATTATTATTTTTCACAAACTATTTTCCTTAATGATCACAATATACTATTTACAGAAAAGAGTATTAAATGTGAAATTATATTTAATATGAAGATACAGCAAAACTTCTTTAGCATAATATAGAAGACATTAACTACTGGTTTGTACTTAAAGAAATACAGGGTACAGTATATGGAATTTTAATTGTTGTGCTGACATACATTAGGAACAAGTGCAGTGTAATATATGAACTATGTAAGAATTAGAATAACTAATTTCATTAGTGAGGTTGTATAAGTTTATATATATACATCAGGGCATCGCAAGGCACAGGTTTAACCCTTTGAGAGGCAGGGATTGCTGAATAAAATCATCTGGCATTAACCAGAATACAATTCCTAAGTGGGTCACTACCCTCTAAAGGGTTGAAGAAAATGCCTCAGGATTTTCCAAGGATCTTACTGTATCACAGGAAGGAGGTAAACCCATGGCTGCCAACTTTTGCTGTACCTCTGTTGTCTGTTTCTCATGCATCAAGTATTACTCTAAAAGTTACTGTTGTTGCCTAGAATTATATTACACTGCTGTTTAATGTTGAAGTATACAGTATAACTTACTTTTGTGTGATATAAATTATTAATTACACATACAGGAGGGTATTAATAAAATGAAAGATAGGGTTTGCTTGATACATCATGCAACCCAAGTAAGTAATTAGTTGTTACATACAGTATATACTGTAGTTTTGATTTATGTATTTCAGTGAAATTGTTGCAGGGTAGTTGTATGCACCATATCATTTTATTGATATATGAAATCAAAGTGTATACTGTATGTATAGATTAAGATATCATGTTAATCAAGCTGTCTCCATCTCTTCAGGACAATATAAAATTTTCAATAGAAAAGCTCCTAGATTGGATACAAGTACAGTACAGTAAAGCCTCCGATAACGACGGTTCAACTAACGGAGATTCATATCCAAGACCCTGGTTAATTTAGGACCCAATTCAATTTACGCCATTATTTTCTTCGTATTTACGACAAAATTAAAAAATATATATTAAATTTTTTTATAAATAGTAACTAATTCCCAATATTATAAAAAAAAAGCCTTGCGCATGGAGGCTGCCGGGCTTGTTAGTGGTGATGCCAGCATCACTAGTATAAACAATCACAGCTGGCGGACCCTTTGTTTTCACGCATCTGAACAGGAAAAGGAGAAAAACTTTCTCAGGTTTCTTACACCATTTTTGCATCCCTATTCAACATGAGCAAGAGAGCAAGTGATGGTAGTGTAGTTTCAAAAGTTAAAAGAAAGTGTATAAGCTTAGCCGAGAAACTAGATGTGTTAAAACGATGTAAAAAAGGTGAGAGGTCTGTGGATATTATATGGAGCAGGCAATGAACATATTTTCTGAAGTGGATCGATTAACAGAACAAAACATTAAAACTTAAATAAACACAAATGACCTCTACATAAAGATGTAGAATAAGAAAAGAAAGCAGCTGTGCAAGGTTCTTTTGACAGCTTTATTATTCAGAGGCCTAAACCACCAACTTCAGCTACACCATCAAATTCAGCTTCAATAGCAACTTCAGGTTCAGTAACAGTTTCAACAACAGCTTTATGGAAAGCTACAGCTTCAGCCAGAATTGAACCTGATGACTTCGTCATCTGAGTAAAAACTCGCACAATATTCATTGGCTGTCCTTATGTTTTAGACTTTACCACCATTGGTGAGTAGAATTTTTGTTTTACATTCGTAAATATTATTTAAAACATATATGAACAGTAAATAAGTGTTGCTTTCATATTCATGTGTAGAGAAATGATGATATGTTTTCACATGTACGCACTTACTGTACATACATTGGCGTTCCCAATCGTCTCGCTTTATTTCTTTACCATTGGTGGTTAGCTACTTCTAGTGTTCCATTTATTAACATTACTTAAAACATACATACCGACGGGTCAAGACGGGTCAAACGCACCTGGCGCTGCTCAGCAGCAGCCACTTCAACTATTATGTTGGCCCATACCAACTCCCTCCCCTGAACCCTCCTCCCCACCGGAATATCAACAAGATCTCGCCATAAGTTACTATTTCATTTGGGAAAGGAATGGAACCAGTGTTGAATAGTGGTGAACAGTGCTTAAGATCAGTGAAAAACAACTCGGCAGTTACAGTTGAGTCTTACCCAAGCTAACCTTCACACAGTGAGGTCCCAGGTACCCAGAGATAATTCCCCTGAGACTCCACGATAGAGAGGCCTGGGACCACACCTCACCCACTTGAGTGAGTGAAGTCCTGTGACAATAGACCACGTGGTGTCCCCACGATGCTACGACACCACGTAGTGAATGGGTTGCTGCAGCATCATGTGAAGTTCCTCATAACACCATCTGCGAGGGAATTACTACACCACATCAGGCCCCTCATACACCATCTGTGAGGGAATTACTATGTCATGTGATGCGCCTCATAACACCATCTGTGAGGGAATTACTACATCATCAGGCCCCTCATACACCATCTGTGAGGGAATTACTATGCCATGTGATGCCCCTCACAACACCATCTGTGAGGGAATTACTACACCACATCAGGCCCCTCATACACCATCTGTGAGGGAATTACTACATCATCAGGCCCCTCATGCACCATCTGTGAGGGAATTACTACACCACATCAGGCCCCTCGCAACACCACCTGTGAGGGAACTAGTACTCCACGTGATGCCCCTCATAACGCCATCTGTGAGGGAGTTACTACACTACGTGTCTGCTGTTCAACACCTAAGCTTACATGATCCACGTGTGTAAACATTAATCTGTATGTTCACTGTATGTTCCTTCACCTTTCTCTAATGAAGGCTTTTGTTAAACCACCAATGTATGTAATAAGTCATTTATGTCTAGTGTATATTTTCAGCCTTTGGGCTGCAAACTTTTTTAATAAAACGTTTATTATTATTATTATTATAATTATTATTATTATTATTATTATTATTATTATTATTATTATTATTATTATTAAATTTTTTTACATTAAGTTTACCTCACTTGCAACCAGGGTTTTATTTTCTTCAGTTTCTTATGTAGAACCATTGTCACTCACGAAAACAATGCCGTCTTGTCTCCTCATGTGCTTTAATATTCTACATATTAATGAATTTTATTGTTCATTTCGCACATATAAAGATTAATCCAATCAAATTCATATTCAGTAATAAATAATAATGAATCTTTTGTACATACAGTCATGCGCCGGTTAACGTCCTAGATACGTTCTTGGAAACGTGACATTAATCGAAATGGACGTTGTCCGATCATCACATAAACGTTGTATTTATACTTATGTGTATGTGATACAGGTGATTAATTTTTATCTCCTGTGCAAAATACATGACGTTTATATTAAAATTATTCACTGTTTTACAAGGATTCCAGCAACGCTGGGCAGATGGGGAAGAGGGAGTGAGCGAGGGGGGCGTGGGGGGAGGGGAGCGGTGTGACAGTTGGCACAGGCCCAGGTTTAACGCGTGTATATTTATCAGTTCTTAAGTGACTAAGCTTCTCTCCTATAAAAAGCCAGTGAAATGACCTGGGTGAATATAATTGACATTGCTGGGATTCTTGTAAGATGTTGATTAATTTGAATATAAACAAGTTTAATTCGCACTAGACATAACAATTTTAGTACCGTAATCAAATTAGTACGTGCACTCCAGCTTTGCACTAAGGTCATGTATTTCTTTTACGTGTCTTTTAGTATGATGTGTGCATGTAAATGGATGAAAATAAATGAAGAAATTTATGTAAATCTACCCAAAAATACAGTTGAAAAACTTTATACCTGTATTATAAAATGTATTACAGTATTATACACTAATGTACTACAATTTTTTTCTCGAGCAAAATATATGACATTTATATTCAAATTAATCTCTGTCTTGCAAGGATTTCAGCAATGCAAATTATATTATCCTAACTTTAGTCTGAGATATTATATAAAATAAATATAAAGAAATCACCAATCTTTTGTCTGGGAACACAAGGAGGGAGGTAGCCAGCCGAGCGTGGGAAGGGGGGGCGGGAGAAGGGGGTGCAGGGGAGGGGGTGAGGAGGTGAGGTGACAGAGTGTCTGGTGTTTGTTTATTTATTTGAGATAAGATTTGACAGTTGGCGCGTGAGAGTGACTAAGCTCTTCTCATAATTTGCCACCCAAATGACCTGGGTGAATATAACTTACATTACTGGGATTCTTATAAGATAGTGATTTATTTGAATACCTGTACAGTATAAACAATCTATATTTGCAATAGACATAACAATTTAAGTATCGTAATCATTTAGTACATGTACAGTACAGGTTTGTTCCATTGTTAACCGAGGGACCACTGTATTGCAGTGTACTTGTACTGTACAATATTGACTAAATTCACTAGATAACGTACACAACTAATGGTTGGTAAAACTTGTCAAGTAAGTGAGTGTCAAGTCTGTCAGTATGAGTGGCACGTGTGAGTGCTTGTGTCCCCCATCATAGGAGCCCGTTTTCTCTCGCTTCAGGACGCCTGAGTCCGTTTTCTCTTAATCTTAGAGTGCAGTGCACCAGAGACTTCATTATTCCTTAGTAATGACACAGAATTTGAAATTGCTACCCCAATTGCAACTGGAGTTGCAATTGTTGAGGCAACTAGATATGTCTGATTACAGCAAATGTGTTATTGTCAATTTGTAGGAATTTGTAGGTGAAAGATTTTATCCTCAATAGATGTAGGTTAACATTACACCTGGAGGCAAATGCTTACTAAAGCCCAAGGAAGGATATTCCTTTAACTCAATATCTGGCCAGTATGGGAAGGATCATGTTGTCTCCATGAGAGGGTTGTTGAGTGGTGGTCAGGGGCACGGACTTATATGCATCGACGCTGATCGGTTGGACGTTAACTGGCGCATGACTGTTTTCTTAAAAAGATAAATGACACGGTGTCCTTAAATGCGCACGTACATGTTTGCGTTCCCAATCCATCTCACTTTTTTTCTTTACCATTAGTAGTTAGTTACTTCTATTGTTCCATTTATTAACATTAAATAACGTTACCTAAAACAAATATATAATTTTTTTTACATTAATTTTACTACAGCTACAACCAGGGTCTTATTTTCTTCATTTTCTTGTGTAGAACTAGCGTCTCGGACTCCCGGCTGTAAACACAAACAAAAACAATGGCGTCCCATCTCCACTTGTGTGACCATATTATTATTAATTTATATTGTATAAGGTGCATTCAGAAACATTATTTAAAGAATATAGTTTGCAATTTTCATTAATTGTATTGTTTTGGGGGGAAGAGAGGGTAAAAAGCCACACAAAAGATATGAAAAGGTCACACTTGGGAACGCATCTCATTATTAGTGCATTATTTTGATGGTAATTAATGATTCACGATGCGATGATTCACCTTACACTTCAATATTGGAGGACACATTACCGTTGTTATTCGAGGCTTTACTGTACTTGAATTCTTTGGAATGGAGACTGGGGTGTTTTGGATACAAATTCGTTGATAGAATCAAAGTAAAGCGAGTTAACATTTTCAATGTTAAGTAAATCACTGTTGTATTTTCAACCACATCATGGAGTACAAGGATTAAGTTGAATCTAATTACTAGAAAAAGTGTGTATATTTCTCACTTGCATCATTGTATACATACAAGATAGGTGGTCGTGAGTAGCTTCCATCATGTACATAAGAAGTATTTGGTCATGAGTGGTGTGTGTGTCCCTACTGATCAATGATGTAGAATGTCTTAGGTTATTTTTTCTTAATATTTAATCTTTATTCTGAGTTCTTTTTTGTGTGTTTTCTTTATTAAATTGCTTCTTCTTTTAGAGATTAAGGTCCACAATAGTCATCTCCTCACTTCATAATATACAACCATGTTGCAGTCGGTCAGTTCGCCTGTTTTCCGTTCAACTTCAATGATCCTGTGTGGTAATGAATGTCTGCTCACTGAGAGGAAATATTGTTTTAAAATATAGTTTTATAATGTCACTATAACATTACAAAGATGATTAATGAATAGTATGTTACGAGCCAGTGTGCATAATACAACAGTACAGTACATAACCTGGGGATGGATTTTTTTCTAAAATCACCTACAGGCAAACCATATATTCTAGAAAAATTCTAAGACCATCATAATATACATAGACACTTATATTAACCAATGGAATAATGAAACAAAGGAAAATATATGAAAATAATGGCAACAACTAAAAAGAGTGAATATTTTGTGAAAAAATCTAGATATTCCCTTGGGTTTTTTCCAATCTACCAGCCTTATATTACTCAAAATTTTTATTTCACTAATACAAAGGGTTTTTTTTATCTAACACTTATTGCCCTTACTTGGTTGTTTGTTGAATAAAACTTTTGTATTGAAAACTGTAATGCATGACTTCACATTGACAAAATTATTTTACTTAATTTTTTGTCACTTTTTCTTGTTTCACATGAAAGAACAATCAGTTTTACATATAATATAGTTGGGTTTTATACGAAAAAAAAATGAATTGGTTGCCGAAAAATCTATCCAAAGAAAAATGAGATTGAGCTTGGCTCTTCCATGCAAGAAGATCACAACTAGCCCATGTTTTGGAGGGGTACTTGTTATAAGCATGGCGGTGTGCCAGAGTGTTAAGGTATATTAATTGCTCATAAAACAAAATAAAATTTGTGGAGCAATATTATTATTATTATTTTTTTTTTAGAATCTAGTCATATTTTTAGCTAATGCATCTTACAATTTAAGGAAATATTTTTTTAAGTTATTTACTGAAATCTCTACATAGAATATAATTTATTCTACTTTGTCAATTAATTACATGTGTTTTTTGTACAAAGGAAATACTGCTTATGTATTAGCAGTGGTTTTGCTATTAATTTTTAAGTTTTGTTATACAGGTACAGGTGGTACCCTTGATATATGAATGAGTCAATTTAAAAAGATAAATAAAAAATCTTCCGTCAAGTGATTTTTCGTATTTTGAATAATAGAAGAAATGTGTAAAATATGCTTCAGTTCCCGATGATGAAAATATTCCAGTACCATACCCCAAAAACATGAAATTGGTTCATACACACAAAAAAAAACCCGTACATTAACTGATGATAAACCGTGCAAAATTACAGTTCTGTAATATATACCTAACACATTAAAAACATTAATAAAATACTATTTATGTGGAGATATGCAGGTAAAACTATTAAGGAAAAGCTAAATCAAAGTTTAACTTAACTGCCAGTGGCTCCATTTGCATAGACTCTGACTGACTCACATGTGGCCGCCCTCTTGTCACCATAACAACGCAGCCTGGCCGCCTCTGCCAACCCTTAGCAACACTTCCCCTCTCACTCTCACACACAAAGAAATGTTTAATTCCTTTGTTTTTGACCAATGATTTCTTTTACTTTTTTTGCATATTCAGTATGTTGGTTTGTGTGTGCATGTAACTGAATGAAAAAAAATGTGAAGACGTTAAGTTTGTATACCTGAAATTATGATTTGAAAAATAACCTTAACATAACTCTTACCTCAACCTGGTAGGGAGAGTGCTAGGGGGATGTGGCCTCCTGGGATGCGTGATTTAAATTTTTGCTGGGACCCAAATTCGTACAAGCAGGAGAAGCTTTCATAACATGAAAACGATTTTGGTAATTTAGGAAATTCATATTAGCAAATCATCGTATCTCGAACCTTCATATATCGAGGGATACCGGTAATTATTAATTCTGAGTTTTCTATTAGTTTTGTCTCCCAAGCATAATATTTCTCTTCTTACCTCTTTTCTTCAGCCCCATGAGAAAGAAAGAGTTAATTGTATTTTAAATGAATATGGCCAAGTTTCATGTAGTAAAGGAGTAAAGAAAAAGTAAGATCTTGTGACAAACTTACACAACATATATTCTTGAGGGGATTGTATAAACTTGTTGTAAAATTCATCCATGAATTGGCATAGACTTCCAGGTATTTTAATTTATGATGAGAGCTTAAATAACGGTGTCATGCCTTACTATGGTTATCATAACTCTTTTGGAATTTCTATCAGACTCTGTAGAGCAGTACAGTATTTATCAAACTTTCTTAATTATCACCCCTGTCAGAAGTAAGTTAGGTTCTTACACTTTAAAAAAAATAACAATACAGTATACTCCAATGACAGAGTTGACTTAAATGTTCACATGACCTATCTATAAGTAATTATTTTTCCAATCTAATAGTAAATACAGTATAGTCTGCATTTACGCGGATTTGGTTTATGCGCTTGGTCATTTACTCGGCACCTTGCCAGAATGAAAATTTTAAGTTACTCGGTTCATTCCATCATTTACGTGGGAAGCGGCGCCTGGAGGGTGCGCATTAGGTTGCTCTTACGTTATCGCTGATGTCATATGACGTATCGGACTGTGATTGGGCCACACATCCTTGCCTCCCTCCGCCGCTAGCTGTGATTGGTCTGGTGTAACATGATGTGCCCTGCCACCAGAGGGAAGAAGTCGCTGACCTAGCCGGGCCAGTCTCATTGTTCTCAGTTCTCCGCGTATACTGTTCTCTCTTGTGCCCGCTATTCCCCTCACAATGGCTTCCGCTGGACCCCCACCACCCCCGAGAAACCTTGTACTACCTGGACCAAGCCATGGTTATGTGAAGGAAGTCATCGAGTTGGCGGAGAAAATCAAGCTCATCCTTGACAAAGACACAGTCAAGCATCAGTATGAAGCGTCTAATAACCTTCTGTCGAAAATTATGGAGCCGTATGTCCAGATGTATCACGACAACATCAATGCTAGTCTCGCCCGCAACCCACCACAGCCAGCCCAAGTCAGTGATAGTGACAGTGAGGATATGGGCTTTGAGGGGTTTGTCAGGGAGGCCCTGCAAACCTCTGTGAATAGTGATAGTGATTCACGTGAGGGCCTCTAATCTGCCCTCCGCCTCGGAACCAGCCGCCATCCACGTGTGCCGGCCCATCTCTTCTACTAAGGTAAGTGTTAAACACCTTTATATTTGTAGTTTTTTATTTTGATATTATGTGTGTGTCAATACCATCATAAAATTATGATGTTATTTTTACTACAAGGTACGTATTGTGTCGGAAACGTGGAGTTTGGGAGTCGGCCCAGTCTCTATTTCAATAAATCCCATATGTTCTGTTATTTCGTTTACGCGTTTCTCGTTTTACGCGGACCTCCACGGGTTCAATTGACCGCGTAGATGCAGACTATACTGTACTGTATATGAAAACAGACATCCCACATAACTTTAGTACACCAACAGTACGAACACAATATCAAAATATATAAATATATATACAGTAACATATAAGTATTTTTTGTATTTTATTTCCTCCTAAAACTACAGCTGGTGGTGGTGCATACTGTATTACAGATGCACATGAACCATCAGCTAGTGGGTTTTATGAGGAACACTATATGTGCACTAAGACATAAGATTTCAGCACCTTTGCATCTTTCAGTCGCTTCTTACAACACACTGGGAAGATCCAGGGTCTATTCTGCAGGGCTTGAACCCAGGAGTCACTTTCATAATATTTGTTAGAATTAAGGGTGAAACTATGTGCCAAAAAAAACTGATTGAAAACCTTTATGTATTACTCTGTATGGATGATAGCCTGCAGAGTTCATATTTTCCAGAAGCTATTTGATATACAATACATATTTTTGTAGTTGGAAAAAAATGCATTTGTTGTGTTATATGTTTGCTCATAAAATCTTGTGAACTTGCATACTGAACCTCATATGATGGTGAATAATAGTACAGTAATTAGATTATTTACATATAACATTTAAATGAAAGAAATATGTTTGTTGGATCTTCATAAATATATTGATTTCTTAAAATGAACATTTGATTGTTTCTATGAAGCAATTATTGTTAACAACTTAGCAACAGAATCTCTCCACCTTTGTGTATTAAGACAACTGTGAAATTAAGATCTGGCTTGTACTGTAGCTTCAAGGTGCTACGGTTGTTATAAAAATAATCGATGTTTTAGTGGGACCATCAGTGCTGTTACCAACGTTTTACAGCCACTCCTCCACCTACGACGGGGTTAGGGCCCAAATCCAGGTTGTAAGTCGAAAATGCGAAAATAATACATAGAAAATCTAAAATGGGTGTCTCTTTTTCTTCTCAGCACCACAAAACTCTCACTTTTAAGCATGCCAGCTATTTTAAACGGAATTACAAACAAAAATGTTGTCAATACACAGCTCAATCACTGACGTCGGGACTCGAAAATACGTAATTTGAAAAAATTTTGGTACGACTGGGACGGTTGTATGTCCTGGTGGTCGTAAGTCGAGTAGGTTAACGAGCAATCCCTCGATTAACGAATTCCTTACGAGCGCCCCTCAACATGTTTTCGCTTGCTCACTAGCTGTCATATTAGTCCACCAATACAGTAATTGGTTCTAGGGCTTAAATTCCTTACCATTTTAGTAAATATCAAGAAGGTTGTACTATTCAATCATTTTAAAAGTTTTATATTAAATGTTTTAGTCATTTTAACAATTATTGAACATAATTGAAGTACAGGAAACTAGTTTTATGCGCGCCAAACAGCCACTCAACACACCAAGCTTGGCGTCAGTTTGTTTACAGGTTCAGAGGAAGGAACATCTTGTTTGAGACTTTTCAACATAAACTCTTTTTTCTGTGTTTCCAGTCAAATTATTGGTCATTTTGAAATATATTTTACATATTGATAATATATAGCGCAGTGCAGTGTTGATTTAAAGAAAATAATCTTGAATTACATCAAGTGAACTAAAATTTTATGGGTGAAATGGCGGCATGGGGTGACTTCTCTTCCACCCCAATGCCTTCTCTTCTCCCTTCTCCTCCACCCCCATTCTAATTCCCATCATCATCAACCAGGAGCCTTCTACATGCACACCTCAAAGTAAGTGTACTTTACTGCATTTATTTTTAGTTTGTATGTAATTTTTGGTGAGCTGGAACGAATTACCCAAAACCCATTGAAACAATGGCTTCGGTTAATGAAATTTTAGGTTAACGAATGACCTTCTGGAGCAATTGTGTTAGTTAACGAGACCACTGTGTGTGTGTATATGTATATATATATATATATATATATATATATATATATATATATATATATATATATATATATATATATATATATATATATATATATATATATATATATATATATATATAAATAAATATACCCGTATATATATATATATATGCCTATACTCACCTGGAACTGAGATATGCAGTATATTAGTGTAAAGGTGTTGCTGATATAAAGTCTGTTTATGTGTGTTTTGAAGATATAGTCCATGAGCTTGTGAAATTTATGTGTGTTTTGGGGTAAACTCTGTGTAACTTTCAGAAAATATTCTCCTGACATCTCTAAATGTGAAACCACTTGTTACCAAATTTTCCTCAACCCCTAAGGTTGGCCAACTTGGATTTCAAAATGGCCAATGTATGTCATATTTACTATACAGTATTTGTCATGTTATTTATAGCAATGAAATAATTTTTGCATAATTTACTAATAATACAACCCAGTGAAATAAATAATAATTTGTATATGTGGAAATCATTTAATAATTACAGAATAGTCGATTTATAAACATATATATATATATATATATATATATATATATATATATATATATATATATATATATATATATATATATATATATATATATATATATATATATATATATATATATATATATTTCATTAGCCCAATAAACACGCGGACTTCTACATACAATCAACACCAACCCGCCAGGATTCGAACCCACGGCCCACGAGCACCCGCATCCGTTGGGACCGATACAGTGTTTCCAGACCGGCACACACCCCAACATTCATATATTGTGTTAGTTATGCATTACAGTATATATATATACACTCAACTGTTCCTGTTGTCGAGGGAATCGATGAAATATAAAAGTAGGATGAATTTCTTTGGATTTTCTGCACAGGAAACATGGGTGAGGCATGGCTGCTGTGTACAAAATTGGCTCCACCCAAGTTGACTTATTTGGTAAACAAACAGACGACGTTCTCACCGACACCAACACCATCTGCCTCAGAGGCCTTTACTACACGCACACCCAAAAGCTCGAGCTATTTCCTATCTTTCATATATAGTCTTTGGTATACAGGTGCTCCTCTACTTAAGAACGTTCAACTTATAAAACTTTCAGAGATACTGTACAAACATCATCACTGAGGGGGGTTGCCTGCCAGAGCAGGTGTTTAATGTGGATGAGACTGGATTATTTTGAAGAAAATTCCAGATAGAACAAACTTTACCTAAGAGGAGAAGAGTGAGCCAGGTTTTAAGGCTGTATTAAAAGATATAGCTATACTAAATATCCATAATCTTTTCATAGTTTACAATATATTTGGTATCTACAAGAGTAAAGTTGGACTTACAAACAAGCCTCAGGAACGTAACTCGTTCGTAAGTAGAGGAGCACCTGTACTGTATACACAAGTACGAGTAGAGGGCGGCGATTATGAAATTCAAAATGGCCGCCCTTGGAGACTCAAGAAAATTTGGTCACAAGTGGTTGCCTACTCAGGGTTGCTAAAAGAATATTTCCTGAAAGTTTAAAATAGTATACCCGACAATACAGTTAAACCCATTTTCTGCTACACAAGCTAACGGACTAATAATGGGTCAGAGCTTTAGTGAGTGAAATACTCTTTATCAGTAAGAGAGGAGGCCAAATACTGGACATGGTAGAAGAGAACATGCAGATGAAAGTTCACATGAATTTGACAAGGTCTGGTACTGTGTCTGGTGATGACTTTGGTATGTATGATCATGGTACAGACACTTTCTTTCAATTTCAGCTTATTCTTGACCCACCAAACATTAAATACAGATTACAGTTTATTTAGGTATGTTTACAAAGATGTAAAGTCATTAAAGATACTGGTAAGAGCATTTGAGAGAATTTTTAAGAGGTTTATTTTATATGTACATTATACAAGTACACTACATTTACTATAGTATTTCCACACTAACCTGGCCCGTAACCCACGCCCCTCTTCTATAAAAATAGCTGACTGGTTCATAGAAAATTTCCATGTAGCTGTCTATTTATTCCAACTAAATGTGTTTACAATTGGTAATCAGACCTGTTATTCTCTGAAATAATGTTTAATATCTGGAATATCAAAATGCAAATGATTTTAAGGCATTAGCACTTCAATGAGGATGTTGTAGCTATAGACGAGGGGCGTGGCGTACGGGCTAGGTTAGTTTGGAAATACTACAGTGATTCCATAGTTCTACTGGTTTAGCATTCACTTTGTGAGTAAATACTGTAGTCACAGGTTCATATCCCTGTGATTGGAGGAATGAGTTCCCTCCCTGTGCACCCTGAGGTGGATTATCAAGGGGTGGGATAACACACTAGCTGTTGAGGTAGGACTTAGAAGATCAGCACCTGTCTAGCCACCTTGTACTGTTCCATAACAGGAAGAGGCTTGTGTGAATTAAAAAAAATTAAAGAGAAATTAACTGCTTGACACTTTCGTTTTGAATACTAGTACAGTACAGTAGTTAAGTTCACACCAGTTGAGATCTACAAACACAAATATGTATACTGTATAATATGAATAATCATGGACCAGTATAATAGTGTAAATGTTGGACACAATGTACATTTGTTAGGGAACATGAGAATGGTTGTGTCTGATTCATCACATGGAATCATCTTTAAGAATGTCTATTTATCTCTTATTTTAAAGCATTTTCATTCCTCCTTATGCAGTGTATTTGCAACTGTGTGCACAAGTGAAGAAATACTCCTGTGCCACATAATACTGTACTTGGGTCATTAGAATCAAAATTTCCTTAACTGTATCCTGGTAACTTGTGAAATATATACAAGTTATTTGCAAAGTTTATTGATTGTATCAAAGTGTCCCTTAAGAAAGTTATACATCCAAAACACTAGCATGCACCCCAGCATTTTCTGCACACAATTGTATTCTTCATCATGTATGCAATAGCTCAGACTTGCAGGATGAACTGGAAAGAATACATCACAGTTATTTTTATCAACAAATGGAACAGTGCAGTTGTGTTCAGAATATGGAATACATGATATATCTATGTTTTAGATGTGTAAATTTCCCACAGGACTGTACAGTGCAGTATACACAAACATCAGGATACAGTACTTTGTAAACACTTTGTACTAGCTTGTTGATTATGGTAATCTAACTGATGTCACTGGCTTTGTAGCAGTTGTTCAGGAGTATTGTCACATGTAATGCATACTGATTTTGGGTGATTAAATATAACTAATAAGTTTTAAGGATGTGTTTGTGGTAACCATATGTAACTTAATATTGTGATGTATCCCTCTTAGAGTTATCTATAAAGGTATCCCCGAATATACTGTACAGTACAAAGGGGTTGTGTTCCTGGAAATCTGTTTGTGAAAATTTTTGTTTTTTCAACATAGTTCACCACTATGTCTTGTAAAAATAATGCTGTACTCTATATAAATATATTAAAAACAAGGAACATTGTGCAGGTACATAGAGCATAAATGCATCTCATCTTTGTGTATCCTGGGTAGCCATCTTTACCATGTGTCAGCTAAACAGCTAAAAGTTTCCATTCTTTAAAGAGAAAATGGTGTTAAAATATGTTTGTTGTTCATTAAAGTGAATGTTTGCTTTTGTATGAAGAAAAATGTCAACAAAGAGACTTTCATTATAAGAAATTTTTATTTATCAGATGTATGTATATCGATGGATAACCTGAACTCCTTTGTGACTAGGAAACTTACATGTGTTACACTTGTCAAAGGAATAGATTGATTTAATGTGGGATAGTTCATAGTCTTTTACTGGTAATTGTTACATACCCTGTAGTGGTGTCTCTCTAATTAGTGATTTACAAAGATTAACTGTACAGTATACAGGTACTGTACTGTATCTCTAGTGACTCAGCATTGAACCAGTCAATACATTATTGGATTAGCGAGAATTCAAAAGGGACTGTTTACAGCTTTAAAATTGTTGGTGAGAGAACAGAAGAGACAGTTTGCTTTGTAATATTTTTTTTTTTATATTTCATCATCTCAAAGAGTTTGAGAATTTGATCGTGTAAAGTGTAATGTCAGACTACCAGTACATATAGAGTGTTGTATAAGCCCACTATACAGTTAGTCCTCGACTTACGACGGGGTTAGGGACCGACGACCAGGTCGTCAAGTCGAAAATGCAAAAATAATACATATAAAATCTAAAATGGGTGTCTCTTTTTCTTCTCCGCACCACGAGAACTCTCACTTTTACGCTTGCCAGCCATCTTAAATGGAATTACAAACGAAAATTTTGTCAGTACACAGCGCGATCACTAACGTCGGTACTCGAAAATGCGTAATTTGAAAAATATTTTATACGACTGCGGCGGTCGTATGTCCAGGTGGTCGTAAGTTGAGTAGATCTTTTTTGTTATTTTGGCAGAGGCTACTTGTCATTAAAAGTTTTATACTGTACTAATGATTGTTTTATTTTTTCCCCTCAAAATTAAGCTTATTTTAAAGATGTTTCATTATTAGTTTTGATTGGTTTTACATGATACAGTACTGCACTGTAATTGAAAAGTATAAGCTATATGATGAACTGTATGTAGATTAGCTCACAATTATGTAATTTATAATGATTTATCCCCAGAAATTTACCCTAACTTAACATAACCAAACTGAAAGAATATTCACAAACTATTATACTATCTTACACTAAAGCTATTATCATGAATCTTTGCAGTATACCTTGTAATAATCTGCTTATACAATACCCTGTACTGTATTATCTACCACTTCCAGAAACATGGGATATACAAGTATTGCACCTACAGTAGTCTTGGTGATTCAAGCCATATGATCCCCCTCCCCCAAAAAAAAAAAAAAAAAAATATATATATATATATATATATATATATATATATATATATATATATTATATATATATATATATATATATATATATATATATATATATATACAGATATATATATATATATATATATATATATATATATATATATATATATATTTATATATACAGATATATATATATATATATATATATATATATATATATATATATATATATATATATATATACATATATCTCGTTTAACGAACACCTCGGTTAACGTAATTTCGATTAACGAACTGCCTTCCATAAGGATCTTCAATTCGGTTAACGAAAAAAAATTCGGTTAACGAAGTTCTTACGAACCGACCTCAACATGTTTTTGCTTGCACTGACCGGGCAACCAGCTTTAGTATCAGTCCGCCAATACATTAATCGGTTCTAGGGCTTAAATTCCTTACTATTTTAGTAAATATCAAGAAGTTTATACTATTCAATAATTTTAAAAGTTTAATATTCAATTTTTTAGTCATTTTAACAATTATTGAACATAATTGAAGGTAAAGTGACTAGTTTAATGCGCGGCATCCAGCCTCTTAACACAGCAAACAGGAGTTAGTCTCTCTCTGTTTTCACTGGAGGTAACATCTTGCTTGAGACTCTCTTCAACTAAACACTTTTTTTTCTGTGTTTCCAAGCAAATTATTGGTCATTTTGAAATATATTTTACATATTGACAATATATAATGCAGTGCAGTGTTGATTTAAAGAAAATAATCTTGAATTACACCAGAGAGCTAAAATTTTATGGGTGAAATGGCGCCATGGGGTGACTTCTCTTCCACCCCAATGCCTTCTTTTCTTCCTTCTCCTCCACCCCAATTCTAAATCCCATCATCATCATCATCATCCAGGAGCCTTCTACATACACACCTCAAAGTAAGTGAACTTTTCTACCATTTTTGTTGAATTTAGGAAATTTTCGGTGAGCTGGAACCAATTACCCAAAAACCCATTGAAACAATGGTTTCGGTTAACGAACTTTTGTTAACGGACCTTCTGGAGCGGATTGAGTTAATTACGGATCACTGTATATACATATATATATATATATATATATATATATATATATATATATATATATATATATATATATATATATATATATATATATATATATATATATATATATATATATATATATATATACATATATATATATATATATATATATATATATATATATATATATATATATATATATATATATATATATATATATATATATATATATAATTTTTTTTTTTTTTTACACCACACATGGGCCCCTGCTAGTTTACTGGGAAACCTGCCATTATCATAATTAAATATATCTATAATACAAGTGTTGGTATTTAGCTTAATCTTTACAAACTACAAGAATTAGCTTTTTGGGCTTTTGACTTTACATCTTTACTGACTTAGTAAGCTGTTACTGTTTTACGTCTTTTGTTAATTTTCTATGACAACTAACGAATCTTGTGATCGTTTGTCTCGTGTGTTCTTTATACATCTCTGGGTTCTTTGTTTCATTGCTCACGCCTTTGTTTCTTCCTGTTTATGTGGAGAACTGTTTTTCTTTTTAGTTCCTTGTGTTATAATTTCATGTGATATAGAATAAACTTTTCCTTTGTGAAGAAAATTTGTGTGTAGTCTACTGTGCTTCAACATCAACCACATCCACATGCAATTGGTATATCCAGTTTATATAAAGTTAATCTCCAATTGAATCATGGTCACCTTTGTCAAAGAAGTACCCCGGGACTGAAATAGTATCTAAGGTGCATAAATCAGCAGGGTTACTCATGACATTATTGGTTATACATATGGGATCACAATTCATCCCATTTCATTACATTATGTAGCGAATAGGTGGTATACTGCAGATATCATGGTGTTTATCAGGTGTAAGAAGAAAGAACAAAAGGTGCAACTCACAATTAGAAATACCAACAGAACCGAGACTGCTGTGCACGTGTTGTGTTCATTTCCAAATACTCTGCAGTATATAAAGACTTAAGCTATAATATAGTGGGATTTTAAACATTGTGCTGTAAGTATGGCATGCACATAGCATGTGTTTCGACTTAAGAACGTCCCCAGGAACGGAACTTGTTCGTAACCCGGGGACTGTCTGTATAGTACAGGTTGTACCTCTAGTCCGGCAACCTCGGGACCTGACCGGTGCCGGACCATGGAAATTCACCCTCGAAACACCCTACATAAAGCATAAAAACATAAGATAGGACATAAACAAATAAGAAAAGTAATACTGTTAAAATACTATTTCATTTACCTTTAATGCTACCATAATTCTGCTTCCAAAGTGAAGTGATGGTACTGTAACTAAAATTACATTTGAGTTACATCAGGGGTGTTGGCTATTGGGCAAACTAAAATCGGTCTGGACCACAGAATGCCGGACTAGAGAGGTACAACCTGTACTTAGATTTTGCCAAGGCTTTCGATAACATACCCCATGAAAGGCTGAGAATTAAACTGGAAGGGTATGGGATTTGGAGAAGGACCTAGCATGGATAGAAGACTTTCTTCATGATTACAAGCAGTGTGTACAGAGTAGTGATTAAAGATACGAAATCGTCATGTGTACTCTTGACGATCGGGGTACCACAGGGCAGTGTATTGGGCCCATTGTTGTTTGCTTGTTTCATAAATGACATGCTGAAATCTATACACTCCTCCATATAAATGTTTGCAGACAATGCCAAGTTATTCAGGGAAATTAAGAACCAAACAGACTGTGAAGAGCTACAGAAAGATCTCTGTGAGCTTCAAGAATGGTAAAAGAAATGGCTGCTGAGATTCAATGTCATGAACGGTAAGGAGGCATATCACATGTCCCAACAGGATGAAGAAATTGCATTAAAAGAGACTGAATGCTAAAAGGACCTGGGTGTGTATGTTGACAATGAACTAAAGTTCTTGGGTCATTGTGAGAAGAAGGTGAATCAAGCAACTAAATTAGTAGGTCTTATAAGAAAGTCGTTCAGATATCTAGACGGTCCATCCCTCATAACGGGCAGGTGTACGTACGTGGATTCCTCCCCTACAAGCACCGAACCTTCTCGAATTCCCCAGCCTACACCTCCAGGACCGCCCATGGAGTGGGGGTCAACTATCTACCCAAGCCTACCTGCCTTATAAGGCCTGACACCGCTGTGACCACCCTCTTTCTACACAGTGCCACCAGCAAGCAACACCAACTCCTCCGCGGCAGCCTGGCGGCTGCCGTTCCCGCCAGCGACCTTGGCGTCCCTCAAGCTGCGTGTCCTCACTCTGGGCACCCTCACCACCTAGCTCTCTCTATTCAACGCTTATTACCATGCTACCTACCCAGCAACAAGCTGCATTGTACATCCAATACAATATGTATACAGTGAGCACATTGTGAGTTTCCTTTCTCCATCCCATCCTGAGTGTGAGATATCTACATGTACGTACATTTGTGTGGCCATACAAAGAAAAAATAGACATCTAAAGAGAAATGACCACTGGCCACATTACAGTACGCTACAAATGGTGACCCCCGGAGATTCGCACTCACACAGGATGGAGGAGAAACTGATCACTCTCCCAGTCTTCAAGCAACATGGAAGACTGGCTTACCCACGCAGAGGCAGCTCTCATCAGCTCTACAGGTACTGTCTCTACACCGCAGGTTAGACACCCTAGAGCAGCTCTGCTACTCTAAGCAGACAGCCGCTCCTCTTCCTGCCCCAAGCACCATGTCCTACCGACCCCAACACACCCGTCCTGCCTCAGACGCCTCCCCCGGCCCAGCAGTACCCCCTGCCGCTGCTCCTGACGCGGACCCACACACCCCTCTTTTCTCCCTCAGGTACCCCCTGCTACTGTCCTGCACCCTGCTGCTGCCGTGGGCCCTGCTGCTGTCATGCACCCTGCTGCTGTCATGGACACTCTTCCTAACGCAGCCCCTGCTCCTGACCCAGGCCCACACACCCCAGCAGGCGCATCTGAGGACTCTGTGCCTGTCGCGAGGGAAGCACAACATTCATCGCCTCCACAACCCACCTTCTCCCTCTTTTCTCCCACAGATCTCGTGTATGTAGATAGAGTTGCCCCCCCCCCCTACCGGCCGGCTCATCCACGCCCTCGTCGTTATGTACCACATGTGGCATGCACCGCCCATTCTGCCTCACATGTGGCACGCAACTCTGCCAACCTCCAGCCTCCCGCCGCGCCATGAGGGGAAGGGGAGTATTGTAGTGGATTCCTTCCCTACAAGCACCGAACCTTCTCGAATTCCCCAGCCTATGCCTCCAGCGCCGCCCACGGAGCGGGGGTCAACTATCTACCCACGCCTTATAAGGCCTGACACCGCTGTGACCACCCTCTTTCTACACAGTGCCACCAGCAAGCAACACCTCCTCCTCCGAGCCAGCCTGGCGGCTGCCGTTCCCACCAGCGACCTTGGCGTCCCTCAAGCCGCGTGCCCTCACTCTGGGCACCCTCACCACCCAGCTCTCTCTATTCAACGCTTATTACCATGCCACCTACCCAGCAACAAGCTGCATTGTACATCCAATACAATATGTATACAGTGAGCACATTGTGAGTTTCCGTTCTCCATCCCTTCCTGAGTGTGAACCAATATCTCATAACCCCACACAGTGTATTGGCCCCTGTTGTTTGTTTGCTTCATAAATGATATGCCAGAAGCTATACACTCCTCCATACAAATGTTTGCGGACGATGCCAAGTTATTTAGGGAAATTAAGAACCAAGCAGACTGCGAAGAGCTGCAGAAAGATCTCTGTGTGCTTCAAGAATGGTCGAAGAAATGGCTGGTGAGATTCAATGTCACGAAGAGTAAGAGGGTGCACCTGGGACGTACCAACGGTAAGGAGGCGTATCATATGTCCCAACTGGACGAAGAAACTGCATTAATTGAGACAATGCGAAAAGGACCTAGATGTGTATGTTGACAATGAACTGAAATTCTCGAGTCAGTGTAAGAATAAGGTAAATCAGGCAACTAAACTATTAGGTCCAATAAGAAGGTTGTTCAGTTATCTAGATGGTCCGACCCTTGTAACGATCTTCAAGAGCGAGGTGCTTCCTCGTCTGGAGTACTGTCACCCCGTCTGGTCCACGAGATATGCTAGGGACTGTCAGTTGGTTGAAAATGTTCAAAGGAGGGCCACCACACTGGTGCCTGCCCTTCGGTACCTCAGCTACCCTGAGAGATTGGAGCTCCTGAACTTGCCTAGCTTACACTACAGACGGGCAAGAGGTGTATAAGCATCTGAAGGGGCACTACGCAGTCAAGTGTCCTTAATTGGAGCTGGCAGACGCTCGCCCCACAAGGGGTTGTAGTGGATTTCTCCCCTACAAACGCTGTTTGTCGCTGAGTAGCCGACCCCGCGAATTCCCCAGTGTATGCCTCGTGGTCTAGGTCAACCAGCGCCGCCTTACATGACGGAGGTCAACGACTAAGCCACGCCTACCTCCGCTATTTAAAACCTGACCTCGTGGTGACCTCCCTCTTTTCTACCTACACCAACCAGCAAGCAACACCTCCTCCTCCTCCTCCTGCCTGGCGGTCCTCGCTCCTGCCGGCGAGCATGGCGACCCACAAACTGTCCTCTGAGCATCCTCACCAACCAGCTCTCTCTACATCACGCTTGTAACCACGCTGCCACTTCCCAGCACCAAGCTGCATTGTACATCTAATACAACATGTATACAGAGAGCACATTGTGAGTTTCCTTTCTCCATCCCATCCTGAGTGAGAACCCAAACAACCCGTACCCCACAGGGTCACAGCTGAAGATTGAAGAAGCCGCAAGTCCAAAAAACTGTGAGGGCAAACTTTTTCGGAGTGAGAGTTGTGAACTCTTGGAACAATCTACCAGAAAGTGTTGTGACGGCACCGAGTGTGAGCTCTTTCAAGACAAGACTTGACCAACACTGGAGCGGGTTCAGGTACATCCAGTAGCCGGTGCATGCCCAGTACTTGCCAACAGTGTGTAACAGAGACGTGGCCGATCGCCCAAGCGGCTAACGAGCCGATCTTTTGGAGAAGAGGATAAAAGGATAAAAGTAAGTAAAAGTAAACCACAAAAACAAATTTTACTCACCGAGAAATAAACAATCGCAAAATGAATGATCGAGTTATCGGAATTAAGATGTTGATTTCGAATATTCTCAAATCTTTATTTTATTTCATATTCATTTAATTTCGAATATTGGAAGCGTACCTTTCGGATAATGCCATTTTCATTATCTGTAACAATTCTTTAGGAAACAGACAGAACGGCAGTCTCGTAGTCCCATGACTCCCATTGATCGCACGCTGGCTACAAGGGTCAAGCAGCGAGTCGGTGACACGGACTGAACACGTGATCCTACTGTGCAACACCCTCCTCACACGCGTTCTAATTTCACTACGGTTGTCATAGCTTAATAGTTATATTAGAAAATTTTTACGCCATAAAGGTTAGCTACCGACGTAAAATTATTATAGCTGTTCATAGTCTGAATATCACGCATCGTAAATACAAATTTAGCCAAGTTCGGATATTCCCAGAGCCTCGTACGATTCAGATGCCACAGGATCACTAAAAGATTGATTATGTACCTTCTGAGGATTATACTAAAATTTTAATAACAGCCTTAGATATATTGCTTAGGTCATTAGTAAGGGCTTTATAGAATATATCCACTTCTGTATGATAACCTGTCATTTATGTTCGCAAAATAGAGCAAATGAAAACTACCAGTAGTCCTTTACGTGGCAGAATAATGGGTTGCTTCTTCCGTTTACATCTACATTTAGAAATAGCTCACTGTATCAAGGTTTTCAAACAACAAATATGAATATATAGTCAAATTTTAATTTCACTTTGTAGCTTTCTACAAGCTAATAATTAAGTACTCAATGCAAAATACAACACTTGGCTACTCGCCATACTGTCAAGCTCACTCAAAGTTTCTAATTATTGTTTTTAAATTTTCTATACATATATTTTATTCCTATAAAAAAGTTTATGAAAATATCACCAATGCCATAAAATGAATGGATTAAAAATAAAAATAAAATCACACATATTACTAGCGAGAAAATTATAAATGAAGGCGAGAAGGAAGTGTAGGCAACGTTACCACCATTATCACCGCCAGGAGCGTAAGGCTCCAGCTTCAATCTCCTCCACTAGAAAATCCCAGCTGGACGTCAATTGGAAAACATCTGCTCGTGAGTAACATAAACTACCGTGGAGTGGGATCTGACAACGTTAGGTTCAATAATTTTGCCCTGATCTTCCAAGCGGTAAATAGGAAGATCCTACATTACTGGAAAGGCTGTCACGCCTGTGTGATAGTATTACAGATGCCGCCTAGACATGTGTTGAGCTGTGACAACGACCTCCCGATTAAACGTTGTGAGTTGAGGGAAGGTGTATGTGAAAAGTGACGTTTCAGTGAAGGAAACTACGGATTAGATGCCACAATGTAAGCCACAAGTTACGCTGTGTATAGTGTAATCCCCGAATGATTCACATTGCTTGTCCAACCGAGTGATATCATATGTATGTTGTGGTTGGTTTTAAGACACTAGCATAATTTGTAACAAACCTTAATAATTTCTGAATACAGTTTCCCAGATTGTGCAGTAAAAGGTTAATTCACAGCTCATTGCCGACTTGTACACTTGGCAGATAGAAATGTTATTGGACTTGTACTCGCAAATTCTAATAGCGCAAATACAAACATTAATAAAAGTCAGATTAAGGTGTAGAAAAAGTGTAATAAAGACGAGTGTGCATATTTAGATTTATATTACAGTATATGGTAGACAGAGACAATGAAGAGGATCCACGGCTCTGCTATGTCCAGACAATATGGCTTCTTTACCTTCATGACAATCTGCTACAGGAAACGAATAATGTTGAGGATAAGAACTAGCAAATATTATATAATTTTGACCTGATATATGGCGAAAGCCTTTTTGAAATTTAAATCGCGTGTATCTCGAGGAATTTGCAGTGAAACGAATAAGTTTATATGATTCACCTGTGGTAGGTGTTCTGAAGTTCGAAAACAAATGAACTTAACCAACAGAAACATCCCCAGGTAACCATAGTATTATTAATGTTTAAATAATACATTTCCCGTGTGCGCAGTTTTAAGTTTCATATCAAATTTTAACCATTGTGGCCATAGAAAGATCAAACATTATCTAGAACAAATACTATGATATGCAGTTGACATTTGTGTTGGCATTTGTTTTAGTTTTCACAACGAATTTTTTTTACACGAAGCTTCAAATTAGATACATAAATAATATGTGTATCCCCAAAATGTTAGTTTTAAGGCTAATTAAGGCTCTTGGTATGTATATATATATATATATATATATATATATATATATATATATATATATATATATATATATATATATATATATATATATATATATATATATATATATATACACACACGTTATATATATATATATATATTTATATCAGGAGATTCCAAAATTTAACCTAGTGCCAAATAAATTAGTGATCATAATGGGAATAGGAATTAACAGTACATTCTCCAAATGTGTCAAGAGAGTGTCGTTCTCTTACTACTGTATTATAACGTTAATGTTATACAAGGTCAATTTTAAAGTTTGTTGCGTATAGCAATATGTGTAGAGTTGTTCGGTACATGGTTGTGTAACCTCTCAACCTGTGTGAGAAGTTGGTCAATTAAGTTTGCTGCTAAAATTCCCGCAACACTTTGCATTCGCCATTGATCGGCCTGTTTGTCGCTTCGACGGTTAGCAGCACTGTTGGCAAATGCTGGACATGGGCATGTATGGGCTCCAAAATGTACCAAAACATGCGCCAGTATTGGTCGAGTCTGTCCTTAAATTGGCTCACACTCATTACCTAGCTGCCACAACATGGCAGGTTATTTTGAGAGCTCTTACTCCAAAGAAGTTCATTAAAAATTGTCTGTATTTGTGTTTTTTTTTAACTGAGTCTCGGAATCTGCGCATGCTCGATTTTGTACATTTTAACATTTTTGTACATATTTTTTTGGTAATTGCATAAATGGAAAGGGTGACAATGATGGCAGGTCAGTTTACGTTGGCATGTTTATAAATGATATTCACTTTCAAGAGGTTCGTCAGTGTAAAAAATTTCGTAATGTTGGCATTATATTTTTTAGGGCCTTCAACTGCCTCGGTTCACCAGTATATACAGTAGGTGACACGAATTGACGTCACCCAATTCGTCTGTAAAGTTTCGAGGAATCACTTTATTATCATTATGTACGAAGGCCTACTTGTACAGCTTTTCTTTTGTTTCTTTGTTGTTTCTCGACACTAAAGCGGGTGGGGTATAGTGTATTACTATTATTTAACAATTAATATCTTTAAGTGCATATTTTAGGATAGAATATGCTCAAACACAAACACAAAGTCGTTTCAAGGCGACTTCGCAGTTATATACACTGAAAACTGAAGGCATATATATATATATATATATATATATACGGACACCCACGTACTATATAATTATACAGTACACATGACCGCTCTCCCATATACAGGAATAGTTGTTAACAGTCGAGCGGGACAAGAGCTTGGGCAGATGTGACCGGTTTAAAGAAAACGTTTTCATGAGTAGGTATAAATGCGGCATCAAGGTGGTGCGAGTCGGCGAGACCAGCCACTTGGGCGTCGACTCCGCCTTGACGTCATGGATCTTCCGACGCTACGTCACAGATCCCTAGCCATTCACACGTCGGCTCAGCACAGATGTCATGGATCTCCAGTCATTCACACTTTGCAGCCGTGACGGCCCAGCCACTCGCCGGCCGGTACTACTGTAGCTCCCAGACAATGGCTCATCTACAATAATAATAATAATAATAATAATAATAATAATAATAATAATAATAATAATAATAATAATAATAATAATGTAACCGCCAATCAGACGGTTAGAGGGTGAATAATACTTCTCACGTCGTACACGAACATTATAATTCGTTCAAACCTGTTGAATACAATTCATTTAGTATTTCAAATAAGTCATACATAGGCACTCTTACATAAATGTTTAATCCAATATATAAGGCTATGTAATTAGTCTAATCTTAACACAAAAACAATGACACAGTCTACCTGTGTACACAATAAGTACTAGTTAAACTCAAGTGAGAAGCCAGGGTAGGTATTGACTCTAAGATATGGTTAGCTATACTGAAATGCCCACCGTATAGCCTGGCCCCTTGGCTGGTCAGCTATGGCCGAGTCGGGTGATTATAATTATACATAAACAAACTCCCTTCACACCCTCCAACCTCCTTCTGGGCCTCTCATCTCCACCATCTCGACACTCTACATTGTACACGGGCAGGCACACCCAATAAACATGACATGAGTTACAGCCTAACATAACATTTGTTTATATGTCATCATAATTATGTACCGCTTGCGGTAACACCCACTCCGTTGAGCGTTCACACTCAAAACCAGATCGGGCCTTTGATACTTAAGTTTGTCACGATCATGCGACTATGCTGCCCTCAGGCTGGTGGTATTTAACTTTGTCACGTCTTTGTGACTAAGCTGCCCTCAGGCTGGTGGTATTTAACTTTGTCACGTCTTTGTGACTAAGCTGCCCTCAGGCTGGTGGTATTTAACTTTGTCACGTCTTTGTGACTAAGCTGCCCTCAGGCTGGTGGTATTTAACTTTGTCACGTCTTTGTGACTAAGCTGCCCTCAGGCTGGTGGTATTTAACTTTGTCACGTCTTTGTGACTAAGCTGCCCTCAGGCTGGTGGTATTTAACTTTGTCACGTCTTTGTGACTAAGCTGCCCTCCCTCAGTGACTAAGCTGCCCCAGGCTGGTATTTAACTTTGTCACGTCTTTGTGACTAAGCTGCCCTCAGGCTGGTGGTATTTAACCTCAGGCTGGTGGTATTTAACTTTGTCACGTCTTTTGTGACTAAGCTGCCCTCAGGCTGGTGGTATTTAACTTTGTCTGTCTTTGTGACTAAAGCTGCCCTCAGGCTGGTGGTATTTAACTTTGTCACGTCTTTGGTGACTAAGCTGCCCTCAGGCTGATGGTATTTAACTTTGTCACGTTCTTGACTAAGCTGCCCTCAGGCTGGTGGTATTTAACTTTGTCACGTTTGTGACTAAGCTGCCCTCAGGCTGGTGGTATTTAACTTTGTCACGTTTCGTGACTAAGCTGCCCTCAGGCTGGTGGTATTTAACTTTGTCACGTCTTTGTGACTAAGCTGCCCTCAGGCTGATGGTATTTAACTTTGTCACTTTGTCAGGCACGTCTTTGTGACTAAGCTGCCCTCAAGCTGATAGTATTTAACTTTGTCACGTCCTTGTGACTAAGCTGCCCTCAGGCTGGTGGTATTTAACTTCAATTTTGTCACATGATCGTGACTATGCTGCCCTCAGGCTGGTGGTATTTAACTTTGTCACGTCTTTGTGACTAAGCTGCCCTCAAGCTGATAGTATTTAACTTTGTCACGTCTTTGTGACTAAGCTGCCCTCAGGCTGGTGGTATTTAACTTTGTCACGTCCTTGTGACTAAGCTGCCCTCAGGCTGGTGGTATTTAACTTCAATTTCGTCACATGATCGTGACTATGCTGCCCTCAGGCTGGTGGTATTTAACTAGGTAAGGTCTTGGTTTGCTAGTTTCGTGGGTAAATTCATGGGGTTATAATATCAACGTGGCACCCGAGGCGGGTACATGACGCGCCTTAAAACAAAGGCTGAATGTTCATGGCGGGGGTGTATCAACTTCACTTAAAACTGTAATGAGGGATCCTCCTCTCACACATTGCACTATTTGAACACAGACATAAGATTCTCTGATCACTGTACCTGTCTGGGTATATCGTGAGGATACGAGGTGTATTAAGTTCATACCGACGCATACAAGATATTTCCTTTCAAGCATAGTTTCTGGTCACTTCACCTCACATAGTTCTGATACATTTATCTTTTCCAGATCATTGTTCTCATGTATTTTCATATGATATCTGTGGAAGGCATGTCCGCTACACGCTCAGAACGTAAATAGTATGACCTTCAAACCCTGATCCTTAGTCCTACAGTACACTAGTCCGGCTCAACTGGACTTTATTCATCTTATGGATAACCTGAGTTCTCCTTAATGCTATGAATACTTACAATTAATATGATATAACTGTACCTGGGTACAATACAACACATGGTCTAGTAACATTGAGTAGGTGAGTTATCCTTTAACAATGTTTCCCGTTTTCTGAGGTTCTACAAGCGCGGTGGATTTGAATGTTATATAGCGTAATATAAATTAAATGGGGTTTTTAGGAATGACAATGATGTGCGCAGTACAGTGGTATTTAACTTCAATTTTGTCACGTTCTCGTGACTATGCTGCCCTCAGGCTGGTGGTATGTAACTTTGTCACGTTCTCGTGACTAAGCTGCCCTCAGGCTGGTGGTATTTAACTGTCACGTGTCGTGACGTGTTGATGCAGTGTCTATTATAATTAGGAAGGTTATACAAATGGTCAATATCGTTAGTGAGTTCACAGAACCAAAGTACATCAGCTTTGTGGGCAATAGAAGATAAACACTGATCTAAAAAGTATCTAGATGAAGGGGAATACTGCTCTGTTATGGCTAATGAGGAATGAGGTAGTAGGAGACTTGAACTAAACTCGGGAGAGTCAGGAAAGTAATGGTTACAGATTGGGTTGGTGTAACCCAGTGAGTTTTGTAGAAAGGCATCGGATCGATATGAGGGAGTATTGTGTCGACACCATGGGTAAAGGAGGTGTAACACATCTGATCTAGCACAGTGGCTCTTAACCTGGGGGGCACGCCCCTAGGGGGCGCAAGCCCTAGGGAAAAAGTAGGAATTTCTCTAATTATAATTATAGTTTTTATTTTCTTAACAAGAGCGTGGGCTAATATTGAGAAGTTTATGAAAAAATCTCGCCTTATAACTTTAGTTTTCTATAGGCTTTTTTTTGACTTAGGGCTTACCATTTTCTGTACTTGTGACCCTTCCTATCCCTCGAAACCCAGGGGGGGGTTAACCCTTCCTGGACCTGCATACTGCTCGTTGGTGACTGGTGAGCCCCGTTCTCTCCCAGTCTTCTGCACACGTCCGTGGCAATAATTCCTCTTCTCTCACATTTATTCAGTTAAGGCTGTTGAGGTATGTTTTATCCCAGTGTTATATTTACCTAATATACTGCCATTGCTGGGGTCACTAAATCTAAGGGGATAACTTAACTCTAATCTTAATTTCTAAGGGTCGCTGCCACCAGACCCCCTCTGGACAGCATGTAGCTCGTTAGGTAGCGGGCAGAGCGGACTAGGCATTGGGTTAGGTTTCCATTGATCAGATCGATAAGGGTAAAGAAGGGTGAAACCATAACATGTCTTCATTGATTTATTTCTTATAAAACACACTGGTAAAAAAACCATGAATTGGCCTTCCTCAAGAACAACGGAATTTTGGTTACAGCTGGGCCCCAGACTCCTACATTACTGGCGGGTCATCCACCCACATTATTAAATCGGTGAACGCCGTATCTCGGTCGTTCCTTCTTACAATATCCTTAACACATCAGACTGTCCACTGATGGCGTAGCACCCGTCGGTTATCATACATAGTAGCACCATCGCAACACACCTGTTACACTCCATACCTGCAAGTATGTGACTCCTTATGACTTTTAGGTATACAAAGGGCCCCCTCGTTCCACACGCCCTCGGTGGGTAAAGACGAGTACCTCAAGACATACCAGCACTATTTCTAAGCCTGGTATTATAGGTCGCTCAAGTGACGACCGCAGTTTCTCAGGTCTCCTTAGTTGTGACTATTCATGTGGGTGGTGCGCTGGGAATCCACCGGTTCATAGTGGACTGGTATAGTGGGGTAATTCCCCACCTGGTGTGGCGCTCAAGGAGACAATGGCGGGCGGCAAGATACCAACCACGTGGCACCTGTTGACGGCAGAACGGGAAAGACTAAGCAATAATGCCTGACGGGCGGTTATCCCATCCCTAACACATCCCTATCACACTTATATATCCGGCAAAGCTTTAAACTGTAGTAACTGTTATTTATCAACCCTAATTGTAGGGCGGGATATAGCCCGCTAGGACACTGACCTGTGTTGACGGCAGAACAGGAAAGACTAAGGCCGGCTTCCCGCCGCTTCTCGTCACATAGGCCTACAGTTTCCAATCCTCACTTTACATTTTGTTTCTTATGGTTCTCCACCTGAACACTTTTACGGTATATTGTCACTCATTTCTTATAAACACATATATTAATCCTAACTTATACACTAAGGTCAGGTCTTGGTTGCTAGTGCTTGGTTAAATGCCTGGGATTTTAATATCAACGTGGCATCTGAGGCGGGTACATGACGCGCCTTGAACAAAAGCCGAATGATCATGGCGGGGTGTATCAACTTCATAAAACTGTAATGAGGGATCCTCCTCTCACATGCACTATTTGAACACAGACCTCAGATTCTCTGATCACTGTACCCTGTCGTGGGTATACGTCCGTGAGGCTACGAGGTTTATTAAATTCATACCGACGCATACACGATATTTCCTTTCCAGTATAGTTTCTAGATCACTGTCAACACCTCACATAGTTCTGATATTATCCTCCAGATCATTGTTCTCATGTATTTTCATATGATATCTGTTGGAGTTAGGTTCGCTACACGTCACAGACGTAAATAGTAGGACCTTCAAACCCTGCTCCACACTTAGTCTTACAGTACCCTAGTCCGGCTCAACTGGACTTTAACATTCATCTTATGCATACCCTGAGTGATCCTTAATGCTATGAATACATACACTTGATATGATATAATTATACCTGGGTACAATACCACACATGGTCTAGGAACCTTGAGTAGGTGAGTTGTCCTTTCTCAATGTTTCCCGTTTTCTGAGGGTTCTA